>NC_135811.1:5043106-5345983 GCF_964213995.1 Mustelus asterias | reverse complement strand
CATACACAAAGCAAACCTTTATAGAAAGCACAGCAGTCCCTGTGATATACCAAGCCTCAAATACAAACAGACTGTCAATGTGAACTAAGATAAATGTCCTTCTTCTTCTTGTCATCTCCTGTTTCCAAACTTACTACAAGGGTACCAGGGAGGAGAGGTACCAGTTCTCTGCAGAAGCTGGGATCATCGACCGGAAAGAAGAAGAGGTGAAGGGCAGATTTAATAGAGATTTGATTTGATTTGATTTGATTTATTATTGTCACATGTATTAACATACAGTGAAAAGTATTGTTTCTAGCGCGCTATACAGACAAAACATACGTTCATAGAGAAGGAAATGAGAGAGTGCAGAATGTAGTGTTACAGTCATAGCTAGAGTGTAGAGAAAGATTAACTTTAATGCAAGGTAAGTCGATTCAAAAGTCTGACAGCAGGGAAGAAGCTGTTCTTGAGTCGGTTGGTACGTGACCTCAGACTTTTGTATCTTTTTCCTGACGGAAGAAGGTGGAAGAAAGAATGTCCAGGGTGCATGAGGTCCTTAACTATGCTGGCTGCTTTGCTGAGGCAGCAGGAAGTGTAGACAGAGAGTGGATGGGAGGCTGGTTTGTGTGATGGATTGGGCTACATTCACGACCTTTTGTAGTTCCTTGGGCAGAGCAGGAGCCACATACCAAGCTGTGATACAACCAGAAAGAATGCTTTCTATGGTGCATCTGTAAAAGTTGGTGAGAGTTGTAGCTGACATGCCAAATTTCCTTAGTCTTCTGAGAAAGTAGAGGCGTTGGTGGGCTTTCTTAACTATAGTGTCTGCATGGTGGGGGGGGGACCAGGACAGGTTGTTGGTGATCCGGACACCTAAAAACTTAAAGCTCTTGACCCTTTCTATTTGGTCCCCGTTGATGTAGGCAGGGGCATGTTCTCCTTTACGCTTTCTGATGACAACATCCTTCATTTTGTTGACATTGAGGGAGAGATTATTGTTGCCGCACCAGTTCACCCAGATTTTCTATCTCATTCCTGTACTCTGCCTCATCATTGTTTGAGATCTGACCCACTATGGTGGTGTCATCAGCAAACTTGAAAATCGAATTGGAGGGGAATTTGGCCACACAGTCAGAGGTGTATGTTCAAAAGGAGATGTTCAAAATGATGAAGTAGGGAAGGAGAAAATGCTTCGATTGGCAGGGGTTCTGTAACTAGAAGATAATTGTCCAAAAGATATGTGGGCGGGGGGGGGGGGGGGGGGGGGGTGGGGACAGGTGAGGAGAGATCGTTTTTATTCGGTAAGTTAATTGGACTTGGAATTAATTGTTTGATGGGATAACGGAAGTAGATTCGATAATAACTTTCATAAAGAAATTGAAGAAATATTTCAATAGATAAATTCTCCAGAGCGATGGGGGTAGAGCTGGAGAGCGGCACTAACTGGATATTCTTTCAGAGAGACAGAACAGCTATGATGGGCCCAACGGATTCCTTCTGCACTGAATGCTCCTCGCATTGTTGGTCATTGTCCTTCATCTTGGAATGTTGGATATATGTCCGGTTAAAGTAAATGGGTCATTGTATTCTCTGGCTATTTCCCAGCTGTATACAATGCAGCGGCTGTTGGGAGACATCCAACGTTTCCAGGGTCAGGAAGATGAGATTGTCTCCTCAAAGCCTATCCTATGATCGTATCTGCTGTAATCTCTTCACCCATTGCTATTCCCTATTTGTTCTTGCGCCTGTGTCTAAGTTAAAGGTGTTAAATGGCAAATCACTGAAATTTCAACACAAAAGGAAGCAATTCAGCCCATTCTGTCTGTGCTAGCCCATTCCCCTGCATTCCGGCTCCCAGGGTGCTTTACACTCCTGTAACTTACTCGCTGCCATCTGTTCCCTGAGTAATATTCCAATTATTCAGACAGCTGGAAATAGGTATATATTATTCCAAAGAATCCTTTATGACAGCTCCTGTGTACACTGTAGCCTCAGGGAATACATGTTGTGGCAAAAGAGACATTACCTCTTATATCGAGGTATCGAGCCTGCTGTTTAATTATAGTACCTACACTCTACTCAACTGATTAGAGGTCTCACTAATTCAGACAAGTTTACGGGTTCTAATAAGGAACATATTATACTGGTAATTCAATAAAGAAACATGACATAGAAAAACTGATAATTTTATTGGAAAAAGGGTGTTATAATAGGGAGACAAATATTGAGGATGGTGTATGCGAATGTGAGTGTTATATCTGGGAGATATAATGAGAGTGCAGTGAATATTTGACTAAAACTCTACAATTTTGCATTTCTACTGATTTGTACTGTGAGTTATCTCAGTACATATTATCATGAGTCACAGGGTAATCCCAAGGATATTACTCACAGTCTGTAGAGCGTGGGGTTCCGCTGAAAGAGTAATTCCGGCAGAATCTGTAGCTGATTGCGATTCAGCCGCCTGCAAAATAAAAGGAGGAGTCAACAAATAGTCAAGGCCCGAAACTCCAGTACGGGAGGGTGTTCAGTACGGGAGAGTGTTCAGTACGGGAGAGTGTTCAGTACGGGAGGGTGTTCAGTACGGGAGGGTGTTCAGTACGGGAGAGTGTTCAGTACGGGAGAGTGTTCAGTACGGGAGGGTGTTCAGTACGGGAGAGTGTTCAGTACGGGAGAGTGTTCAGTACGGGAGAGTGTTCAGTACGGGAGGGTGTTCAGTACGGGAGAGTGTTCAGTACGGGAGAGTGTTCAGTACGGGAGAGTGTTCAGTACGGGAGAGTGTTCAGTACGGGAGAGTGTTCAGTACGGGAGGGTGTTCAGTACGGGAGAGTGTTCAGTACGGGAGGGTGTTCAGTACGGGAGAGTGTTCAGTACGGGAGGGTGTTCAGTACGAGAGAGTGTTCAGTACGGGAGGGTGTTCAGTACGGGAGGGTGTTCAGTACGGGAGGGTGTTCAGTACGGGAGGGTGTTCAGTACGGGAGGGTGTTCAGTACGGGAGGGTGTTCAGTACGGGAGGGTGTTCAGTGCGGGAGGGTGTTCAGTACGAGAGAGTGTTCAGTACGGGAGGGTGTTCAGTACGGGAGGGTGTTCAGTACGGGAGGGTGTTCAGTACGGGAGGGTGTTCAGTACGGGAGGGTGTTCAGTGCGGGAGGGTGTTCAGTACGAGAGAGTGTTCAGTACGGGAGGGTGTTCAGTACGAGAGGGTGTTCAGTACGAGAGGGTGTTTAGTACGAGAGAGTGTTCAGTGCGGGAAGGTGTTCAGTGCGGGAGGGTGTTCAGTACAGGAGGGTGTTCAGTACGAGAGGGTGTTCAGTACGAGAGGGTGTTCAGTGCGGGAGGGTGTTCAGTGCGGGAGGGTGTTCAGTACGGGAGGGTGTTCAGTACGGGAGGGTGTTCAGTACGGGAGGGTGTTCAGTACGGGAGGGTGTTCAGTACGGGAGGGTGTTCAGTGCGGGAGGGTGTTCAGTGCGGGAGGGTGTTCAGTGCGGGAGGGTGTTCAGTACGAGAGGGTGTTCAGTACGAGAGGGTGTTCAGTGCGGGAGGGTGTTCAGTGCGGGAGGGTGTTCAGTACGGGAGGGTGTTCAGTACGGGAGGGTGTTCAGTACGGGAGGGTGTTCAGTACGGGAGGGTGTTCAGTGCGGGAGGGTGTTCAGTGCGGGAGGGTGTTCAGTGCGGGAGGGTGTTCAGTGCGGGAGGGTGTTCAGTGCGGGAGGGTGTTCAGTGCGGGAGGGTGTTCAGTGCGGGAGGGTGTTCAGTGCGGGAGGGTGTTCAGTACGAGAGAGTGTTCAGTGCGGGAGGGTGTTCAGTGCGGGAGGGTGTTCAGTACGGGAGGGTGTTCAGTGCGGGAGGGTGTTCAGTACGAGAGAGTGTTCAGTACGGGAGGGTGTTCAGTGCGGGAGGGTGTTCAGTACGGGAGGGTGTTCAGTGCGGGAGGGTGTTCAGTACGGGAGGGTGTTCAGTACGGGAGGGTGTTCAGTGCGGGAGGGTGTTCAGTACGAGAGAGTGTTCAGTGCGGGAGGGTGTTCAGTACGAGAGGGTGTTCAGTACGGGAGGGTGTTCAGTACGAGAGGGTGTTCAGTACGAGAGAGTGTTCAGTGCGGGAGGGTGTTCAGTGCAGGAGGGTGTTCAGTACAGGAGGGTGTTCAGTACGAGAGGGTGTTCAGTGCGGGAGGGTGTTCAGTACGGGAGGGTGTTCAGTACGGGAGGGTGTTCAGTACGGGAGGGTGTTCAGTGCGGGAGGGTGTTCAGTACGGGAGGGTGTTCAGTGCGGGAGGGTGTTCAGTACGGGAGGGTGTTCAGTACGGGAGGGTGTTCAGTACGAGGGGAGGCAATGGCCTAGTGGTATTGTTGCTCGACTATTAATCCAGAAACCCAGATAATGTTCTGGGGACCCTGGGTTTGAATCCCACCACAGCAAATGGTGGAATTTGAATTCAATAAAAAATATCTGGAATTAAGAGCCTACTGATGACCATGAAACCATTGTTGATTGTCAGATAAACCCATCTGGTTCACTAATGTCCTTTAGAGAAGGAAATCTACCATCCTTACCTGGTCTGGCCTACATGTGATGCTCGAGCCACAGCAATGTGGTTGACTCTCAATTGCCCTCTGAAATGGCCTAGCAAGCCACTCAATTGTAATAATCGCTACAAAGTCTCAGCAAAGAAATGAAACCGGACGGGCCACATGACATCGACCTAGGCACCGGAAAAGACAATGGCAAAACAAACAGCTCTGTCAACCCTGCAAATTCCTCCTTACTAACATCCGGGGGCTGGTGCCAAAATTGGGAGAGCTGTCTCACAGACTAGTCAAGCAACAGCCTGACATAGTCATTCTCACAGAATCATACCTTACAGATAACACCCTAGACACCACCATTACCATCCCTGGATATGTCCTGTCCCACCAGCAGGACAGACCTAGCAGAGGTGGCGGCACAGTGGTATACAGTCGAGAGGGAGTTGCCCTGGGAGTCCTTAACATCGACTCTGGACCCCATGAAGTTTCATGACTTCAGGTTAAACATGAGCAAGGAAACCTCTTACTGGTTACCACGTACCGTCCTCCTCCAGCTGATGAATCAGTGTTCCTCCATGTTCAACAACACTTGGAGGAAGCACTGAGAGTGGCAAGGATTTCAACGTCCACCACCAAGAGTGGCTTGGCAGCAGCACTACTGATCGAGCTGGTCGGGTCCTAAAGGATGTAACTGCTAGACTGGGTCTGCAGCAGGTGGTAAAGAAACCAACAAGAGGAAATAACATACTTGACCTCATCCTTACCAATCGGCCGGCTGCAGATGCATCTGTCCATGATAGTATTGGTAAGAGTGACCACCGCACAGTCCTTGTGGAGACGAAGTCCCGCCTTCATATTGAGAATAACCTCCATCGTGTTGTGTGGCACTATCACCGTGCTAAATGGGACAGACTTCAAACCGATCTAGCAACTCAAGACTGGGCACCAAGGAGGCGCTGTGGGCCATCAGCAGCAGAATTGTATTCCAGCACAATCTGCAACCTCATGGCCGGCATATCCCCCACTCAACCATTATCATCGAGCCAGGGGATCAACCCTGGTTCAATGGAGAGTGCAGGAGAGCATGCCAGGAGCAG
The DNA here is from genome assembly GCF_964213995.1 of Mustelus asterias. Taxonomy (NCBI): domain Eukaryota; kingdom Metazoa; phylum Chordata; class Chondrichthyes; order Carcharhiniformes; family Triakidae; genus Mustelus; species Mustelus asterias. The sequence continues at coordinate 5,340,380 of NC_135811.1, read as the reverse complement.
CACCAGGCATACCTAAACATGAGGTGTCAACCTGGTGAAGCTACAAAACAGGACTACTTACATGCCAAATGTCAAAAACAGCAAGTGATAGACAGAGCTAAGTGATCCCACAACCAACGGATCAGATCTAAGCTCTGCAGTCCTTCCACATCCAGTTGTGAATGGTGGTGGACAATTAAACAACTCACTGGAGGAGCAGGCTCCACAAATAACCCCATCCTAAATGATGGAGGAGCCCAGCAAAAGATAAGGCTGAAGTATTCGCAACAATCTTCAGCCAGAAGTGCCAAGTAGATGATCTATCTCGGCCTCTTCCAGTGGTCCCCAGCATCTCAGATGCCAGCCTCCAGCCAATTCGATTCACTCCACGTGATATCAAGAAACAACTGGATACTGCAAAGGCAATGGGTCCTGATAACAATCCGGCAATAGTACTGAAGACTTGTGCTCCAGAACTTGCTGCTCCTCTAGCCAAGCTCTTCCAGTAGTTACAACACTGGCACCTACCCAACAATGTGGAAAGTTGCCCAGATATGTCCTGTACACAAAAAGCAGGGCAAATCCAACCCGGCCAATTATTGCTCAATCCGTCTACTCTCGATCATCAGTAAAGTGATGGAAGGGGTCATCGACAGTGCTATCAAGCAGCACCTGCTCAGCAATAACCTGCTCAGTGATGCCCAGTTTGGGTTTCACCAGGGTCACTCAGCTCCTGACCTCATTACAGCCTTTGTTCAAACATGGACAAAAGAGCTGAATTCCAGAAGTGAGGTGAGATTGACAGCCCTTGACATCAAGGCCGCATTCAACTGAGTGTGGCATCAAGGAGCCCTAACGAAACTGGAAACAATGGGTATCAGGGGGCAAACTCTCCGTTGGTTGGAGTCATACCTGGTACATAGGAAGTTGGTTGTGGTTGTGGAGGGTCAGTCATCTCAGCTCTAGGACATCTCTGCAGGAGTCCCTCAGGGTAGTGTCCGAGGCCCAACAATCTTCAGCTCCTTCATCAATGACCTTCCCTCTGTCATAAGGTCAGAAGTGGGGATGTTCGCCGATGATTGCACAATGTTCAGCATCATCCTCAGACACTGAAGCAGTCCATTTCCAAATGCAACAAGATCTGGACAATATCTAGGCTTGGGCTGACAAGTGGTAAGTAACATTTGCGCCACACAAATGCCAGGCAATGACCATCACTAATAAGAGACACTCTAACCACCGCCCCTTGACATTCAATGCTGTAACCATCACTGAATCCTCCACTGTCAACATCCTTCAGGTTACCATTGAACAGAAACTCAATTGGACTCACCACATCAACACAGTGGCTACAAGAGAAGGTCAGAGGCTTGGAATATTGCGGCGAGTAACTCATCTCCTGACTCCCCAAAGCCTATCCACCATCTATAAGGCACAAGTCAGGAGTGTGATGGAATACTCCCCACTTGCCTGGATGGGTGCAGCTCCAATAACACTCAAGAAGCTTGACACCATCCAGGACAAAGCAGCCCGCTTCATTGGCACCACATCTACAAACATTCAATCTCTCCACCACCGACGCTCAGTAGCAGCAGTGTGTACTATCTACAAGATGCACTGCAGCAATTCACCAAAAATTCTTAGACAGCTCCTTCCAAACCCACGACCACTTCCATCTAGAAGGACAAGGGCAGCAGATAAATGGAAACACCACCACCTGCAAGTTCCCCTCCAAGCCACTCACTATCCTGACTTGGAAATATATCGCCATTCCTTCGCAGTTGCTGGATCAAAATCCTGGAATTCCCTCCCTAATGGCATTGTGGGTCAACCCACAGCACATGGACTGCAGCGATTCAAGAAGGCAGCTCACCACCACCTTCTCAAGGGCAACTAGGGATGGGCAATAAATTCTGGCCAGCCAGCGATGCCCATGTCCCACGAATGAATAAAAAGAAAGAATAACGAGAGCGTGTTCAGTTCGAGAGGATGTTCAGTACGATAGGGTACTCAGTATGAGAGGGCACTCAGTGTGAGAGCGTTCAGTACAAGAGGGTGTTCAGTATGAGAGGGCTGGGATACTGACTGCCCACTCGTACTGAACACCCTCTCGTACTGAACACCCTCTGGCACTCACTGGTATTAAGTGCAATTTGTTACAGCGAGATCTATCCCCTTCTGGAACAGGATGTTTCTCTGAGGCGAGATCGCCATATTCGTGTTTGTGACGACTCTGCAGTCAAAGAACAAAGAACAGTACAGCACAGGAAACAGGCCCTTCGGCCCTCCAAGCCTGTGCCGCTCCTTGGTCCAACTAGACCAATCGTTTGTATCCCTCCATTCCCAGGCTGCTCATGTGACTATCCAGGTAAGTCTTAAACGATGTCAGCGTGCCTGCCTCCACCACCCTACTTGGCAGCGCATTCCAGGCCCTCACCACCCTCTGTGTAAAAAACATCCCTCTAATATCTGAGTTATACTTCGCCCCTCTCACCTTGAGCAGGTGAGTCATTCACACCACGCCCTTGCATGACAGTTTTTCAGCACACTTCTCTGGATAGTGATCAGGAGCAGGACCTCCAATCAATCTTGCCCCCTGCCATCCTCAGGATCTCTGTGCCAGCAAATTCCTCAGCTGAGATCAGGGGACGAAACCTGTGTCTGTCCGGGGACACCACGCACTTGGGCCTGGCCTAGTTCACAAAGCCCAGTGTTTCAAACTGCTAATAAGATAAGGGGAAGAGAATGTGGGGAAGCTGGTGTGCAACACAAATACTAGCAGTGATGAGTTGGGCTGAATGGCCTGCTTCTGTGCTTTAAATTCAGTGTAATTTTATCTATTGAGACCCTAAAATCTTTGCATGGAAATGGACAGATGGTGAAATTAAACTTCCAACTTACAATCTTTCCAACTCCTTCATGTCATCAAATGCTCCACGTTCAATGGAATTGATCTGATTCTCCATGAATTGTCTGCGAGAAAGGAGAGAGAGAAGGAGTCACAACGTTAATGTCATGGTCGAGGCAAGCAGTGCATTGAACACAGATTCTGAATACTAGAGTAACAGTGGTCAAGCAAACTGGTCACTCAATCTAATTCCAAAAGGTACTGTCCAAAGCACAAAATCATTTCTAACTTGAGCATAAATTAACAGAACACAGCAAACAATTGACTAGAAAGACCATACCATCTCTTCATCTTCACTTTTTTAAGTTCAAGCACCATTGCACCATATTTTTATGTCAAAAATATTGTTTGAGTGCATTTCACAACAAAGGTTAACCACAGAGTAAACCTCCCTCTACACTGTCCCCATCAAACACTCCCAGGATAGGTACAGCATGGGGTTAGATACAGAGTAAAGCTCCCCCTGCACTGCCCTCATCAAACACTCCCAGGACAGATACAGCACGGGATTAGATACAGAGTAAAGCTCCCTCTACACTGTCCCCATCAAACACTCCCAGGAAAGGTACAGCACGGGGTTAGATACAGAGTAAAGCTCCCTCTACACTGTCCCCATCAAACACAGTAAGAGTTTTAACAACACCAGGTTAAAGACCAACAGGTTTATTTGGTAGCAAATACCATTAGCTTTCGGAGCGCTGCTCCTTCATCAGATGGAGTGGAAATCTGATACAGAGTAAAGCTCCCTCTACACTGACCCCATCAAACACCTCCCAGGACAGTTATAGCACAGGGTTAGATACAGAGTAAAGCTCCCTCTACACTGTCCCCATCAAACACCTCCCAGGACAGTTATAGCACAGGGTTAGATACATTATCTACCACTTGTCTGTTTTCCACCACACTGACTCCCGGTCTCTGATAGAAAAGACAAAGCATTTTCTGTTCTTCACAGCCTCACATCAGCCACTTTTTTATCTCTGTCCACTGCCAGACAGATACCCTGAACAGAAACTATTCCATATGGGCACGCCAGTAGGTACAACCATACCAACCTGATTGGGATTGAAGCGGCTCAGTAACTGTCCTAAATTATCCTGCACAAGAACGTTGACAGAGGTGTTGCCAGGAGCTGGTAAACTCCCACTCTGCCCACACTATCTCTCAAAGACTGGCCGCAAACAGTAGGAAGTTGAATAGTGCCCCTGTGTAAACAATGTTGATACAAAACCAAGTTCTGCTCTGTTATTTTCTCAATGCCATCATCGGTGATACTCACAGAACCCTAATGTGCCTGAGTCCCGACAAGTCACTTTTGCTGATCCGTGTGATGTTGTTTCCATTGAGCTCCCTGTGAAATAAACCAGGCAAAACGTCAATAAACCAGTCTGTACCTGGACTGAAAACTGGGACAACAGTCCCATGATCTGACAGCTATCTTTCCTTGCACTGTCTCAGTTTCAATTCTTCCTGTAATCCCCTTGGGAGTGGACACTGGCTGGCTCTGCGACCTCATGGAGCAATTCAGGGAGTTGGGAAATAGGCTAAAAAGTAGGGCCTCCAGGGTGGCAATCTCTGGGCTGCTCCCAATGCCTAGGGCCAGTGAGGCTAGGAATAGGGAGATAGTACAATTGAACGCTTGGCTAAAGGATTGGTCCAGGAGGGAGGGCTTCATATTTCTGGATCACTGGGAAGTTTTCAAGAGAGGAGGGCACCTGTACAAGAAGGTTGGGTCACAACTAAATTGGAAGGGCACGAATATCCTGGCTGGGAGTTTTGCTAGTGCAGTTCGGGTGGGTTTAAACTAATATGGCAGGGGGGTGGGGATCAAAAAATTAGGTCTACAAGTGTAGAGGCTGGGGACGAGCTTGGGGCCAGGACAAGGCTGGCAAAGAAGAAGAGCACTCTGGGGGAGGATGACCTCACTGGACCTGGAGGTCTGGAGTGTATCTATTTCAATGCAAGGAGCGTAGCAGGTAAGACAGACGAACTTAGGGCCTTAATGCTTACGAGGAATTTGGATGTGGTTACGGTGACAGAGACTTGGTTGAAAGAGGGACAGGACTGGCAACTGAATATTCGGGGGTACAAGTGTTTTAGGCGAGACAGAGGAGGGGCCAAAAGAGGTGGGGGAGTAGCAGTATTAGTTAGAGAGCATATTACAGCGGTGCAGAGGGAGGACAATTCAGAGGGGTCATGTAACGAGCCACTGTGGGTGGAGCTCAGAAACAGGAAGGACGCAGTCACTATGTTGGGGGTATACTACAGGCCCCCCAACAGCCTAAGGGAAGTAGAAGAACGGATATGTCAGGAGATAATGGATAGGTGCAGGTAAAATAGGGTTGTTGTAGTGGGAGACTTCAATTTCCCTGGTATAAACTGGAAATCGCATAGGGCTGGGAGTCTGAATGGGGAGGCATTTGTAAAATGCATACAGGAAGGCTCTTTGGAACAATATGTAGATAGCCCGACTAGAGAGGGGGCTATACTGGACCTGGTACTGGGGAATGAGCCCGGTCAGGTCTTCAAAGTTTTGGTAGGGGAACATGTGGCAAATAGTGACCACAATTCTGTTAGCTTTAGGATAGTGATGGAAAAGGATGAGTGGTGTCCCAAGGGTAAGGTGTTGGATTGGGGGAAGGCTAACTTTAGTGGAATTAGGCAGAAATTGGCAGCTGTTGATTGGGAGAGGCTGTTTGAGGGTAAATCCACATCTGGCATGTGGGAGTCTTTTAAGGAACAGTTGTTAGGGCTGCAGGATAGGCATGTGCCTGTAAAAAAGGATAGGAAGGGTAGGATTCGAGAACCGTGGATAACCAGGGAAATTGAGGGATTGGTCAAAAAGAAAAGAGAGGCGTACGTTAGGTCCAGTCAGCTAAAAACAAAGGGAACTCTGGAGGAATACAAAGAAAGTAGGAAAGAACTCAAACGAGGAATTAGAAGGGCCAAAAGGGGTCATGAAATGTCCTTGGCAGACAGGATTAAGGAGAATCCCAAGGCATTTTATTCATACATTAGGAACAAAAGGGTTGTCAGGGAAAAAATCGGACCTCTCAGGGACAAAAGTGGGGAATTATGCTTAGAGCCCAAAGAAGTAGGGGAGATCCTAAATGAATACTTTGCGTCGGTATTCACAAAGGAGAGGGATGTGTTGACTGGGAGTGTCTCGGAGGGGAGTGTTGACCCGTTAGAGAAAATCTCCATTACAAGGGAGGAAGTGTTAGGTTTTTTAGGGAATATAAAGACTGACAAATCCCCAGGGCCTGATGGAATCTATCCAAGGCTGCTCAGGGAGACGAGAGATGAAATCGCTGGGCCTCTGATGCAAATCTTTGTCTCGTCACTGGACACAGGTGGGGTCCTGGAGGATTGGAGGATAGCTAATGTGGTCCCGTTATTTAAGAAGGGTAGGAAGGATAACCCGGGAAATCATAGGCCGGTGAGCTTGACGTCCGTGGTCGGGAAGTTGTTGGAGAGGATTCTTAGAGATAGGATGTATGCGCATTTAGAAAGAAATAAACTCATTAACGATAGTCAGCATGGTTTTGTGAGAGGGAGGTCATGCCTCACTAACCTGGTGGAGTTTTTTGAAGAAGTGACTAGAATGGTTGACAAGGGAAGGGCCGTGGATGTCGTCTGTATGGACTTTAGTAAAGCGTTTGACAAAGTAGGTTGGTGCAAAAGGTTGGATCCCATGGGATAAAGGAGGAGGTGGCTAGATGGGTGGAGAACTGGCTTGGTCACAGAAGACAGAGGGTGGATGTGGAAGGGTCTTTTTCCGGCTGGATGCCTGTGACTAGTGGTGTTCCGCAGGGCTCTGTATTGGGACCTCTGCTGTTTGTGATTTATATAAACGATCTGGAAGAAGGTGTAACTGGGGTGATCAGTAAGTTTGTGGACGACACAAAAATGGCAGGACTTGCAGATAGTGAGGAACATTGTCAGAGGCTACAGAAGGATATAGATAGGCTGGAAATTTGGGCAAAGAAATGACAGATGGAGTTCAATCCAGATAAATGCGAAGTGATGCATTTTGGTAGAACTAACGTAGGGGGGAGCTATACGATAAATGGCAGGACCATAAAGGGTGTAGATACGCAGAGGGACCTGGGTGTGCAAGTCCACAGATCCTTGAAGGTGACGTCACAGATGGAGAAGGTAGTGAATAAGGCATATGGCATGCTTGCCTTTATAGGACGGGGCATAGAGTATAAAAGTTGGGGTCTGATGTTGCGGTTGTATAGAACATTGGTTCGGCCCCATTTGGAATACTGCGCCCAGTTCTGGTCGCCACACTACCGGAAGGATGTGGAGGCTTTAGAGAGAGTGTTTACCAGGATGTTGCCTGGTATGGAAGGGCTTAGTTATGAGGAGAGATTGGGTAAACTGGGGTTGTTCTCACTGGAAAGACGGAGGATGAGGGGTGACCTAATAGAGGCGTATAAAATTATGAAAGGCATAGATAGGGTGAACGGTGGGAAGCTTTTTCCCAGGTCGGTGGTGACGTTCACAAGGGGTCATAGATTCAAGGTGAGGGGGGGGGAGGTTTAACATGGATATCAGAAGGACGTATTTACACAGAGGGTGGTGGGGGCCTGGAATGCGCTGCCGGGCAAGGTGGTGGAGGCGGACACACTGGGAACGTTTAAGACTTATCTAGATAGCCACATGAACGGAGTGGGAATGGAGGGATACAAAATAATGGTCTAGTTTGGACCAGGGAGCGGCGCGGGCTTGGAGGGCTGAAGGGCCTCTTCCTGTGCTGTATTGTTCTTTGTTCTATCATAGCAGAAGCTATTTTTTCCCACAACCCACCGCCATGCCGTACTTTGCTATAAATTCAACAGAGGAAAGATTCAGGGTTCTCTTTAATCAGCAGAGTTCAGGTTAAAAGAAAGGAAGACTTGTATTTATATAGCGCCTTTCATGATGCCAAGAAGAGACCTTATGTTACAATGGATAGCATCCCTACTACTGGACCAGAAGCTCCAGGTTCGGGTCCAATGTCAGGTATGTTGGCGACAGAAGGAGCATTTAACACAGTTCAACAGGCTGATAATCAGCTCAGAAATCCTTTTCCCATTTCCCACCATTGTTCCCAAACGGTAAAAGATAGTGTGAGTGCTAAGATACACTAAAATAAAATGACCTCAGGACATGTAGTCATTTGTCATGCAGGATGTATGGTAGCCAAATAATATGCAGCAAGTGCCCAGAAATAATAATGTGACGATGCGCAGATAATCTGTTCCCGTATTGTTGATTGAGGGATAAATATTGGTCAGGACCCTAGGAGGGGGGGATCTCCCCTGCTCTTCCTCAAATAGAGACTGTAGGAGCTTGAACCTGAACACACAACCACTCTCTCCCAGCTCCAGAGACTTGAGTATATAATCCAGGCTGACATTCCCAACGCGGTACTTAGCGAGTGCTGCACTGTTGGAGGTGCTGATTTTCAGATAAAACATTAAACCAAGGACTGCTTGCGCTCTCAGCAGCGTGTAAAAGATCCCAAGGCAATATTTCAAAAAATAGAAGCAGTGTTCTCGCCAGTGTCCTGAATGGCAGGACACTGGGAAGCTCAGAGGAACAGATTGATCTTGGAGTAGTTATTCATGGATCCCTGAAGGCGGCAGCACAGGTGAATAGGATAGTTAAGAAATGGGACCTTTGCTTTTATCAGTCGTGGCATAGAGTATAAGAGCAGGGAGGTAATGTTGGAGCTGTACAGAATGTTGGTTAGGCCACAGCTGGGGTACTGTGTACAGTTCTAGTCACCTCACTATAGAAAGGATGTGATCGCACTTGAGAGGGCGCAGAGGAGATTCACCAGGATGTTGCCTGGGATGGAGCATTTGAGCTATAAGGAGAGACTGGATAGGCTTGGATAGTTTTCTTTTGAGCAGAGAAAGCTAAGAGGGGACATGATTGAGGGGTATGGACTGTGAATCGGGAGCAGCTGTTTCGCTTGGTTGAGGGGTCAATCACGAGGGGGCATAGTTTTAGGGTCCGAAGCAGGAGATTCGGAGGGGATTTGATAAAATGGTTTTTCACCCAGACAGTCGTGAGAATCTGGAATACGTTGACTGGGAAGATAGTGGAGGCCAGAAACCTTACAACCTTTAAAAAATATTTGGATGAGCATTTGAAACATCATAACATTCAAGGATATTTTTTTTTAAATACTTTTCCAATTCAATCCAATCAAATCCAATTCAGAGCCTCAACAAGTTGAGACATTTCAGATCCAGGCTGACAAGACAGGGCGAGCGACCAAACCACCCTGTCCTGGGCCTGATCTACATGAACCAAGCTGATTGGAGAAGGGGGAGGTTCCTCCTCCAAGACTTGAGCTCATTTGCATCTTAGCCAAAAGGCCGAGATGCCGCTTTAAAAAATTGCTTCATATAAGAACATAAGAAATAGGAGCAGGAGTAGGCCATCTAGCCCCTCGAGCCTGCCCCGCCATTCAATAAGATCATGGCTGATCTGACGTGGATCAGTACCACTTACCCGCCTGATCCCCATAACCCTTAATTCCCTTACCGATCAGGAATCCATCCATCCGCGCTTTAAACATATTCAGCGAGGTAGCCTCCACCACCTCAGTGGGCAGAGAATTCCAGAGATTCACCACCCTCTGGGAGAAGAAGTTCCTCCTCAACTCTGTCTTAAACCGACCCCCCTTTATTTTGAGGCTGTGTCCTCTAGTTTTAACTTCCTTACTAAGTGGAAAGAATCTCTCCGCCTCCACCCTATCCAGCCCCCGCATTATCTTATAAGTCTCCATAAGATCCCCCCTCATCCTTCTAAACTCCAACGAGTACAAACCCAATCTCCTCAGCCTCTCCTCATAATCCAAACCCCTCATCTCCGGTATCAACCTGGTGAACCTTCTCTGCACTCCCTCCAATGCCAATGTATCCTTCCTCATATAAGGGGACCAATACTGCACACAGTATTCCAGCTGCGGCCTCACCAATGCCCTGTACAGGTGCATCAAGACATCCCTGCTTTTATATTCTATCCCCTTCGCAATATAGGCCAACATCCCATTTGCCTTCTTGATCACCTGTTGTACCTGCAAACTGGGCTTTTGCGTCTCATGCACAAGGACCCATATGAAACATATGAAGCTTCAGTGTAACCTAATGACCTCAACCAAGTGCGGCCGACCATGGGCTGCCGACCATACTACACTTGATCTTAGCCAAAAGGCTGAGAAGCGATGACATTCAAGGATATGGGACAAGTGCAGGAAAATGGGATTAGCGCAACTTTAGTGGGAGTTATTGTCAGTGCAGACTCGATGGGCCAAAGGGCCTTTTCTGCACCGTATGACTCTATGATTCTATAATAAGTACCCCACAATCAACATTGTGAAAAGGAATGTCTGCCACATTTCCGAGAAGCGTCTTCTCAAGTGGATTTAAGAGCAACATTTAAGAGGCATCTGGATAGTACATGAAAAGGGAGGGAATAGAGGGATACAGACCGAATAAGGGCAGAAGTTTTTTTTAGTTTAGTGAGGGCATCATGATCAGCATAGGCTTGGAGGGCCGAAGGGCCTGTTCCTGTGCTGTACTTTTCTTTGTTCTTCGGATGTAAACAATTCCCAGGCACTATTCTGAAGAGCAGCAGAAGAGTTATCCTCACTAATACGAATCCAATAACTCATAATCACTGGATATTGTCTGACTACCATTAATTGGAGATTTCTGTGGGCAGATTGGGTGTCCCTATCCTTGCACAACAAGAATAACTACACTTTAAATGTATTTTATTAGTTGTAAAGTGCCCATGGACATCCTGAGGTTGTGAAAGATTTTTCTCTGTCAGGCTATAAGAAAAAATAGAGTCAGCCAGGAGGCTAATGAATAGTTGACACTCAGTTGGCTTTTAATCGCAGGAGGAATGAACCCCTCACCTGAGATGTTGAGAAGAAAATTCATTGAGCTAGGAGATTTCAATTTCAGCCTTTTACATGTATATCAGTGTGTAACCACCACATGAATTCTTCTGCTCGCCGCAGGAGTGGGCTAGAATAATGATCTTAATGAGCTTTATAAACATCGATTACAAACACATCTGCTTTCTCACCACTTAATAACAGGTTTGAAGGCCGCTCTAGGCCGGTTGGAAAATTAACTCATGTGAACATTCCTCAACTTGCATTCCAGCTCCGAACCGCATTCTCATGCAGATACAGTACAAAGTGGATAAATGTGAGGTTATCCACTTTGATAGCAAAAACAGGAAGGCAGATTATTATTTGAATAGCTATAAATTGAGAAAGGGGAATGTGCAACGAGACCTGGGTGTCTTCGTATACCAGTTGATGAAGGTAAGCATGCAGGTGCAGCAGGCGGTAAAGAAGGCAAATGGTATGATGGCCTTCATAGCGAGAGGATTTGAGTACAGGAGCAGGAATGTTTTGCGGCAGTTATGCAGGGCCTTGGTGAGGCCACACCTGGAATATTGTGTGCAGTTTTGCTCTCCTTATCTGAGAAAGGATTTCTTGCTATGGAGAGAGTGCAGCAAAGGTTTACTAGATTAATTCCTGGGATGGCAGGACTGACATGTCAGGGTTAGGATTACATTCACTGGAGTTCAGAAGAATGAGGGGGATCTCATAGAACTGGACTAGACAGGGTAGATGCAGCAACGATGTTCCCAATGGTGGGGGAGTCCAGAACCAGATGTCACAGTCTGAGGATATGGGATAAACCATTTAACACTGAGATGTGTCTGTGGAATTCTCTACCACAGAAAGCAGTTGACGCCTAAACATTGTATGTTTTCAAGAAAGAGTTAGATCTAGCACTTGAGGTGAAGAGGATCAAAGGCTATGGAAGGGAAAGCGGGAACAGATTACTGAGATAGATGATCAGCCATGATCATAATGAATGGTGGGACAGGCTCAAAAGGCTGAATGGCCTACTCCTGCTCCTATTTTCTAGTTTTCTGTGTTTCATGTAGAATAGGGAAGAGGGCAGGGATAACGAGGACAGAAACAGCCATCCTGCCTATCAAGGTCATTCCTAGCACAAACTGTATGGAGCAGGAACAGACTTCACTGTGAACCCAGTTAGGCCAAAGGCCTTTTCTGTGCCATCATGGACTCTACTTCAAATCATTTTGGGGGATATTCTACTCCTCACTATCTTGCTCAGGAATGTTCAGTGAAGAACAAAATAGGACTGAGACATGTTGTTGCAATGCCCCTATTACACCTGGTACTGATATCTCCCCATTAGTTGTTTACTGCGCCTACACCTCAAATAAGTCAGGGGAAGACAGTGGTATTTTCAATGGACTAGTAATCCAGAGACCCAGGACAAGATGCAGGGCCCCTGGTTAAAATCCCAGCATGGCAGATGGTGAAAATGTGAATTCATTAAAAAAAAGTCTACTGATGAAACCATTGTCGATTGCTGTAAAAACCCATATGGTTCATTAATGTCCTTTAGGGAAGGAAAATGTTGTCCTTACCTGGTCTGGCCTACATGTGACTCCAGAGCCACAGCAATGTGGTTCATTCTTAACACCTTTCTGAAATAGTCTATCAAGACACTCATTTCAAGGGCAATTAAGGATGGGCAATAAATGTTGGCCCAGCCAGCGGCACCCACATCCCTAAAATAAAAATCAGGCTCAGTTTTGTTCAGCATTCGTCTTCAGAAGCCTCTTGGCATGGTGGCACAGTGGTTAGCACTGCTACCTCACAGCGCCAGAACCTAGGTTCAATACTTGGCTTGGTTCACTGTCTGTGCGGAATCTGCACATTCTCCCCATGTCTGCGTGGTTTCCTCCGGGTGCTCCGGTTTCCTCCCACAGCCTGAAAGATATGCTGGTTAGGTGCATTGGCCATACTAAATTTTCCCTCAGTGTACCCAAACAGGTGTTGGATTGTGGTGACTAGGGGATTTTCACATAACTTCATTGCAATGTTAATGTAAGCCTACTGGTGACACTAATAAATAAACTAAGCTGCCCCAGAGCTGAACAAACCAGGCATTGGACATAGGCCTGTGGTTGGGGGAAAGCTCGAAGGTGAGAGTCCCTTCACCTATGCCCTTCCCCAAGCAGGTTTTGTGCTTGAGAGGCCTGAGGCTTTCCCCCTCTTTCTGTCTCTCAGGGCCCAGTTGAGGGAGCAGTGGGCTCTAGGCGATTACATCTGAGAACACCAAGCCCTCTGAAACCCCTTTTCAATGCACCTCGGATACATCAGGCTTGTCAGTTGTCCACTAGGGGGCAGACAGAACGATCTACCCACGAGAACGAGGGAGAACTCAAAGGTCCCTCGAACCTGTTACATCATTCAATAAAATCATGGCTGAGCTGTCTGTTGTTTCAACTCCGCTTCCCTGTTTGTACTCCACCCCTAACCCTTGACCACCCTCGTCAGTCAGAAATCTGTCCAACCCAGCCTTGAATAAATTCAGTGGCCCAGCCTTCAGTGTTCTCTGAGAAAGGTAATTCCTCAGAATAACCACCCTCTGCTAAAAAATATTCTCCTCGTCTCGCTCTCTCTCTTTCTCTCCTAAATGGCAAATCCTTAATTTTCAAACAGGTTCTAGTCTCTCCCACAAGGGGGAAAAATCCTCTTGGCATCCACCCAATCAAATCTCCTCAGAATCTTTTTTGTTTCAATGAGATCGCCTCACAGTCTTCGAAATTCCAGTGAGTGTATGCCAACCCTGCTCAACCTTCCCTCAAATGATAACCAGTCAAGTGAACCTTTCTGCTTTAAAGAATTATATCCTTTTTTAGTTTGAGAATAAGGGGTAAACCTTTTAGAACTGAGGTGAGGAGAAATTTCTTCACCCAGAGGGTGGTGAATGTGTGGAATTCACTGCCACAGGAAGTAGTTGAGGCCAAAACGTTGTCTGATTTCAAGAAGAAATTAAATATGGCTCTTGGGGCTAAAGGGATCAACGGATATGGGGGGAACGGGGGGATCAGGATATTGAATTCGATGATCAGCCATGATCAAAATGAATGGCAGAGCAGGCTCGAAGGGCTGAATGGCCCTTCTAGTTTCTATGTTTCTATGTTAAGTAAGGGAGCCAAAGCTGTATACAGTACTCCAGTACCTACCCCTCTGAGGGATAGCTCTGTATAAATATACTCAATTCCCTCAAAATGTTGTCAAGCAAAACTCCAGAAATCCATTATAGTCTCAGACAATCCCTACAGTGCAGAAGGAGGCCATTTGGCTCATTGAGCCTGCACCAACAACAATCATGCCCAAGCCCTATCCCGTAACCCCGCATATTTACCCTGCTAATCCCCCTAACACTAAGGAGCAATTTAGCATAGCCAATCCACCTAAACCACATATAACCCAAGTTCTGCTTCTGTCCTCACCAACATCTGTCTCTCAACCAACAGCACTGAGGAAAGGAAAAACCATACAAACAGATCTGGTTGCTGCCTGTGGGATCTTGCTGTGTGCAAAATGGCCACCGTGTTTCCCTTTGTAACAGTAACTGCTGAGTAATTCATTCTATATTCACCAGCCTGTTACTGGGGCTATAATGGTTACATTAGGTGGACAGTTTGCGTCGATCAGGCTAGTATAGAAGCTTGTATTCCCGAGAGTGTAGCAGATTAAATGGCAATCTAATTGAAGTGTTTAAAATGTTTAAACGATTTGATCAGATAGATAGAGAGAAAGTATTTCCTCTAGTTCTGGGAGTCCAGAGGAACACAGCACAATCTTAACTTTTGAGCCAGGCAACTGAGGGGAGATGTCAACAAACATTGCTTGACACAAAGCCGAGTGGAAGTCTGGAACTGACTCCCCTCGGAACGATCAAGGCTGTGGGAGGAACAAAACACAAAGACACACGTTCACACACACACACATTCTCACACATACATACACTCATATACTCACTCACAAAAAAGTCACACACACACTGACACACACACACACTCAAACACACAGACACACACTCCAATGCACATAAACACACATACATGACTGAGGAGTTTGGATGGTTTATATATAGAATAACAGATACCCAAGAGTGAGTTACAGACTGGAATCTAATCAAGGGTTTGGGATAGTGTATATATAAAATAACAGATACCCAGGACTGAGTTACAAACTGGAATCTAATCAAGGGTTTGGGGTGGTTTATATATAGAATAACAGATACCCGGGAGTGAGTTACAGACTGGAATCTAATCGAGGGGTTCAGGGTGGTTTATATATAGAATAACAGATACCCAAGAGTGAGTTACAGACTGGAATCTAATCGAGGGGTTTGGGGTGGTTTATATATAGAATAACAGATACCCGGGAGTGAGTTACAGACTGGAATCTACTTGAGGGGTTCAGGGTGGTTTATATATAGAATAACAAATACCCGGGAGTGAGTTACAGACTGGAATCTAATCGAGTGATTCAGGGTGGTTTATATATAGAATAACAGATACCCAAGAGTGAGTTACAGACTGGAATCTAATTGAGTGATTCGGGGTGATTTATATATAGAATAACAGATACCCAAGAGTGAGTTACAGACTTAAATCTAATCGAGGGGTTTGGGGTGGTTTATATATAGAATAACAGATACCCGGGAGCGAGTTACAGACTGGAATCTAATCGAGGGGTTTGGGTAGGATATCAGCAATATTTGTAAGTTGAGACAACGCAGACATTTTGCAGTGATCCCAGGATATGATGATGCCATTGGGAGAGACACTAGCAAGATGCTGACTCTCCGCTCTCCCAGTGGGTGCTGCCCCCTGCTGGGGATGTGGGTTCATCCCTCGGCAGATATGAGAAAGAGTGTGTGTATTTGTGTGTGAAAGTGAGTGTGTGTTTGTGTGTGAGAGAGTGTGTTAGTGAGTGAATGTGGGAGCATGTGTGAGAAAGTATTCAGTGAGTATGAGATTGTGCATGTGTGAGAGAGTGAATAACTGTGTGAATGTGTGTGTTTTATTGATAGGGTTAGAGTGAGTGTGTGTGTGCAAATGATTGTATGAATGGGAGAGTGAATGTGCAAGAATGTGAGTATGTTAGTGAGACAGTATGTTAGTGAGACAGTACAAGTGTGAGTGATAGAATGTGTGTGAACATATGTGTGCGTTAGAGTGAATGTGCAAGAATGTGAGTGAGACAGTATAAGTGCGAGTGAGTGAGGACCATTTTTGCTATAAAGCCCTGCATGTTCAGATAGTTGTTGTGATCTGGAAGGCGCTGCCTGAAAGGACAGTGGAAGCAGATTCATTCGGAATGCTCCAGAGAAAGTTGGATAACACAAAGGAGAAATTTGCAGAGCTATGAGGAAATAGCAGGGGGAGTGGGGACACTAATTGGATTGCTCTTTCAAAGAGCCAGTACAGACGCAGTGGACCAAATGACCTCCACCTGTACAGTAGGAGTCTATGGTCCAATCCACATTCTCTGAGCTGTCGAACACCACCTTCACCTCTCAGTGTGCCTGTGACGTGTAACAGAGAGATGGTGATACTGGATTGAAATGGTGTCTCTCCTAGCTTATTGATAGAATACTGGTGTGGGAGGGGCCTCTGGCGGATTTATGGGAACACATGAATCAGGAACAGGAGTAAGGCCACTCGACCCCTCAAGCCTGCTCTGCCATTCAATAAGATCATGGCTGATCCTGCCTTCCCCTGATACTCCCTAGTCTATCAAGAATCTATCTAACTCAGCCCTAGTATATTCAGTGACCCAGCCTGCACCTCCATTTGGCTCCACAGATTCATGATCCTTGGAGAGAAAACATTTCTCCCCTGTGCATTAAATGGGGGTCTCTTTATATTAAAACTGTGTCCCTTGGTCCTAGTCTCTCCCACACGGAGAGACATCCTCTCAGCATCCAATCAGGAGCCACCGCTGCTCTCACTGGTACTGCAGGCCTCTGATTGGTCAGCAGCTCTCAGCGAGTCTGGCACCACCACCAGTGAGCTCATCACGGGGAATGCCGAACAGCAGCCAACTGAGTGCCTGAAGGGCCCTCGATTCCATGGGACCCCCTTTGAGGGTGAAGAAGGCTCCCCGAACGATCCCCAACCAATGAGTGAGATCCCTGTCAAGAATCCCAGACAATCACACTCACACATAAACCAATACCCTCACACATTCACCCACAGACATTCATCCACACACAGTCACACACACACACTCACACATAAACCCATACCCTCTGTGATGATACTGTGCCTTTAAGAAATGTATTTATATCATGTTTCTTGTGAAGGGTATGTTTAAAATTCAGCTCTGTTTTACATGGGTGCTATTTGGTCTGCACCAGGCAGAGAATGCAGGCTAATGATTGAATTTAGCTAGGGATGTGTTTGTTCTATATTTTTGTTTATTTGGTTTTTCCCCTGGGGTTTCACAGTAGGGTTTGATTAGATTGATTAATAGCTTCATATGCTTAAGGGGAGGAACCAAGCTTACTGGAAAAGGCAGGTAGTTACTGCCAGGTCCTGAAAGAAGCAAGAGGTCTCTCTCTCTTGCTCTCTGGTGGCTACTGTTTGGGACCTGCTGTGAGAAATAGGTCTCTCTCTCTGCCTCCGTCTCCAGAGGTGTTCTGGATGTTCGGGGACTGACAACCCAAGCATGTAAACCTGTGTCTCGCTAACTGGTTTTGAAGAGGGGTTTAAATCTATAAGAGGAGTATTGCTTGAATTGGAACTAATAGAGATAGTTAAGAATTGCATCTTGACATATTTAAATATTTTAATTGGTAAAGGTTATAAGGGTAGGCAGTGGCATAGCGGTATTGTCACAAGATTAGTAATCCAAAGACCCAGAGCAAGATCTGAAGACCCGAGTTCAAACCCCACCATGAAATTTGAATTCACTAGAAAGAAGTGGCATGGTCCCTCACAGCACCAGGGACCCGGGTTCAATTCCAGCTTGGGTGACTATCCGTGTAGAGTTTGCACATTCTCCCTGTATCCGCGTGAGTTTCCTCCGGGAGCTCCAGTTTCCTCTTACAGACCAAAAATGTGCGGGTTAGGTTGATTGGACATGCTAAATTGCCCCTTAGTGTTCCAAGATGTGTAGGTTAGATGGATTAGCCATGGGAAATGTGCGGGGTTATGGGGTTAGGGCAGGGAAGAGGGCCTAGGTGAGATACTCTGTCAGAGTTGGTGCAGATCCAATGGGCGATTGGCCTCTTCTGCACTGTAGGGATTCTATGATTCTAAGATTCTAAGTCAATCTGTAATGGTGAGATATGTAGTTCAGAAGGAGTATTGCCAGAAAAGGTGGTAGTATGTGGAATTAATGGTGAAAAGAGTAGTAGCCCATTATATAAGGTGAGGTTGGAGAGTCCAGTGAAAAGTGGTGGTAGGAGTAATAGAGAAATTACCTTTTTCAGGAATACAGTTTATCCTGGATAGCTGGATTGCAGGTGGGAATGATGCCTACTGTGGTTGTAAAGCCACAGAGGTGGCTGAGGTGCTGCAGGATGCATATGCTGTATATTTCCTGACTGTGTGGTAACAAGGTCACAGCCACTGGTGAGACAGGAGGAGAAATCAAAGACTAAAGATAAGGAGACTGAGGTTCAGTTATCAGAAACCATTTTTGGTCAGATGGTTGAGAAAGAACAAGAACAGGTGAAGGATGAAGCGGATATCTTTAGTTCAGGAAAGTTGGCAGAGTTATAACAGAAAGATGTAGAGATAAAGCATTGTATCAGAAAGCAAGCACAGAATAAGAATCTGAATGTATACTGGAGTGTTATTATATGAAAAATGATATCTTAATGAGGAAGTGGAGATCTTTAAATATTCAGGCAGATGAAAAATGGGTAGAAGTTCATCAAGTTGTATTACCGGTGGATTATAGAAAGGAAGTGTTCGGGTAGCACATGAGATTCCAGTGGGAGGTCATTTAGAAGTAAGGAAAACGCAAGCAAAAATTCAAAAACATTTTATTGGTCTGAACTGCATAAAAATGTAGTGGGATTTTGCCATACATATCACGCGATAGGGAAACCTCAAGCAGTAATCACACCAGCACTCTTGATACCCATTCCGGTATCTGAGAAACCTATTACAAAAGTCCTAATTGATTGTGTGGGACCCCTCCCTAAAACGAAAAATGGGAATCAGTATTTGTTGACCACAATGGATGTGTCTACTAGATTTCCGGAGACAATTTCATTACATAATATTACAGCTAAAAAAATTCATAGAATCCCTACAGTGCAGAAGGAGGGCATTTGGCCCATCGAGTCTGCACCGACCACAATCCCACCCAGGCCCCACTCCTGTAACCCCAACATTTACACTGCTAATCCCCCTGACACTAAGGGGCAATTTAGCATGGCCAGTCAACCTAACCCACACATCTTTGGACTGTGGGAGGAAACCGGAACACCCGAGGAAAACCACGCAGACACGGGATGAATGTGCAACTTTTACACGGACAGTGATCCGAGGCTGGAATTGAACCTGGGTCCCTGGTGCTGCGAGGCAGCAGTCCTAACCACTGTGCCACCGTGCCACCCGACACATCTGTCCCCTTTCCATCTCTTCTTAACAAAATTTATTGCAACAATAGGACATTATAATCCCCAGAAATGCCCAGCTTTAACACTTTCAGCATGTCAGCGATGAGACACATGACATATCCACACAAAGCTTACTCACTTCTTAATTGTAGAGGAGTTACTTTTTTTTTACTAGATATGGACTGCTCACAGAAATGCAACCAGATCAAGGATCAAATTTTACGTCAAAGTTATTCAGGGAAGTTATGGACAGTTTAGGAGTAAAGCAAATTAAATCATCTGTGTATCATCCAGAATACTGTAAGAGTTTTAACAACACCAGGTTCTATCATCCAGAATCGCAGGGAGCGTTAGAGCGGTGGTACCAATCTTTAAAGACAATGTTGAGGGCTTATTGTCAAGATTATCTGGAGGATTCGGATAAAGGATTTCCATTTGTATTCTTTACAATTAGGGATGCACCTAATGAGTCAATCAAATTCTGTCCATTTGAATTGATTTTTGGGCATAAGGTAAGAGGACCATTTAAATTGATTAAGGAGAAATTGGTGAGCATTCTGAGACTACATCATTGGACTATGTGTCAAATTTTAGAGAAAGGTTGAATAGAGCAGGTGAAGTGGCACAGCATGTGATGAAACAGGAAGCAGATAGGAAATCAAAAATTCATAGTTTTGCTAGTGGGGATAAAGTCTTAGTACTGTTACCAGTGGCAGATGAACCTTTAAAAGCAAGGTTTAGTGGGCCTTATCAAATTGAACTAAAATTCAGCGGGGTGAATTATTTGATAACGCCAGATAGAAGGAAAACTCACGCAGTGAGTCATGTTAATATGCTCAAAAGGTATTTTGATAAGGAAAGAAAGCAGAAGAAGAATGTGTTGGTTGTTATAGCTCAGAGTGAAGAAACAAATCCACATTATTCTGAATTTGACATTCCTCAAATTAGATTGGACAATGAAGAAGTTATCAGAAATTAGAATAAATGACTCACTCACTCACACACACAGACACACTCACTCACACAGACACACACTCACTCACACAGACACACACTCACTCACACAGACACACACACAGACACACACTCACACAGACGCACACTCACTCACACAGACACACACACACAGACACACACTCACACAGACACACACTCACTCACACAGACACACACTCACTCACACAGACACACACACTCACACAGACGCACACACACACAGACACACACTCACACAGACACACACTCACTCACCCATTCATTCACTCACACACACACTCACTCACACAGCCACACACACAGACACACACTCACTCACCCATTCATTCACTCACACACACACAGACACACACTCACTCACACAGACACACACACAGACACACACTCACTCACCCATTCATTCACTCACACACAGTCACACTCACTCACACAGACACACACTCATTCACCCATTCATTCACTCACTCACACATACACTCACTCACACACAGTCACACACATAGACACACACTCACACAGACACACACTCATTCACCCATTCATTCACTCACTCACACATACACTCACTCACACACAGTCACACTCACTCACATAGACACACACTCATACAGACACACACTCACTCACCCATTCATTCACTCACACAGTCACACTCACTCACAGACACACATTCACACAGACACACACTCACTCACTCATTCATTCACACACACAATCACACTCACTCACACAGACACACACTCACACAGACACACACTCACTCACTCATTCATTCACACACACAGTCACACTCACTCACACAGACACACACACATTCATTCACTCACACACAGTCACACTCACTCACACAGACACACACTCACTCACACAGACACACACACATACACTCACTCACACACACTCTCACGCATACACAGACAAATACATAATCACTCACACAGACATACCAGGATTATGTGGATTGGGTTGTATTTTAAAAAGTACTCCTGTCTTTGAACCCAATATCCCAAATGCCGTTGTCAGATGTGGTAAAAAATTATTTTTTTATAACAACTTTCTTTTCAATGGAAGTTTGGAGCTGCATTTCTTTCGAGTATTTTGCAATGTCAGGATGTCCCAGAGCATTTCTCAGATAAATGCACCCTTTTTCAAGTGTGGTCACTGCTGTAATGTGGGAAACACGGCAGCCAATTAGGACACAGCAAGATCCCACAAACAGCAATACGATAATCACTGGATCATCTGTTTATTTGATGTTGGTGGGGGTGGGGGGTTAAGTATTCTTCAGGATTAGCAGCACCATGTTATCATTGACACCAGAGACCAAGGAGAGAGTCTCGATCCAATGTCTCATTTGTGAGACAGCACCTTTGCACTACTGCATTCCCTCAATACTTCACTGGAGTGTGAGCCTTGGTATTGAGTGAGGCTTGAACCTGCAACCATCCACTCTGAGGTGAAGACAGCTGAGATGCAGCTGACACTGCGATGCAGGAGAGAGGATAGAGAACACAGCAAGCAAAGTACCTGCAGCGGGCCAGAGCGTAAAATGCATTGTGAGTTACAACCCTGGATGGGAATAGGAAAACAGGTTAATGATGGAGGGTTCTGCACCATCCCATTGCAGGATGTAAATTCAGTGCAATCTCCTTCTGGGGTCACAGAGAATTCCAAAGTTTGGTATTGGCACTTGTCAAGGTCTGGACAATTCCCCTTCTCCGGCAAACGCAGCAAAGGCAGGAGGCAGACAGGAAAAGCAGGCGTTAATACTCACAGTCTCTCCGTGTTCCTGGGGATGTTCTTGGGGATGGTTCTCAGCCCCAGTCCGTGACAGTCTACACTGCTCCCCGCACAGATACAGGGAGCCGGGCAGGCAGACGCATAGATCCAGCAAGAAGCCAGCAGCACAATTCCAGTCCTTGTGATCCCAGCCACTTTCCAGCTTCTGTCCATGGTGTTCAGGAGGGAGGGGAGGGAGGGGGTGGGAGGGGAGGGGGGAGAGAGCGATGAAAGGTGAGGAAATCCTTCGTGTTCCCAGTACAAGCCTTCAGAACATGACAAAACCCCCAGAGCTGTTTCAATCCAGTCTGTCCAACAGCCCCCCACACAAGGAGCTATTCTGGGTCACAAACCCTCACTAGCACAATGGAAGGGAGGGATCCCTGTGCCAGTCCACACTGAAATCCAGTCTCTGATCTTCAGCACTGATATCTGTTATATTCACTTTCCCCCCTCCCCTCCCCTCCAATAACCCACTGGAGAATCTCTCTGTTTTACTCTTTCTCTCTCGTTGATATTCCTAAAAAAAACCCCTCTGCTCCAAGCTGCATCTGATTGCTACAAAATAAAGCTGTCACACACATCCATCAGGAAAGCACAAATAACACAGAGTGGGCCCGCCCCCTGATCACACACTCCCTCTGCCGCAGCAGCACAGGCTGGAGAGACTGACAATCATACCCCTCCTCTCCCTCCCTCTCGCCCTCTCTCTCCTCTCCCTCCTTCCTCTCTCTCCCTCCTCCCCCTCCCTCTCTCCCTCCGTCCCCTCTCCTTCCCCTCTCTCCCTCCCTCCTCCTCTCTGCCTCCATCGCTCCCTCCCACTCTCTCCCTTCCTCCTCTCTTTCCTTCTCCTCCCTCCCTTCCTCTCTCCCTCCCTCCTCTCTCTCCCCCCTTTCTATTCCCCCCCCCCACGTCTCTGTTCCCCTCTCTCCCTACATCCCTCCCTCTCTTTCCTCCATCCTCTCCCTCCCTCCTCTCTCCCCCTCCCTCCTTCCTCCTCTCTCCCTCCCTCCTCCTCTCTCCATCTCTGCTCACCCTCCCCTTTCTCCCTCCTTTCCCAAAAAGACTAACAGCAGGTTATGGGCAAGGAGAGACAGAAGGAGATAATAAACTCATTCACTGCTCCAATGCATGAATCACCTGAATTGTGTTTGATTCAGCCGGCAAGCTTTGTTGGAAAACTGCACAGATGTGAAAAGTGTCCGCCTCGATTCTTTATCCAGTTTCCAGGACCCTTGTTAATCATCTGTTGTGCTGTTGAAAGAGAAAGGAGGAGGAAACAAAAAAAACTACACACAGCCCTCAGAAAGTCTGGCAAGACTTTAATTCATGGAACAATTAATGTAAAGAATGTTGCGCAGCTAATTATTGTTTACATTTCCACATGTACTGGGAAAGCGGGATTGCTATACAGAACATCACAGGCTTTATTGCTGAGAATATATTGAGTCAATGCATCACTGGTAGATTGACTTCAGTATCTGTGGACTAGGGAGTGCAGTGAGTGTTTGTGAGTGTGTGTGTGAGTGAGAGTATGTGAGGATGTGTGACTGTGTGTGTGAGAGAGTGTGTTGGAGTGTGTGAGTTTATGTGTGTGTGTGTGAAAAAGTGTGTATGAGTGAGAGCATGTGAGTGTGTGTGATGTGGTAGTGTCTGTGTGTGTGAGTGCATGAATGAAAGTGTGTGTGAGAGTATGTGAGAGTGTGTGACTGAGAGTGTGTTGGAGTGTGTGTGAGTTTATGTGTGAGTTTATGTGTGAATGTGTGTGAGTGAAAAGGTGTGTAGGAGTGAGACTTTGTGAGTGTGTGTGATGTGTTAGTGTGTATGTGTGTGTGTGAGTGCGTGAATGAAAGTGTGAATGAAAGTGTGTGTGAGAGAGTGTGCGTGTGAAAGTATGTATGATTATATGAGAGTATGTATGACTATGTATGTGTGTATGAGTGTATGTGTGAGAGAGTGCGGTGTGTGTGTATATGTGTGTGAGAGTGAGTGAGAGTCTGTGTGTATATATGTGTATGTTGTGAGAGTGTGAGTATGTATGACTGTGTGTGTGACTGTGATGAGAGTGTGATGTGTGTGTATATATTTGTGAGTGTGTGTATATGTGTGTGTGAGTGTGTGTGAAAGCATGTGCATATGTTTGTGAGTGTATGCATATGTGTGTGTGAGAGAGAGTGTGTATGTATGTGTGCGAGAGTATGTATATGTTTGTGAGTGTGTGTATATGTGTGCATTTGAGAGAGAGAGTGTGTGTGTGTGTGTGTAAGAATGGGTGTGTGTGGGGAGAGGTGACATAGCTATCATGAGGACTTAGGTTCAAACACAATGCCCCCCAAGTTCAAATAGTCAGCTGGTGCTTGCTGCCTGGGCTCAGGTGGAATCTATAATGGCCCATACAGACTGAGCAGAACACCCCCAGTGCTTTCAGGAGAAGGTGGGGGTGCACAGTGGAAAAGATTGCAGTTCAGCCAGAGGTTGAGTGCAGTCCTGAAACCAACAAAACAGAAGCAGCACAGCCCAGCCAAACCAGGAGCAGGAGAGAAAGAACAAGAGGCGGTGAGAGGGATGCACCCACCCTACCATCACTGTCAAAATCCTGGAACTCCCACTCTAACAGCACTGTGGGTGTATCACAGGGACTGCAGCAGTTCAAGAAGGCAGCTCACCACCACCTTCTCAAGGGCAATTAGGGATGGGTAATAAATGCTGTCCTAGCCGGATATGCCTACATCCCACAAATGAATAAAAAATACCCATTAATCACGGTGTACTCAGTGATCCTGAAAGCTACGAGTGAGATTTTCACCCACAGGAGCATATAAAACAGACATTGGGCAGCTCATTAATAAAAAAGGCTGTGACGCAAGGGTGGATTGTCAAACTGCTTCATTCACAACTCTTTTTGTTTCTCCCTCTTCAAAGATTTTCATGGAAAATAGGAGCAGGATTAGGTCATTCAGCCCCTCAAACTCATTCTTGAGTTGGCTGTTCAGCCCACTGAACGTATTCCGCAATAGGCCATTCAGCCCCTTGAACCAGTTCTGGAGTAGGCCATTCAACCCCTCAAACCCATTCTGGAGTAGACCATTGAACCCGACTAACCTGTTCTGGAATAGACCATTCATTCCATTCGAGCTCAGTTTTGGAGTAGGAGGAGTCAGCCCCTCAAACTGCTCCACTGTTCAGTTAGAATTTTTACCTCAATGCCACTTTTACACGTTGTCTCCATATCCCTTGATGTCGTTAATGCTCCAGAAATCTATCAATTTCTGTCTTCATCATACTCAATGCGTGAACTTCCACAGCCCTCTGGTATAGAGAATTCCAAAGATTTGCCATCCTCTGAGTGAAGAAATTTCTCCTCACCTCAGCCCTAAACAGCTTATCCCTTATTCTGAGAGGATGTCACCCCCGGCTCTGGACCCCTGGAAGAATTTTGTAAGCTTCAATGAAGTCACCTTTTTTTTATTCATTCATGGGACATGGGCGTCGCTGGTTGGCCAGCATTTATTGCCCATCCCAAGTTGCCCGAGGGCAGTAGAGAGTCACCCACATTGCTGTGGCTCTGGCATCACATGTAGGCCAGACCGGGTAAGGACGGCAGATTTCCTTCCCTAAAGGACATTAGTGAACCAGATGGGTCTTTTCGACAATCGACAATGGTTTCATGGTCATCAGTTGATTCCTATTTTCAGATTTTTAAAAAATTGAATTCAAATTCCACCATCTGCCACCATGGGATTCAAACCGGGTCCCCAGAACATTAGCTGAGTTTTTGGATTAATAGTCTAGTGATAATACCACTAGGCCATCGCCTCCCCACCCCTCATTCTTCTAAACTCTGGAGAATCCAGGCCCAGATTCCTCAATATCTCCTCACAGGAAAATCCTGCCGTCCTAGATATCAGTCTGGTGAATCCTCATTGCACTCCCTCCATGACAACTTTCCCTCCTTTCCAGTCTGTTATTGTTTAACAATCTGGGGTCTGGATTGTCAAATTGGAAATCAAATGCATTGTGTTGTGAAACAGAATAAAATCCAGAATCGGCCCATCCCATCTCTCCAAGAATAAAAGATGTGTTGAGTAGCTTTACCTACAATATGGTAACCGGGGTGAATGTGGCAGCCATACCACATTCTCGCCTTCAAATTGTAGCACTGGAAAAACTGTTTCTCGCAGCTGGGGGGATGGGGAGGAGAGGGGGGCGGGGGCAGTGAGCAGGGGTCACAGATTTGCAATCATTGGTAAAAACAATAACAGAGGAATCAGGATTCTTTTTTAGTTAAGTTGTTGTGATCTGGAATGTCCTGCCTGAAAAGGTGGTGGAAACAGATTCAATGGTGATTTCCAAAAGAAAATTGGAGAAATACTTTAAAAGGAAAGATTTGCAGGGCTCTGGGGAAAGAACAGGTTGATTGGGATGAATTGGATTGCTCTTTCAAAGAGCTAGTACATGTATGATGTACTGAATGAACTTCTTCTGTGCTGCAAATCAGAAGTGGGGATGTTCACTGATGATCGAACAATGTTCAATACCATTCGTCACTCCTCAGATACTGAAGCAGTCCAGGTCCAAATGCAGCAAGACCTGGACAATATCCAGGCTTGGGCTGACAGTGGCAAATAACATTTCTGCCACACAAGTGCCAGGAAATGACCATCTCAAACAAGAGAGAATCTAACCATTGTCCCTTGACATTCAATGGTATTATCATTACAGAATCCCACACCAGCAACACCCTGAGGGTTACCATTGACCAGAAACTGAACTGGACTAGCCATATAAATACTGTGGCTACCAGAGCAGGTCAAAGGCTAAGAATCCTGCAGTGAGTAACTCACCACCCAACTCCCAAAGTCTGTTCACTATATACAACTCACAAGTCAGGAGTGTGATGGAATACTCTCCACATGCCTAGATGAGTACAGCTCCAACAACACTCAACAACTCAGGACAAAGTAGCCTGCCTGATTGGCACCATCCACCACCTTAAATATTCGCTCCCTCCACCACTGGCACACCTTGGCAGCCATGTGCATCTACAAGATGCACTGCAGGAATTCACCAAAGTTCCTTCGACAATACCTTCCAAACCCATGACCACTTCCATCTAGAAGGACACGGGCAGCAGATACATGGGAAGACCACCACCTAGAGGTTCACGCACTCACTATTCTGACTTGGAAATATATCGCCATTCCTTCACTGTCACTGGGTCATTTTCCAGGAATTCCCTCCCGAGCAGCGGTATACCTACACAACATGGACTGCAGTGGTTCAAGAAGGCAGCTCAGAGGCAATTAAGGATGGGCAATAAATGCTGGATATCCATGTCCTGTGAATGAATAAAATAAAAATGTTCTCCAAACAGGAAATGAGGGCGGGACTTAACAAAGGTGTTTAAAATCATGAAGCATTTTGATTGTGTAAATAAGGAGTAACCTTTCACTGGCAGAAGGTTTGATAAGCTGAGGACATAGATTTAAGATGATTGGCGAAAGAACCAGAGGGCTTTGCGGAACAATATTTTTAAGCAATGAGTTATTATGAACTGGAACGTGCCGCCTGAAAGGGGGTTAAAAGGGGGTTGGAAGCAGATTCAATAATACTTTTCAAAAGAGGGATTGGAGAAATACTTGAAAAGACTGGGGAGAAATGGGACTGATTGGATAACTCTTTCAAAGAGCCAGCACGGACAGGTGGGCTGAATGGCCTCCTGTGCTGTATGATGCTGTTTCAGCTGCCTGGTGCGCAGGCACATGGAACCTTGGTTTAACTCAGCTGCAGGATGTGCCCCAGGCATTGTTGCCTTCCCTCGGTGCTGTGTGAGGAGTGACAACCGAAATGAAGAGCTCAGCCTGATGGGGCAGGGCGTGAACCCAGGATCTCCTCCCGGCTCGAACTCACTCAGCTAAGCTATGCTCACACACATTTCTCAGATCTATATTTCTCGGCAATAAGCACTTGCCCAAACTGTCCTGACCAGGCGATCGTGGGCACAATTTGCCCAAAGCTCTTCTCTAATGAGCAAGATTCCTCCTTCGAGAGCACAAGGTGGGTTAACTTTGACCACAGCTCCCCCCACAGACATGGGGACCTCACAATTCTCTCCTGTTGTGTGGCTGCATTTTCTCCCAGTAAGAAGTCTAACAACACCAGGTTAAAGTCCAAGGTTGGACTTTAACCTGGTGTGAGACTTCTTACTGTGTTTACCCCAGTCCAACGCCGGCATCTCCACATCATGCATTTTCTCCCAGCAGAGAGAAAGCCTCCGGCTTTGTGTGGATCTGGTTATTTCCCCAAGTCACAGGGAGCTTTTTTTTAATTCATTCGTGGGACATGGGCGTTGCTGGCTGGCCAGCATTTATTGCCCATCCCTAGTTGCCCTTAAGAAGGTGGTGGTGAGTTGCCTTCTTGAATCGCTGCAGTCCACGTGCTGTGGGTTGACCCACAATGCCATTAGGGAGGAATTCCAGGATTTTGAACCAGCGACTGCGAAGGAACGGTGATATATTTCCAAGTCAGGATGGTGAGTGGCTTGGAGGGGAACTTGCAGGTAGTGGTGCTCCCATGTATCTGCTGCCCTTGTCCTTCTAGATGGAAGTGGTCGTGGGTTTGGAAGATGCTGTCTAAGCATCTTTGGTGAATTGCTGCAGTGCATCTTGAAGATAGTACACACTGCTGCTACTGAGCGTTGAGGGTGGAGGGATTGAATGTTTGTGGATGTAGTGCTTTGTCCTGGATGATATCAAGCTTCTTGAGTGTTGTTGGAGCTGCACCCATCCAGGCAAGTGGAGAGTATTCCATCACACTTCTGATGTGTGCCTTGTAGATGGTGGATAGGTTTTGGGAAGTCAGGAGGTGAGTTACTTGCTGCAGTATTCCAGGCCTTTAACCTGCTCTTGTAGCCACTGTGTTTATGTGGTGAGTCCAGTTGAGTTTCTGGTCAATGGTGACCCCAAAGCTGTTGACAGTGGGGGATTCAGTGATTGTAACACCATTGAATGTCAAGAGGCGGTGGTTAGAGAGTCTCTTATTGGTGATGGTCATTGCCTGGCATTTGTGTGGCGCAATTGTTACTTGCCACTTGTCAGCCCAAGCCTAGATATTGTCCAGATCTTGTTGCAATAGAAAATGGACTGCTTCAGTATCTGAGGAGTCGTGAATGCTGCTGAACATTGTGCAGTCGTTCGTGAACATCCCCATTTCTGACCTTATGACAGAAGGAAGATCATTGATAAAGCAGCTGAAGATTATTGGGCCTAGGACACTATCCTGAGGGATTCCTGCAAAGTGTCCTGAGATGACTGACCCTCCACAACAACAACCATCTTCCCATGTACCAGGTATGTCTCCAACCAGGTGAGTGTTTGCCTCCTGATACCCATTGATTCCAGTTTCGTTAGGGCTCCTTGATGCCACACTCGGTCGAATGCGGCCTTGATGTCAAGGGCTGTCACTCTCACCTCAACTCTGGAATTCAGCTCTTTTGTCCATGTTTGAACCAAGGCTGTAATGAGGTCAGGAGCTGAGTGACCCTGGCGAAACCCAAACTGGGCATCACTGAGCAGGTTATTGCTGAGCAGGTGCTGCTTGATAGCACTGTCGATGACCCCTTCCATCACTTTACTGATGATCGAGAGTGGACTGATTGGGCGGTAATTAACTGGGTTGGATTTTTCCTACTTTTTGTGTACAGGACATACCTGGGCAATTTTCCACATTGTTGGGTAGATGCCAGTGTTGTACTGGAAGAGCTTGGCTAGAGGAGCGGCAAGTTCTGGAGCACAAATCATTAGTACTATTGCCGGATTGTTATCAGAGCCCATTGCCTTTACAGTATTCAGTGCCTCCAATCATTTCTTGATATCACGTGGAGTGAATCGAATTGGCTGGAGACTGGCATCCGAGATGCTGGGGACCATTGGAGGAGGCCGAGATGGATCATTAATTTGGCACTTCTGGCTGAAGATTGCTGCAAATACTTCAGCCTTATCTTTTGCACTGATGTGCTGGGCTCCTCCATCATTGAGGATGGGGATATTTGTGGAATCTCCTCCTCCAGTGAGTTGTTTGGTAAATGGCTTGGTGAATCTCACTCAGCCCCGGCTAGACTTTGTAACCTTGCATTACCCTGACTGTAATTACTGGCTGCAAACTGGTGTGAAAATCTCTAGTGCCATGTTACCTTCACAGGATCACAGAATTGTTACGGTGCAGAGGGAGGCCATTCAGCCCATTGTGACTGCACCGGCTCTCCAAACGAGCATCATGACTACATTCCCCTGCCTTTTCCTTGAACCCCTGCACATTGTTTCTATTTAAATTATCATCTAGTACCCTCTTGGATGCCTTGAATGAACCTGTCTTCATCACACTTCCAGGCAGTGCATTCCAGACCCAAACCACTCACCGTTTGAAATAGGTGTTTCTCAAATCGCATTAGTGGAAGACATGCCCCTGTCTACATCAATGGAGATGAAGTAGAAATGGTCGAGAGCTTCAAGTTTTTACGTGTCCAGATCACCAACAACCTGTCCTGGTTCCCCCATGCTGACACTATAGTTAAGAAAGCCCACCAACGCCTCTACTTTCTCAGAAGACTAAGGAAATTTGGCATGTCCGCTACGACTCTCGCCAACTTTTACAGATGCACCATAAAAAGCATTCTTTCTGGTTGTATCACAGCTTGGTATGGCTCCTGCTCTGTCCAAGACCGCAAGAAACTACAAAGGATCTTGAATGAGCCCAGTTCATCACTCAAACCAACCTCCCACCCATTGACACTGCCTACGCTTCCCGCTGCCTGAGAAAAGCAGCTAGAATAATTAAGGATCCCACGCACCCCGGACATACTTTCCTCCACTTCTTCCGTCGGGAAAAAGATACAAAAGTCTGAGGACACATAACCAAACGACTCAAGAACAGCTTCTTCCTCGCTGCCATCAGACTTTTGAATGGACCTATCACGCATTCAGTTGATCTTTATCTACACCCTAGCTATGACTGTAACACTACATTCTGCACTCTCTCCTTTCCTTCCCTATGTACGGTATGCTTTGTCTGTATAATGCAGAAGAAACAATACTTTTCACTGTTTACTAATACATGTGACAATAATAAATCAAATCAAATCAATTCAAATACTCCTTTTGCAAATCACTTTAAATCTCTGCCCTCTCGTTCTTCATCCTTTTACCAGTGGGAACAATTTCTTCCCATTTACTCTGACCAATCCCCTCATGATTTTCAATGCCTCTATCAAATCTTCTCTTAGTCTTCTTCTCTCCAAGGAGAACAGTCCCAAGCTCTCCAATCTATCCTCAGAACAGAAGTTTTTCATCCCTGGAACCATTCTTGTAAACCTCTTCTGCACTCTCTCCAATGTGTTCACATCCTTCCTATAGTGTGGTGCCCAGAACTGTACGCAATATTCCAGCTGAGGTCCAACTAGTGTCTTGTTTAAGTTCAGCATGACCTCCTTGCTTTTGTACTCTGTGCCCCTATTAATAAAGCCCAGAATACTAAGCTTTTAACTGTTCTCTTCACCTGTCCTGCTACCTTCAATGATCTGGGCACTTAGACACCAGGTCCCTCTGCTCCTGCACCCCGTTAAGAATTTTACCCCTTATTTTGTATTGTCTTTCCATGTTCTTCCTACCCAAAACACATTACCTTTAAAACAGGAACTTTCTACTTGTGGGTGTGAAATCAACATTATGGTGCCACAGCTGCCTCACAGCGCGGGGGACCTGGGTTTAATTCCGGCCTTGTATGACTGTCTGTGTGGAGTTTGCATTTTCTCCCCATGTCTGCATCGATTTCCCCTGGATGCTCCGGTTTCCTCCCACAGTCCAAAGTTGTGCAGCTTAGATGGATTGGCTCTGATAAATGTGTGGGGTCACAGGGATAGGGCAAGGGAGAAGGCCTGGGTGTGATGCTCAGATGGAGAGTCCATGCAGACTCGATGGGCTGAATGGCTTCCTTCTGCACTGTAGGAGTTCCATGATTCTATGCTAGGAACAGGAGGAGACCATTCAGCCCCTCAAGGCTGTTTCAACACCATTCAGTGAGATCATGGCTGATTTGCAACCAAACTGCATCTGCCTGTCTTTGCCCCATATCCCTTAACAACCTTGGTTAACAACACTCAGTTAATCTCTGAGCTAACATCAAGCACTTGCATTTATATAGTGGCCTTCATGACATCAGGTTGCTTCAAAGAGCACTTTTTGAGTCACTGTTTTAATGTAGGAAATATGGCATCAATTTGCACACAGCAAGATCCCACAAACAGCAGTGTGATAATGACCAGATAATCTGCTTTTCAGTGATGTTGTCTGAGCAATGAATGCTCTGAGGAATTCCCTTGAAGAACTCTCCCGCTCTTCTTTGAAATTGTGATGTGCAATCTTTTATGACCCTCTGAGAGAGCAGACAGGACCTCACCTGAAAGACAGCACCTCTGACAGTGCAGCCCTCCCTCAGTACTGGCACAGCGATTGTTGGTCTGGATCAAGTATTCAAGGCATTGGAGCGGGACATCAAACAGTCACAACAGAAGCCCATTCAGATGGAATGTTAACAGGATAGACTATATACCTGGCCCCCATCCTCACAGTGTCTGCTATTCCTCACTGAGTGTCCACTCAAAGACGGCGCAACCCAGTTTGTCTCTTTCTCTCTCAGCTTTTATCTTTGTCGCCTTTCCTGTTAGAAAACCAGGAGCTTGCCTGCTTCCTCAGGGGCACATAGAATATTCGAAGAGGAGGAAAGGAATTCTCCCTGATCTCCGAGGCAATGCACTCGCCCAGGAACATCCCCAAATCCAAGAGATTGTCCAATATGTATCTCATTGCTGTTTGTTGGATCTTGCAATGCACAATAGCTAATGGCATTGTGGGTCAACCCACAGCACGTGGACAGCAGCGATTCAAGAAGGCAGCTCACCACCACCTTCTCAAGGGCAACTAGGGATGGGCAATAAATGCTGGCCAGCCAGTGATGCCCATGTCCCATGAATGAATTAAAAAAAAACATATTGACTGCCTCACTTCCTCTGTGACTTTAATAGAAATACAAAAGTGAGGTATAAAATGGTGGCTGATTGGATGTCAGAATCACTTTGTCTTTGACTCTATTCCTGTCTGGATTTTTCTCTCTAACCACCTGGTTCCCTATCCTCTCTCCCCTTCAGACTCGAGGCTCCTATATCTATCCCTGTGCCTTCCTCTCTCACTCCTGTCTGACTCTCTCTTTGCCTCTCTCATTCTCTGTCTCACTTCCCCTGGCACTCTCTGCATACCCTCCCTCAAATGAAAAAACAGTTCAATTCATGCGCCCTCTGAAATGGGATCAGGCTGGAGGTGGAATTCTAACAGCAGTCTGACGGTGCTCTGTAACCTTCAGCTTATTAATATAAATTAGCTCTCTGACTGGATCCCGAATATTAAAATATCCAGATAACAGCAACCACCAGAAAAAGAGACAAAGAGAGAGAGAGAGATACACAGAAAGGGAGAATGGAGATAGACAGATGACAGAGAGAGGTTTAACAATGTAAATAGATGGGGATAGACTGTGTCAGAAAAAGATAGCAGATGCAGAGACAGGGAAAGTGAGGGATTCAGATAGTCAGGAAGAAAAAAGCAGCCAGCCACAGTGAAAGGAATTGAAACATTAGCAGAGGCCGGGACCCCAGAATCCAGGGGCAGTTTAGTCAGATAGCTTGAACCTCAGTGGGTAATTTTCATTCTAGACCATGCCCTCTGTCAACCGTTAAATCAGAAACTCATTATTCAGTTTTATTTCAATTTTCTTTCCTTTCTCCCCCTCCTGTGAATTCTCTCTCCACTGAGCTGTGAAACTAAGGCTCGCTTCACAAAACACAGCCCTTTCATTTTCCATTAACTCTTTCATAACAAGTCCTTTTGAAGACTGATGCACGTGCTGTGTGCGAGGAGTGGGGGGGGGGGGGGGGGGGGGAGCGGGGGGGGGGGAAGAGACGGCGATGGAAATGAAGGTGTGGGTGGCACAATCCAAGTGAGTGTTCAGACACCCACCCCCTCACCCTGGGAGGGGGAAGAGGACAAAAACATCAAAAATGTTGGAAATAAACAGAAAAGACGGACCAACGTTTGAGGAGCAGGCTCTTGCTGAACCTCTGTGCAGGCACAGATGACCTCATCCACAGCTCCAGATTATTGCCTCTGCTATAGAATCTCTGCAGTGCAGAAGGTGGTCATTCAGCCCATCGACTCTGCACCAACTTTCCCTCAGAGCATCTTACCCAGGCCCACTCTAATCCCTGTAACCCCACACATTTACCCCACTAATACCCCTAACCTACACCTCTTGGGACGGTAAGGGGTAATTTATCACAGCCAATTCACCTAACTGCACACCTTTGGACTGTGGGAGGAAACCGGATCACCCGGAGGAAACCCATGTAGACACAGGAAGAACGTGCAAACTCCACAGTCACCCAAGGCTAGAATTGAACCCGGGTTCCTGGCACTGAGAGGCAGCAGTGCTAACCACTGTGCCACCGTGCTGCCCACTATATCCAGGGAGTGCCATGTTAGTCCCTTCAATTTAATGTTAGAAAGATGGTGGATAAACTGACCAATTAAAAAGAGTAAGAAGTTTAACAACACCAGGTTAAAGTCCAACAGGTTTATTTGGTAGCAAATGCCACTAGCTTTCGGAACAGGCTGTCCCTTCGTCAGGTGGAGTGGAGAAATGCTCACAAACAGGGCATACAGAGACACTGTGTTTACCCCAGTCCAACGCTGGCATCTCCACATTACAATTAAAAAGACCCAAAATCTCACACAGTGACAGTCTCTGATGACTTTAGATTCAAATAGGCGGGCAGGCTCGAGGGGCTGAGTGGCCTGCACTATAGGTATCTGCAAAGGGGTGTCCAAATCCAGTGTGAGCAGGGTGAGCAAGGAGATGATTAAACACAAGAACTATAGCAACAGAGCAAAGGAAAGGAATGCTGCACCATCTAGTGGCTTTATTTGTGATTGCATTCATCCAATTGTGCAATGGTTTATTTTCCAGACATTCAGATGTGGAATATCTTGGGGGAGACAGACAGAAGGAGAGAGAGTGGTGGGGGTGGGGGGGGGGGGGGGAGCGAGATCAGTGTGTGAGAGGGAGAGGGAGGCAGGAGAGCAGGAGCAACAGCGGGTGGCCTGAGCAAGGGAGAGGGAGACAAAGCGAATTCATGTGAGGGAGTGGGGGCAGCAGGCATGGGGTTGGACGGGGTGGGTGGTAGAGATAGAGTGAAACAAGAGGGGAAAAGAGTGAGGGAGGGAGGGAGGAGAGGGTGAGAGACCCCGAGGGAAGGAGTTTTGGAGAATAGAGTGAGCCAATCCAAGGGGTGGGGAAAGACAGAGACCAAGGTTGGGGGCTAAGCAGGGAGTTTGGGTGTGTGTGCGTGTGAGAAGGCAGGAAGCGAGAGAGCCCCCAAAATGGAGACAGAGTTCGAGAGAGGGAGAATGCCAAGGGAGAGACAGGGATTTGTGACTGGACAGACGGACAGTTCCTCAAGCAGACATTGAGCTTCCTTGCAGCAGTGTAGATCAAGGATGGAGAATTGGAAGTAGAGCAGAAAATTAAATGACAAGCACAGAATTTTTATAAATGACCTGGATGAGGAAGTGGAGGGATGGGTTGGTAAGTGTGCTGATGACACAAAGGTTGGAGCTGTTGTGGAAAGTGTGGAGGGATGTCAGAAGTTGCAGCGAGACATTGATAGGATGCAAGACTGGGCGGAGAAGTGGCAGATGGAGTTTGACCCAGATAAGTGTGAGGTGGTTCATTTTGGCAGGTCAAATAGGATGGTGGAATATAATATTAATGGTCGGACTCTTGGCAGTGTGGAAGATCAGAAGGATCTTGGGGTCCAAGTTCATAGGACGCTCAAAGCAGCTGTGCAGGTTGAGGCTGTGGTTAAGAAGGCGTATGGTGTACTGGCCTTCATCAATCGAGGAATTGAGTTTAGGAGTCGTGAGATAATGTTGCAGCTTCATAAGACCCTGGTCAGACCCCACTTGGAGTACTGTGCTCGGTTCTGGTCGCCTCATTACAGGAAGGATGTGGAAGCCATAGAAAGGGTGCAGAGGAGATTTACAAGGATGTTGCCTGGGTTGGGGGGCATGCCTTATGAGGATAGGTTGAGTGAGCTCGGCCTTTTCTCCTTGGAGAGACGAAGGATGAGGGGTGACCTGATAGAGGTGTATAAGATGTTGAGAGGTATTGATTGAGTGGACAGTCAGAGGCTTTTTTCTAGGGCTGAAATCGTTGCCACAAGAGGACACAGGTTTAAGGTTCTGGGGAGTAGGTACAGAGGAGATGTCAGGGGTAAGTTTTTCACTCAGAGGGTGGTGGGTGTGTGGAATGGGCTGCCAGCAATGGTGGCGGAGGCAGATTCGATAGGGTCTTTTAAGAGACTTTTAGATCAGTACATGGAACTTAGTCAGATAGAGGGTTATAGGTAAGCCTAGTAATCGCTAAGGTAGGGACATGTTCGGCACAACTTTGTGGGCTGAAGGGCCTGAATTGTGCTGTAGTTTTTCTATGTTTCTATGAATCTCTAGTTACCTCATAGCATTTGATCTCCACAATTTAGGCCAATGATTCCCTACCTTTTATATGATACAGCACACCTCTCTACTATTTTGAGGCACACTTCTATTTTCTATCTTCTTCCCTTACTGGGAATTTGATTTTTAACTTCTCCCTGTCCCCTCACCTGTCTCTCGCACTTCTCCCCAGGTTTTGTGCCCTTTTTGAGTGAGTCTAACGTCAGTATTGGGGAAGTTGCTGGAGTCCATCATCAAGGATTTCATAACTCAGCATTTGGAAGGCAGTGATATAATCAGACAAAGTCAGCATGGATTTACAAAAGGGAAATCATGCTTGACAAATCTATTGGAATTCTTTGAGGATGTAACTAATAGAGTTGACCGAGGAGAACCAGTGGATGTGGTTTATTTAGACTTTCAGGTTTTCAGCAAGGTTTCACATAACAGACTACTCTGTAAAGTTAAAAAGTACATGTGATTGCAGGTAATGCCTTGAGATGGATAGAAAGCTGGTCAGCAGATAGGAAGCAAAGAGTGGGCACAAATGGGTCTTTTTCTGATTAGCAGTCAGTGACTAGTGGGGTTGCACAGGGGTCTGTGCTAGGACCCCAAGCGTTCACATTATATATTAATGATTTGAAAAAGGGAATTAATGTATAAGCTCCAAGTTTGCAGATGATACAAAATTGGGTGGGAGGGTGAGCTGTGAGGAGGATGCAGAGATGTTTTAGTGTGATTTGGACAGACTGAGTGCATGGGCAGATGCAGTGTAATGTGGATAAATGTGAAGTTATCCACATTGGTAGTGATAATAGGAAGACAGATTATTACTTGAATGGGTGCAAATTGAGAGAGGTGGATACTCAGCGAGACCTTGGTGTCCTTGTACATCAGTCACTGAAAGTAAGCGCGCAGGTACAGCAGGCAGTAAAGGCAAATGGTATGTTGGCCTTCATAGCGAGAGGATTTGAGTATAGGGATAGGGATGTTTTGCTACTATTGAATAGGGCATTGGTGAGGCCACACCTGGAGCAGTGTGTACAATTTTAGTGTCCTTATCTGAAGAAGGGTATCCTTGCTCTAGAGGGAATACAGCAAAGGTTTACCAGTCTGATTCCTGGGATGGCAGGTCTGTCATATGAGGAGAGACTAAGTTGATTAGGATTATATTCACTGGAGTTGAGTGAGGGGGGATCTCATAGAAACTTATTAAATTCTAACAGGGTTAGATAGGGTAGATTCAGAAAGAATGTTCCAATGGTGGGGGAAGAGCAGAACTAGGGGTCATAGTTTGAGGATAAGGGGTAAGCCTTTTAGAACTGAGGTGAGGAGAAATTTCTTTGCCCAGAGGGTGGTGAATGTGTGGAATTCACTATCACAGAATGTAGTTAGAACAAAGAACAGTACAGCACAGGAACAGGCCCCTCAGCCTTTCAAACCTTTGAGGCCAAAACATTGTCTGATTTCAAGAAGAAATTAGATATAGTTCTTGGGGCTAAAGGGATCAAGGGATATGGGAGGAAGGGGGGAAATCAGGATATTGAATATGATCAGCCATGATCAAAATTAATGGCGGAGCAGGTTCGAAGGGCCAAATGGCTTACCCCTGCTCCCAGTTTCTATGTTTTGACTTTTTAACTTTTGTGCGGGTGCATGGGGCCTTCATCTGCAGCTCCAAGTCCCATTGGGCATGGGCCTGACCAACGTAAAAATCAAAACCATGCAAGTGCTGCTCTTTCTCAGCGGGGGCATGTGCAGAAGGCCTGAGCTTCATTGGATCTTGGAGATGCCAAGATCTGAAGAGCTGAAGATGGTTAGTTTAAGTTTAATTACATGAATTTTTCATCATTTTGAATATTTTTCACGGCACACAGGTTGGGAACCACTGATTTAGAACACATCACTGTGACCAGGGAATGCAGTATACTAAACTGGTTTATAGGTTAATCGGTGTTACAAATGGAAGGGAGAGGGTAATTGAGAAGTGAACCAATGTGTTGCAGAGAGAAGGGCCTTTCCAGTCTCAATGTCTGCACCAACAAAGCCAAATCTGCCATTGCTCAACATTTTCAAAGCCAGGCAGAGACTCACTCACATGACTTGCAGCATCCTCATACCAGAGGCCATCCAAACATGGGAAACCTGGTCTCTGTCTATTATCACAATTGCTTTCAGGGAAGTTGCTACTTGTGCTATCAGGAACCAGACTGTATTAAAATGTAAAGTCACCATAGTCCCAGATGACCACAGGCTGTGACTGGTGGTGATTTAATCTGATGATCACCACACCTCAGGAGAGGGGCAAGGTTGAGAAGGTGGGACTGTATTAACATTGCAGTGGTCTGATTTAATTCAAATGTGAATGCTAAGATGTGTTTCAAATTCCACATACAGAGCAGTAGACTAATGAAGAGGTGCTTGACATTGCACCAGCAGAAAGAACTCTTTAAAGAGTGACACCCAGAAACAACAGTCTGTACTTCAGCCATTTGATCAGAGCTGAAAAGCTAGAGATTGTGGGTAGAGGGTAACTGGAGGGCAACTGAAAGGTTAACTTCAGATATGATTGGATTGCAACCATAGCAGTTGAGCTACTGTGGGTGTGTGAGGATGGTACAAGATGGGAGGACTGTGACCTACCAACACAATAGCAGGAGAAACAGGTCTTCCTCAACCAGTTAAATCAGTTTCTGGTGGCATTCATCTTATTGAGCCTGCTCTAACATTTTCCTCAGGGAGGCCAGCTTTACCTATGAATTACAATTCCCTGCCCCATTTGCCCACCACCCTCAAGACCCACTTGTCGACTACCCATCCCCCATTTAAACACTTAATTAAATTTACACCAGTAAATGTACCCCAGATGTCAGTCCCCTTTGTGTGAAGATATTATAGGGAGGCCATAGCCGGACTATTAATCCTGAAACTCTGCTAATGCTCCAGGGTTCAAATACCGAATTTGAATTCAATAAAAAAAAAATCTGAAATTAAGAATCTGATGACCATGAAACCATTGTCGGAAAAACCCATCTGGTTCACTAACGTACCTTTAGGGAAGGAAATCTACCATCCTTACCTGGTCAGGCCTACATGTGACTCCAGAGCTACAGAAATGTGATTGACTCTTAACTGCCCTCAGGCAATTAGGGATGGGCAATAAATGCTGGCTAGCCAGTGACCCTCGTGCCCCACAAATGAATAAAAATATGTTTTCCTGGATTCACTTTTGATCGGTATAGCACAAATTGAGAAATTGTTCTTCAAGGACTCAACACAATTACAAAGTCCACCAGTGGCTGAATCTTTCTGTGGTCGTGCTTGTAAATCTTCCAGATGAAGAGTACACTCAAGTCTGGATAACGTCACCCCTCAAATAATCAATTGCAACACGACATCCCACCACACCATCCAACACCAGCAGCACAGCATTGAGTACCATGGAGTGGGCTCCCATCACTCATTCTCCTTCACCACATTGTCAGCAATATCAAACCCCGTGTCCACTTCAAGTGGGAAATAATGTAAAGAGAGGGTTGAAACAGTCATGTTAGAAAATTTATCAAATGCTAAACAGTAGTTTGGCAGATTTATATTTGCAGAAATAATCATTTGATTCTCATTTTATATATATATATAATATTTAAATACATTACAGAGTATACAGTGCCTTATCAGAACAGTACATTACAGATTCAGTATCCAAGCAAAGAAAAGCAGTTTCAACTGGCAGAAACATTACTCTTTATACTTCCTTTGATGAGTTATGTAGGTGGTCCAATAAAGCCGAGCATTGTTACACTGAGGGCCCATGCTTGGCATATCCCTGCAGAATATTTATTAGTATTTACGTGTACTGGTCGCAGCAACTTGGGGCTTAAATGAAATTTTGTCCTTCCATTCCCTTGGTGCCATTATACTGTAGTGATGCTGGTCATAAGCAAGTCAAGTTCATTGGCAGGAGATGACTGGGAGGAGGAGCCAAAAGATGCAAATGCCATGGAGTTGAACCAATGAGGGGTGGGCGAAGGGGGAGCAATTTGGGAGGTAAAGCAATCAAGAAGTGAGTTGAAAGGAAGCCTCTTTCCTGGTCTCAGGATTTCCCGAGGAAGTGGAGGAGAAATCTCTCGTGGTCCACTGGGTGAGTTGAGACCACAGAGAGGTTCTTCACACATCAAGCCCTCCTCAGAAAGGGACTGCGAGGCCGGCGGCTTGCATTTTCTTTCCATTTTGCAGCTTAATTGGGAAATACATTCAGTCAGTCAGGAAAACCAATTCCATACCACAAGGCAAACACCAATTTTTCAATAATAAGCTCTATCATGAGTCCTCACATTGAGTCATTGACCTGGTTAATGCTGTTTGCTCAGTTGCTTGTGTAATAGGCCTTTGACTATTATACAGCCACCACAAAGTTAATGACCAAAACAAGTTGACAATTTAATTGGGAACAGGGTTGCGAGTTTTCTGTCAACTGAAGATCTGACAGCACAGTTACCTTGAAGCAAATCGCCTCACACTGGCCAACACATTTGAATTGGGTTCCATGACCAATAGAAGAGAAAACCTCAATCCTGCCAGGAGTAACATACGACCATAGAGTTTACAGAGTAAATTAAATAAAAATGTATTTAATTCCCTGCAAATCACCAGCCCCCATCCCTTCTCCCAATGGCAACATACCAGAGAACACCATTCCCCATACTAGTAAGGCACAAGAATCAATCTTAACTCCAAGGTAGCAGAAAAGCTGGCCAAAGGATCTGCACTGGAAAGGATGTGTGGGCACTGGGCAAGTACAGACCAGGGTGTCGCAGCTGGGATTTCTCCTTTCAAGCCTGCTAATACTTGGCATCAGAACCAACTAGAGAGAAATCTGGTCTGGGAGAGATAGATAGTCGGGAGCAGGAAGTTAGTGCAGGATGGAAAAAGTTATCAAAAAAACCCGGGAGCACAATACAGCTAAAATCTATCCCTCAACAAGCAGCTTGTTTTGTTGACATTGGGGTTATTAGTTGAGGAAAATCAGCTTCGCACATGCATGA
Source organism: Mustelus asterias (assembly GCF_964213995.1). Lineage (NCBI taxonomy): Eukaryota > Metazoa > Chordata > Chondrichthyes > Carcharhiniformes > Triakidae > Mustelus > Mustelus asterias. Next base: position 5,298,568 of record NC_135811.1, on the reverse strand, counting down.
GATTTCCATCTGAGATTGAGAGTCCACGACAGGATGGCACACAGTTCCATCTCCTCCCTTATCCCACGGTGAGGTCTGAAGCTGCAACTACACATGAGGAGACAAGAACACAGTGCCAGAAATAATCTCAATGGAGTATGCACAACCTTGTAGCAGCCAGGAAAGGAGAGATTGAAGACTAGCAGCTTCCGAAATGTAGAAGCAAGTGTGGGACAGAACAGGTAGGGAGTGGATCTTGGATGTGCATACCATGCACCAAATAAACAATACCCTGACAAGAGCAGGTCCCTCAAGAGTTACACTTCTAAGAAAAACTGGCCAAAATTTCGGGAAAGAGCCCTCATCAAGGGAAGTTGGGGTCTCCATCTACAACTACACTTTCCCCATCAACCCTCAAGGTGCGATTACTTCCAACAATTTCTGCTTTAGTTATTTAGCGTTTAAAAAATTAGATGGAACTTCACACCTTGCATCTTAAAGTCTTTGTTTGGTGTTAGACAAAGTTCTGGAGAAGGCAAGGGGAGGCAGGAAAAATAGACTTGGTTAATAGCTGACTGATAGTGATAAGGATTTGAACGTTAGTTAACTAAGAGCACAGGCGATCAGATTTACCTCGTGATGTTTTCGCCTGCATTCAAAGTAAACTAAACTTTACTTTGCCACAATGTCACTATTGCAAACAAAATCACCACCTCATGCTCCAGTGAATGGTCTCTTTATTTTGAAAAAGACTCAAATATATCACTGTGCAAACTCTTCCTGTAAACAGGTCACAGGTTGTGAACAAGGTTACTGGACACAAGTCTCTATTGAAATGTGTTTATCGGTGTTAACAGTTAGCTTGGAGCACGCAAAGTAGAATTCTCAAAGAAATTGGATGACAAATGAAAAGGGGCAAGTGATTTACAGAAATCCCAACATTCTCCACACTTCTGGAATCTTTCCATACAGCACTCAGGCAACAAGTCACTCCACGTGAGCGAATAGTGTGTGGAATCTTATGTCACCATGTACATAGTTATCCCGATGTGGAGATGCCGGCGTTGGATTGGGGTGAACACAGTAAGGAGTCTAATAGCACCAGGTTAAAGTCCAACAGGTTTATTTGGTAGCAAACGCCACTAGCTTTCGTAGCACTGCTCCTTCGTCAGGTGAGTGGGAGATCTGCTAACAAACAGCAAACAGGGCATATAAAGACACAAACTCAATTGAGTTTGTGTCTTTATATGCCCTGTTTGCTGGTTGTTAGCAGATCTCCCACTCACCTGACAAAGGAGCAGCGCTACGAAAGCTAATGGCATTTGCTACCAAATAAACCTGTTGGACTTTAACCTGTTGTTAGACTCCTTACATAGTTATCCCAACAGGATTTCAGAGTAAAATCATTATCTACTTGCTATTTCAAAGGGAAATCCCCGATGTGTTCCAGCCTTGCACCTATGACACTCTGCCTACCACTGCATTGCACCATAACAGTTAACTATTGCTATTCAGTTAGGAGAGGGAGGGGAAAACACAAGCTCAAAAAGGGATGGAGACAGAAACAGAGGTTACTACTGAAAAGCAACACCCAAACCACACATTCAGACTAATTCCAGTTGGGTCTAATCTTTAAAAAGACTAAAAAGGGGGAAAAAAAAGAGTCCTTCCCTCCCTTTTAAATTGCAACGGGCCAGATAGTTTACATGCAATGTTCACAAGTGAGAGAAGAGTTTGATATTTGTAAAATCTGCCAGTTTATAAAATCAACTTTTCTTCCTGTGAAATGGATCTGAACTGCTCATTAGATTCACAGGGCTGCATTTTTCCTTAACATGTTGTACTGGTGGTTGGTGGGGGGCGGCGGGTAATCAACCTCAAACGACAACAATGATGAGGATCGATTCTAGTGAGGCCTGCTAGGATGGACTCAGGCTGCAGATCAGTGTGTTCTGATACTAACACAAAAGGGGTGGAGCAAGCAGGAAAATGGCCATTGTGAAGGAAGCCACACAAAACAAGAGCAATATCAACGTGGCTTCAAAAGAGCCCGGAGTTTATATTATTGCCGTTAAGTCATTCTCCCCAGGAGAGAGTTCATTGGTTCTAGCCTCAAGTACCTTATCCTAATGGCTATGCTGCATATCTGTAAGCTCCAAGTGTTGGCAGGCTATCGGACCACAGAAGGCAGCACATCCAAACTCAACGTCCATATGCATACCATCCAGTAACCCTGGCTAGAAATTGGGTGGCAGCAGGGATTCACAGCTTTTGCCCTTTCTAGCCTGAGTTGCTTTTAAGCGCATCCCTGCCAATAACCCCAGCTTCAACTGTACTAAAATTATGTAAATGCATTACAAAATGAACTTTAAAAAAAAATCACAACTCGCTTAAAGCTTGCTAAACTTTATTATTTTCTATCCCTCCTCCAATCTCAAAATGATTAAATAATGCTGCGACTTCAGCCATTGTAAATAAACAAACCCATGGGGTAATTATGTTAAAATCAGTCTGAAATGGACCAGAATGCAGAAGTAGCAATTCACTGGATGCAATTGACCCCGACAGAGCAGATGCAGCATCTGAAAAGCCTGCCGGTCACAGGAGCCCTCTTACACACAATATAGCAGCGACTATGGGGGAGGGGATCGATCTCCTGGAACATCCACAACAACACGTGCCAACCCTGGCCACCCAGGGCAACAAATAATGCCGAGCATCGAGCCTTCCTCAGCCCATATACAGCGGGGCGGGGGGGGGGAGAGACTGGATTTAAAAAATATTCAGTATATTCAGTGTTCTAAAGGTTAGCTTAAGTGCAATTCACGAAAGAAAAACTGGTGTGCTGACTAATGATTAAGTTCAAACACCCAACAATGGTACTCTATCCAAACCTTCAGATCATTACTGCAGCTGTGACTACAAATCCAAATATTAAAAATGGGCAACTTATTTTCATGGTGGTTTGGTTTATGCAAATGTCAAACTTCTTCCATCAGGAACAAATTTCCTTCCTTTACTGTTACCCAACTCACGTCCGATGTGATAAATATTTTATGTATGTTGGTGGGGGCAGAGAGGGGGGAGGGGTGTTTTTAAAAAAAAAAAAATGTTTTACTCCATCCATATCAAGTTACAAAGCCAATACTCAGAATGGACCGGGCAAACCCAAATCCATTCCTTGCCTGCCGACACTTTAAACGTTGGTCGGTACATATACCGGAATACATCCTCTTTCAACTGCAACAAGCCATTTATCCACTCCCCACCAGTTGGTATAAAACTCAAAATCATTCTCCCCAGACCCCGTCCAGAATTTGGGTGGATGAAATCTATAACGGTACCAGTGGGGACCCTGCACACATCAAGGTGAATGCAGGGGTAAATATTACAGGCCTAATATCCAGTGGTGATAACTCAGAGCAAAACAAGTGAACAGAAATACAGAGGTTAGCACACAAGTTAACTGGCCAAGGAACCCAGGCCACGCACAAAGGATCCCGCTGCAAGATATCTGATATTTAAATATTAAGACAGAATGGATCTCGATGTTCAAGAGAACACTGCCAGCTTACTGGGCTAAATTACCTCCCTGTTAATCCCTGGCAGTGACCCACTCAAACACATGCGGCTGTTAGAGGGACAGGCAATATTCGCCACTGTACTCATTCTAGTCAATCACGCAAGATCAAACAGGTTTGCCTCTCTCCACCAGTAAACTATGATACATAGGGACATGTCCAGACTCTCTACTAGGAGGAGGTATTGTTTCTCACCGCAGGTCTCCCATTTTTTCTGCACAGCACCATGCTGATCTGGCACCTCCAAAAATACTGCCAAAGACCACCATGGAGCCAACAGCATAGGCCACTCTCATTCCCACCCACTATTCTCATTAAAAAACTTCCCTTTGGGAAGCTGGTAATGATCTAAACCCAAACCCAATGATGCTGCAGTTTCTCTTCTTAAAGTGATCACGTGCACAAAGTGGAGGCTGACCAGCATTTCCTACAATGGCTGGTTTCCCATTCACACATCCACAAGTAAATCACTTTGCTTGTTAAAAATTCTCCCACTTAGAGTTTTAGGCTGAACAAAGGACGACACCCTCCCCGCCGCCCCACGACCGGGCCGCACCCTCCCAGCCGCCCCACGACCGGGCCGCACCCTCCCAGCCGCCCCACGACCGGGCCGCACCCTCCCCGCCGCCCCACGACCGGGCCGCACCCTCCCAGCCGCCCCACGACCGGGCCGCACCCTCCCCACTGCCGCGTGACTGGGCCGCACCCTCCCCACCATCCCACGACTGGGCCGCACCTTCCCCACCGCCCCGCGAACGGGCCGCACCCTCCCCACTGCCGCGTGACTGGGCCACACCATCCCCACCATCCCACGACCGGGCCGCACCCTCCCCACTGCCCCGTGACTGGACCGCATCCTCTCCACTGCCCCGTGACCGTGACGCACCCTCCCCACCGCCCCGTGACCGTGACGCACCCTCCCCACCGCCCCGTGACCGTGACGCACCCTCTCCACCGTCCCGTGACGCACCCTCCCCACCGTCCCGTGACGCACCCTCCCCACCGTCCCGTGACGCACCCTCCCCACCGTCCCGTGACGCACCCTCCCCACCGTCCCGTGACGCACCCTCCCCACCGTCCCGTGACGCACTCTCCCCACCGTCCCGCGACCAGGTTGCATCCTCCCCATTGCCACACGACCGTGACGCACCCTCCCCACTGCCCCGTGACTTAACAACACCCCCCCCCATCCCGTGGCTGGGACTGGGAAACATCCTGGTGCTTGCACCTGCAACTCTGGACTGAGCAGGGAGTTGTCCATACTCTGCTACTAGCCTGCAGTACTATGGATCATTGCAGTCACTCTCTAATGAGTCAGTGACAGAGGCCAGTAACTGCATTGAACACAATTCAATGGAAAAAATTGTTTAAAATGGTTCATTTATCACTTAAAAATGAAGAGCTTGTGTTCTAACTTACCAGCATAGATAGCCTGCCTTCTGTCAGCAACCCAAGTCAACTCTGAAGTTAATTCACCCACAGAACGAGTTCATAAGGCCTTCCCCAATTGGGTTTAGTGCAAAGACCATCTCAATACTCAAGGGTCTCAGTTTGAACAACAACTTGTAGGGGCGTATCAGGTACCACCTTTACATCTCCCTATCTCCATCTTCTAAACCGCAGCTCCAGCCAAGACTGATCGAGGCTGAGGCCTACTTGGCAGAAAGGGTGGGCCCCACCTGGTTCCAGATCACCCAGTGTCATGATTACACTTGGAAGGCAGGGGAATAGACAACAGACACCATAAAGGTCACCACCACTGCTACCTTAATCTCACAAATGAGGTTCAGCCACAATTGTTCAACCTAATCAGGAACAAAAGTGGGCCTATAGATTTACAGATTTAGTTTCAGTGGCACACAGATTAGCTCCATGTTAACCGTAGCTTAAAAAAAACATAACGCGAGTTTTCACCTCCCCTCATAGCTCATTGGTCACTAAAAGCTACAACTCCTGGCACGTTACTTTTACCATTGCAGTTTTACACAGAGGCTTTGGACTAAATTAAACCTTGCAGTATGGAATAGGCATCAGCAGACAGACAGTTGTCCATTTAAGAGACACAGGACCTAGGAGGGGTATAGCGGGTTTTGAATGCGTGGTATTTTGAGGTGTTCTCTTCCCCTGCTCCCTATACACCCACTCTCCCTCCCAGATGTCAGGCTCTCACCTCAGGGGCCTGTTTGAAAGCAGCAAGGGCAGGGAACTGGGGTAAAGGTACTAATCTGAAAAAAATAGACGGCTAAGGGGAAGGGACTAGGCTTCTCGCCCAGTAAAATCCCACTTGTTTTGCTTATCCCACAGGTTCTCAACTGGTTGAGATTGGGGAAAGTGAAAATAAATCAGGTTAACCTGACGAGCAGGGAAAGAGGAATGCAGGAACAGTCCGAATCTGCATCTATTGAGCAGACCTGTGCGTCTTAGCAAGGTGCCATGGATTAGTGCTGGGTGAATGAGTACAGAGGGCAGGTACTGAGACCCTCGTACAAAGATTTTACATTAACCATTATTTTGGCTTTTTAAATAAACATGCTGTATTGGCTTCTGATCACAGTTACAGGCTATGTCTCGTTCACAATTAGCTGGGCTATGTAGCTTCACAGTCCTTGCACATGCAGACCCTTTCCCCTGCCCCCTCCAGAACATGGGCTATGTAAAAATAGTGGGAGGCTGGGGAGAGTGGCGGGGGGGGGGGAAGAAGAGTTTCAGTACCAGCCACGCCTGTGTTTTATATATAGAACTCTAAATTCATGCTGCAGTTTGAAGGAAAAAGGGTCCAAGTCAGTGATTTTGAGAAATATTTTGGTCCAGCTAATGTTCACACCAACACTGGCTGTGCTGAGTACATAGGGAAGGGTGGTTGGGTAGAGAGGGCTTATATTATCTTATTTAACTTCCTCTTTTCCATTCCCCCCTTTCCACAGCTGAAACTCGAGGCTAGTGATACCTTTTTCCAGAGATTCTCTTCTCAAACAATAATTTTTGTCGTTGCAGTGTTATATATTTTTCCTCTTTAAAAACACAGACTGCAAAACGGGCTTGAAAGAAACATGATCGGATTGGATTATTCCAGCACCCTCCATAACCACAGTTCACTGTGAAGTGCACCTGGCTGCAATTTGAACCAAAACCATTTCAGTGCAAAAAAATCCAGTTTTGGGGGTAAGGTGGCTAAGAAGGGGTTAATACAGATGAAGGCAGCCTGTACCGTGCGTCAGTTCTGTGACAGCAGCCATTAGAGTCCATTGACGGGAGGGCAGCCAAGCATCTGATGGAGCGAGTGCGTGGAGACAACTGTCGGAGCGAAAAGAATAATCAAAAGTGTTGGGGGCGCGCGGGAATTAAGTGCAAATCATCCAGTAGAATCCCCCTCGCACACTGTTTCTTACTGATGTAGTGAAGTCTTGTGCAATAATCATACACGTAGGATAAAACACGAAACAAGCTTCTCTCTCTCTCTCATTCTAGCTATGACAAGTCCACGGAGTTCTCATCATTGAGAGGAGGCGGCAGCCCAACATTATCAGGCTATTCAACCAGCTAGCTGTTCATGGGGGTGGCATTCTCTCTCTCTCCGCATCCAGTTACGCTACCACCATGTAAAAAACGGCTTTCTGCTCTGGAAGCTCTGTGTGTACAAGTCACTGCTGCGATGGTGGCTTCGAGTTGTTTCCACGATGACAGGTGGGATCTGAATGAGCATCAGAGGTGACTTCCCATCCTTCAAGGCCTGCGTGAGATTTAGGATCTTGGGATTGAGGTAGGTGGTGAGGTTGGGGGTTTGCAGGGGTTGCAGTGTTGGAGGGAAGAGAGATAAGGAACAAATTAGCAAACAAATATTTTACGATGACATTCAATCAGACATAAGACTGGAGATTAATCACAGGGCTGATTCAGTGTCTGTTAGCTCCTCAAACAGTTCAAGGGAAGGAGAGAGAAGCAGAATGTTTTATCACCTGCCCCCACTGTGAGCCTAACTTGCTGTGATACAAGTTTACCAGCAGACCTTCATTACCTCATCCATGTGGCAATTCATCCTGGGCCAGACTAGAGAGACATGCAGTGAAAGCTTATTCAACTGTTCAAAGGGAACAGGCGTTGGAGCTTTGACCCAGTAGCCACTTGAAGCAAATCTAGAGTGTCCAGATAGTATGAGTGTTCTGGGGCAATTTGACCATCAAATGCATCAGCCAAGCCTCACCCACACCCTTCCCCCTGACAACCTTTACACCGTGTATATTTTCACCAGCATCAAGGGCAAAATTGGAAAGATGGCGATGACTATTTAACTCCCTAGCTCTGAGGCACATGAGTGAATGGATGCTGGATGGCATTTGACTTTCCAAATGTCCCATTACTACTTCCTTAATAATGGATTCCAACCATTTCCCAACAACAGATGTTAAACTAACGGTCTGTAGTTTTCCACTTTTTGAACAGAGGTGTTACATTAGCCTTTTTCCCAACCTTGCCAGAGTCCAGGGAATTTTGGAACCTTATAACCAATGCTTCCATTATCTCTGCTGCCACTTGAAGTCTATCCCATTTAGCACAGTGGCAGTACCCCACAACACGATGGACTTCATCCATTGTGGTTACTCGCATCAGTACTGTTATGGACAGATGCATCTGTGAAAGGTAGATTTTTCCCTCTTGTTGGTTCCCTCACCACCTCATTGCAGACCCAGTCTAGCAACCATGTCCTTTAGAACTTGGCCTGGTCAATCAATAGTGGTATGATCGAGCCAGTCTTGGTGATGGATCCTGAAGTCCCCACCCAGAGTATGCTCTGAGTCCTTGCCACTCTCAGTGCTTCAACTGTGTTCAACATGGAGGAGTACTGATTCATCAGCTGAGGCGGTGGGCAGTGGTAACCAGCAGGAGGTTTCCTTGATGTCATGAAACTTCATGGGGTCTGGGGTCAATGTTGAGGACTCAGAGAACAACTCACTCCCGATTGCCACCTCGAGTGAATCTGTCCTCCCAGTGGGACAGGACATGCCAAGGATAGTGATGGTGGCGTCCAGGACATTGTACGGTATGGTTTGGTATGACGATGTCAGGCTGTTCTTTGACTAGTTTGTGGGACAGAACTCCCAGTGTTAGCAGCAGCCCCAGATGTTGGGGAGGAGGATTTTGCAGGATGGACAGGGCTGGGTTCCCATTGCCATTTCTGGTGCCTATGTCTATCCGAGGCGGTCAGGTTACTTTTCTGACCACCAGACCAGTCCATTGATATCTTCCTGCAGTATACAAAGGTTTCGTATCAACCAAAAGGACAACCATCAGCAAACTTTTTAATCAGGCACAACTCTAAATCATCAATGTTCATTTATATTTCCAGAATCTTTGTGGACAAACTGAAGTAAAATTCTCAAAGTGTCATGGTGGGATTTGAACTCCTCCTCTGGATTAATACAGGCCTCTTGATTAGCAATAATATAACTACCACTCCACCTTATAGTTGGAAAGTATGAGCGCAAATGATAATAGCTTCCAGCCTCATCCACAGAAAACACACACGGGAAAGGTCCCTGAAGGCCCCGCTCACGCAATCCATCTGAGCAAGGGGCTGAAAGGAAGGGGCAAGTGTGAACCATCCCCCACCAGTGCATGACCAGAGGACAGCGCACGGTTTGAACTCTCACTTTGAATTGACTGTCTTCATGGTTCACAGCAGCTGAACAGAGGACTCACACTGAGGGAAGGGGAAAGAGGTGGCAGCGATAAGGCCATAGACTGAACTCCATAATTCATCAATCCACAGGGATACACTAATTGGGACACAATATACAGAGCCCATCTAGGAAATTTCTGATTTTCAATATCTAGCAGAGGTTTAGAAAGGAAGTCAAATTGCACTGGCAAACCATGATCAAATTGGAAAACAGGCACTTGGTAGTACAGGACTTGAATCTTGCTGAAAAGTGAGACATGTTACCAAAGCTTCTCATCTTGTATTCATCAGGACAAACACAAGAATTACCAAATTTCAAACAATCATAAAAACTTATACTGCAGGAGAAAAGGCTGATTGGTTGACGTGTTGCCATGGAGAGAGCAATGGGGTATTATAGGTTCCCCTTTCCCCAGCCCCCGAGTAATGAACATGTTTCTTTTGTTTGTTGAGAACAGGTTTCTGCTTATGGATGTATGGTACTTCCATCAATAAGCCATACTACGAGCTTGACTCGTTAACTGAGCTGATTTGCGTAGCTACACTCATTTTTGCATTTGTCCTAATGAGCGCAAGATGAAAAAGCTTTGGCAATATGTCTTTCTCTTCAGTGATATTTATCAGGAAAAGGCAGTTAAAACCCCATCCTCTCACCATTCTCCCCAAACCCCCTTGCTCCCTCTACACCGGCTGCCTTTGGCACGGCTGTTCTGGCAAACTTTCTTCATGAACAGCCCACATGAAATCCCAGCAGGTACTAGCAGCTCACCTGTCCTCTCATGACGGATATCTGTTTGTAGAACTGCCCCCGATCAAATCCTGGATCTTTCTGCAAAGGAAATACATCATATTTTAACCCCGATGCCCTTGGACCCAACCACGAATGCAATGAAATTCACTGCCAAAAAATGACCCCCAACTGGGATTCAAAGAATCCCACTGAGCAACACCGATTAAAACAATCCAGTGCATGGTGGATGACAGCAGCTTTGGACTCTGCTGTGAAGCCTCCACAGTTCATTAGCTGGCAAGAAACCATGTAGGAAAAGGCTGCAGACAGGAACCAGCAACCAGGGAACCTCAGCAAAGGGAAAACAAATTAATGCAGCACACTGCCACTCCAATTAGGCAGGCAAGGTGTAGCTAATGCTGCCACTCTCCCATGTTGCTGCTGTGATACTAGATTCCACTCAAATTGGGGGAGTGGATTGTAGACAACCACAAGTTACATCAGTGGGGACAGGGAAGGACTACTTTTGCAACTCAAAACGTGCACAGCCAGTCTGCCTCAGGGAACACCGAGTAAGAAGTCCACATGCCTAACGCGGACTAATTTCTATCTGTGTTTAGGTTCTACAGTTCTCTCTAATCATCTCCAACTTTTAAACTGAGATAAGGGGAAATGCGTAAGGGAGATGTGGGGGGCGGGGGGGGGGGGGGGGTTTTCACGCAGAGAGTGGTGGGTGCCTGGAACGCGCTGCCAGAGGTGGTGGAAGCAGGCACATTAGCAACATTTAAGAGGCAGCTGGATGGATACATGAATAGGGAGGGAATAGAGGTACACAGACTGAGTCCGGGCAGAAAGGCTTTTTTAAAGTTTAGTTCGGGCATGATCGGCGCAGGTTTGGGGGGCTGAAGGGCCTGTTCCTGTGCTGTACTGTTCTATGTTCCTATAACCAACGATACTATCTGTTGGTGACATAGTTGCACTGTAGGGTTGCCAACGTAAGGCTGGGAGGTTTGCGAGGGAGGAGCCATGTAAACTAATAACAATGTTGTCAAAATCAAGATTTCTTGAACTCATCACCATAAACTCTTATTACCAAGGGCAGACCAACTAACCCGGGTATTATATAGTTCAAAATGTAGCCATCATTTATCTCACTTTGATCTATATTCAAAGAAAGAACAAAGAAAATTACAGCACAGGAACAGGCCCTTCAGCCCTCCAAGCCTGCACCGACCATGCTGCCCGACTGAACTAAAGCCTCCTATCCTTCCGGGGCCCATATCCCTCGATTCCCATCCTATTCATGTATTTGTCAAGATGCCCCTTAAAAGTCGCTATCGTATCTGCTTCCACTACCTCCCCCGTTCCAGGCATCCACCACCCTCTGTGTAAAAAAACTTGCCTCGTATATCTCCTTTAAAACTTGCCCCTCGCGCCTTAAACCTGTGCCCCCTAGTAATTGACTCTTCCACCCTGGGAAAAAGCTTCTGAATATCCACTCTGTCCATACCCCCATAATCTTGTAGACTTCTATCAGGTCGCCCCTCAACCTCCGTTTTTCTAGTGAGAACAAACCAAGTTTCTCCAACCTATCCTCACAGCTAAAGCCCTCCATGATCTGACAGAATTGTTTATATTGCAGCCTTTATTTCTTACCCATTCTTCAAATGGGCACTGAAAATTTCAGTGTCACTCGATACCAAAATCTTAGCCTTTTTAAATATCCGTTCATGGGATGAGTGCGCGGCCGGCAAGGCCAACATTTAATACCCAACTCCAATTCCCCTTAATGTGATTCAGCCACTCTCTTGAATAGCTGCAACCAATGGTGGAGATACACCCACATTGGCTAGCTAGACCTCTCTTTCTTTCTGCATCTTCCCAAGAGAGTATGATGCTGAGTGCCTGTACCTCATTTACTCAGCCACAGTACATAACTGGTTGCTCCTCCACAGTCCTACTCCCTACTGAACAGAACCCACTCTGATCATAGTGACTGCAAATAATGAAACAGGCTCACAAGCTGCTGACTAACCTTGAAGAGCTCGTAAAGATCCTCTTCTAAATCCTTTACAAAGTTTGGGTCGGAAATCTTGGGAAGAACAAGATCCTTAATTTCTTGGGAGAATGGTATCTTCGCTTGAGGGAGCCACGCCCAGTAAAAAGGATCTGTAAAAAATAAAAATGCTGTCTATAAAATCGGTTTCCAATTTCCTGCAAGTGTACTCTTGTATTTATTTACGTGACTATGGGAGGCCACCAATATCCCAGCAGTCCCATGCTCAACAGATGCCCACTAGTTAATAACCTGCAGGATTTGAAGTCACCCGTCTCTTCCCTAGCCTAGGCCAAAAACTTTGGCAAATTATGGTGACTACCGCAGCTATTTCCTCATTTTACCACTGTCACTATTTTGGGAACACAGTAAGAAGTCTCAACACCAGGTTAAAGTCCAACAGGTTTATTTGGTAGCAAATACCATAAGCTTTCGGAGCGCTGCTCCTTCGTCAGATGGAGTGGAAATGTGCTCTCAAACATCATGACTATTTTGGGAAACATACTTTTAGTCCCATTAACTAACCCTCTCAATTCCCCTTCAAAACACTCATCGCAGATCCGCAGGCAGCCTAGCAATTAACATTAGAAACCCCTTGTTATTCTCCCTTTATGTTCACTGTATATGACACATTCACACCTTCAATATCTCACATTTAATCTGCGCCATGTTTATAATGTCAGAAAATATTTCCACCTCATGGCCAAAAATTCCATTGTCAAAATTCCAGGAAAGATTTGGATGAAGTTCACCTGCTCCAGGAGGGTGTTGTTCAGAACAGCATGCCCCTTTGGAGCTAACTCATCAGGGCCAGCTGTTCCCATCTATTATCCCCAATCTTCCATACATCCTTTAACATTCATCCTCTCCGATCGCTTACCTAATCACCTTTTGATGAAACGAAAGGGATACATATAGCAAGATGCTGTACTTGACAGAGGAATTCTGAGCACAGCAAAATTGCAAATGGCAACAAGGCGAACAGCAAGTTCAAGTGTACTTGGTTGAGGGAGGAATGTTGGCCACGACACTGAAAACTTTGAAAGCACTAAATGAAATCATTAACATCCACGTGAACAGGCAAACAAGGTCTCCGGTTAATATCACACTGAAAGACCAGGAGGGTTAAGATTTGGAGTTCACTGCTGAAAGCTGCAATGGAATCAGCAACCACAGGAACTTTCAGAGGGCAATGAATCTGAACTTGCAGAGGACTAATTTGCAGTGTTATGGGGAAAACGGTGATGAGCGAGGCTAATTGGATAGTTCAAGGAGCTGGCAGACAAGACAAGCTGAATGGCCTCCTCCTGTGCTGTCAGATTCTCTAACTCCCCAGCAGTATCTATAACAAGTCTACGTGTGAGGTTGAGTTCTGGAGAGTTCCTTGAATTTTCAATCACTGACTCAAAGGCAAGAGTCATACCACTGAGCCAAGTCAACACAACAAGAAATGATCACTTGGCTTCAGCAACTGTCTCTGGCAATGAATCCATTTTCTAATAATCCACCTCATGAAATCTTTCAATGTTTAACTTTGGTCAAGAGTTCTGAACTGCAGTCTCAAGGCCACACCTGACATGTTCCAATTCCCACATGCCTGTTTGATCGGTTGCTATTTGCTACATCAATTTCAAAACCCCAAATCAAACATGAGATCTTAAAATCAGTGAGAGCTTCGAGAAAATTCTGCTTTGTAACAGGACTGAATTTCAATACTCACAAGCCCGCCACGAGTCTGGGTGTTTCAGAGGGAATGCCAAACCGTTGTCTATTGCTGCGATCTTTATAACAGGCTCCTTCACTACAACCCAGTCAGCATCCTGCAAGAAAATACACAACTGAAATTTTATGAATTCCAAATGCCCATATGTTAATAGGTGCAAGATTTTCAATACAAAACTGGTTAAATCCATTCTGACTTGCATTTACAAAGATTCAATCATAATAGGCCATGAGTATCAGTGCTACAGAGAACAGCGAGAGGTTGGACTCTAGGTGGATGTTGAACTGGCTGATCTCAGGTGAAGCAATGATAAAGAGCAGTACAATCTGCATCAGAACCCTGGCTGTGGAGAGCAAAGAAAAATCTGCATGGGTTCCCACACCTGATCGTTATCTGGAGGCTACAGAAAGTACAATTATTAGGATACCAGGTAGAGAGGAGGCCAACCCTGTTTGCAATGGCCACATCCGACCACCTCGATACAAACCGACACTCCACCTAGACCTATACAAGTATGGTCACTTCTGCCCTGTGGTGGAGGAGAGTAAAGTAAAGTATATTTATTTATTGGTCACAAGTAAGGCTTACATTAACACTGCAAAGAAGTTACTGTGAAATTCCCCTAGTCGTCACACTCCAATGTCTGTTCAGGTCAATGCACCTAACCAGCACGTCTTTCAGACTGTGGGAGGAAACCGGAGCACCCGGAGGAAACCCATGCAGACACGGGGAGAAGGTGCAAACGCCACACTGACAGTGACCTAAGACGGGAATCGAACTCGGGTCCCTGGCGCTGTGAGGCAGCAGTGCTAACCACTGCGCCACCGTGCTGACTGTAACTGCAGTCATTTCAAATAACCTTGGACAGTTCTAATATCACAAATCTAATGTTCCCTACTGCAAAACCAAGAGCAAAAGTCACAGAGATGATGTAAAAGCCTGTTAGCTAAGTTTAAAACCGAGGTTTGAAGAAATCAGAAGCACGGAGAGACACAGTCAAAATCAACTGACTGCAAGGCAGCATTCTCACCATGACTGCATCTTACTCAATCTGTGTTGACTGAGTATTTAACCCTGAATAAACATTGAGGTTTTTGACTCATGTTTCAAATGTATTAATTCTCGGTGCTTAGCTTAGGCACAAGAATACAGCTTTGTTTTTATATATATATATTAGAGACATTCCCAATGATGCCATTCCACGTGAACAAAATCTGTGAGCAGTATAAAGAATGAGGAAGAAGCTGGAGAAATTGGCGTACTGAAAACTCAAAGGATGAAACTGATGCACAAGGAAATACCCCCCAAAAATAGAATACAGAAGTTAGAAGTTTATTTATTAGTCACAACTAGGCTTACATTAACCTTGCAGTGAAGTTACTGTGAAAATCCCCTAATCGCCACACTCCGGCGCCTGTTCGGGTACACCGAGGGAGAATTTAGCATGGCCAATGCACCTAACCAGGCCATTTTTCAGATTGTGGAAGGAAACCAGAGCACCCGGAGGAAACCCACGCAGACACGGCACAGACAGTGACCCAAGCCAGGAATCGAACCCGAGTCCCTGGTGCTGTGAGGCAGCAGTGCTAACCAGTGTGCCACCAAGCCGCCCCCACATTGTGCACAGGTACACAAGGAACTGAGGATCCCCAGTTAGCAGGACAGACTCCCTCCTTTCACTGCCTTTAGTCAATATTTGCTGAGGGAGAGTTAATTCCTTTCTCAAAAGTTAGGCTTATTTCTCCATTACCTCCCCCAGTACCCCACCTCCCTCTCCACTTAAATTCACTGGTTTGGCCGCCTGAATTTCACAAGACTCGAGGTTCTGGAAGGTTTCCTAGCATGGTTTCCTCATCAGTGTACAATCCCCAAATTAAAAATGACATTAACAGAAATATCCATCCATTAAAGGGAATGTGGATTTGAAGGTGAGTGCTATGCACAGTCCTATTGTATGCACTCATATTGCACACAAGAGACAAAAACAATTGGTTCCAAATAGTTTTGACATGAAACAATTCTACTGACCTTTGAGCTGGCACTATCCATAGGGCAGTCGTATTTGATCAACCAATTATCATTACCTCGATCTATGGAAAGAATAAACCGGAGATGAAATGTTTGCTCAACAGCTCCCCCTAAGGGCCCTCCTGCCACAATTTCCACTTTGTTCTGAACTCCACCACAACCACTGAGGCCAACTGAATCAACTCTCTCCAAACGGAGATCAGTTAGAAACACAGAAACTAGGAGTAGGCCATTCAGCCCTTCAAATTCAATATTCTGATCCCCCTTATGCCAATATCCCATAGAAATACACTCTGGAACCAGGGCTTCCAAGGTTTGTCTGGCTCAGTGCCATCCTGGGCTCAAACATTTATGATGTGGAGATGCCGGCGTTGGACTGGGGTAAGCACAGGAAGCACTTCTCAAACACTTACCCAGAGCTATTTGGAGAAAGAATTCTCTTTTTGGATGTCATGAGAAAACTTCTGGATACCTTCATCATCATCAATATTATGCATTCCCATGCCAGAGTCCAACACATTTACATAAAGGGTGTCAGTGCGGGTCCCTGGGAGTGAACACTGCTATCCACAATACTACAATCCCACATTTACCAATTTATGCCCAATCACCCGTATCCTAACCATCTTCCCACTCTCAGATATATTTGTCAACAACATTTGCCCCAATCTTTATCGAGAAGGAAACAGCCCACTTGATCTGGAGAGAGAACTGGAGGATGCTTCAGAGGTAAAGTACATATCATTACCAGCACAGCTGTACAGCCTGAAGGTGAATAAATCTTAGGGGTTGGATGAGATACATTCAAGAATTTTTAAGCAAACGAGGAAAGGAACCGCAGGCACGAAAACAGAAAATGCTGGAAAATCTCCGCAGGTCTGACAGCATCTGTGGAGAGGGTCATCTAGACTCGGAACGTTGGCTCTGTTCTCTCTCAGTAAGAAGTTTAACAACACCAGGTTAAAGTCCAACAGGTTTATTTGGTAGCAAAAGCCACACAAGCTTTCGGAGCTCCAAGCCCCTTCTTCAGGTGAGTGGGAATTCTGTTCACAAACAGAATTCCCACTCACCTGAAGAAGGGGCTTGGAGCTCCGAAAGCTTGTGTGGCTTTTGCTACCAAATAAACCTGTTGGACTTTAACCTGTTGTTAAACTTCTTACTGTGTTTACCCCAGTCCAACGCCGGCATCTCCACATCTATTCTCTCTCCACAGACGCTGTCAGACCTGCTAAGATTTTCCAGCATTTTCTGTTTTGTTTCAGGTTCCAGCATCTGCAGTATTTGGCTTCTATATTAAAGGAATAGCAGGAACTCAGACACAGAACATTCAATACTTATTTTTAAAGAAATTACTAAAAGGTAATTACAGACCAGCCAGTTAATGCTCATTTGGAGTAAAGAAATGGAAAACCCCATCAAAGATGAGAGGAAGGCAGCTTGTTGACCTGCATCCCACATGTGAGCAGTGAGTCCAATGCCTGCAGTGAAGCCCAATTTCTTAGAGGAATCCTGGAACATATATTAGATCTGTAATTGAAAGGGGCAAAACATTTGTTAAGCAGCCACCACGTTCTTGGGGAACAGGTAACAGCTCTGTGAAAATGGTCAACCTCGCTCCCCGAATTTCCATCTGCAGAGTGTTGATCTGTCTCTTGCAGATGCTGGTCACTCTACCAGCATGCCCAACTGGCCTTTTCAGGCCGAAATCTCCTTTCACCAATCCCAGTTACCCTCCCGTCCGATCTACAGGTGTTTGCTACACTTCTGAATGGTCGGGGGAGGGGGCGAAAATAGGGATCAAATACAGTGAGTCCAATGCAACTCAGTAACAGGTGACTGCTTCCTCTGCCTTTGACCATGAGAGGACAGCAGCCTCAAAGCTTCTAATGGGCAAGAACAGAAATGCCAATCAAGAAGGGCAAAGTGCTGCGTAGTCATGTGTGCACGCACTCAGAGAATGTGTCTTTGACAAGGTACCAGAAGTAAGAGAGTCAGTGCCTTTGTTGGCGTTTAACGCCCAGAAAGGGGTTAATGTCTTCAGAAGAGGAGAGGAAGTTGACATAAGTCACACAATACTGGCCTGTGTTCCTGATGATGTAATCCAGAACCACAAGCCGCTCAAACTGCAATTGCAGCTGCCGACTGGTCTTCTCAGGTAAAGGCTCCGCCTCAAACCTCCGCAACCAATAATCTGCATCTTTATAACCTTCCACAAACAACTGGAAGGAACCGACCTAGAAAGAGGGGAAGACAGAATTAATTTTATCCTGCTTCTAGGCTGGGCAATCTCTTTCATCAGCCGCTTGCTGCGGTTATCCATTAGAAACTAATTCCGTCCTATGGAGATGCAGGAAGAAAAATGCAAAAGACAGAGTTTACGCTCAAAGTAATTATAAAGCAACTTTGAGGTCTTATCTATCGAAAAAAGCTGGCTGAAGAAGGATGAAACAATTTGATAGGATAGTGTTAGGAGGAAGTGCTTTTTAAAATAAAATCTAATTTTCTGGCTGAATTTAAAAAAGATAATTTGAAATCCCTTTAAAGCAGTGGAAGGGTGTCAGCCAGTTACACAATACACAAGTCTGCATTCCATCAAGTGAGATGAAGAGGAAGATTCTCAAACCTCTTGGTGAGCATGAAAGACACTTATCTTGTGCGACTTTATACTATTCAAAAACTTTCAAAAGTTCCTGCGATGAGATATCAAAATAAAATTACCTGTGCTAAAAAAATAATGAATACAGCAGACAGGTATTGATCAAATTTCTCTGCAATATACAGCCAACAGGATACTTTAAAGACTGTTTACCAAGCCAGAGATCAGAATGCTGCAGTGAAAACAGGCTGAAACAGCTTTGGCCACCACTCCCTCCAAAGTATTGTGGCCGGATTGGCAAAGTAACTGTCACGAGAAGAGAAATTTACTGCAAACCGAGACCTTTTGGAAATAAAAATCCTATCATCTGTGCTACTGTGTGAATGGAAATGTGCAAGACGTTCGAGTGATGGTTGTGATTTACCTAGCTTTTAATTTGGCAAATAATTTCAATAAACCTATTTCTTTAAACTCAGAAAACCGGTCTTTTTTTTTTTACTATCTGAAAGCATAAACAATGGGATTCCTGTAGTCATGGCAAAAGACATCCTCTACATTCACAAAAGCGGCCTGTTATGGTCAGACAGAATGGTAGAATAGGGGAATCATGTTACTCCTCCTCACATGGTCATAGCAATAGATATAGAAAAAGTATAAAAATGCTGTAAAAACTCAACAAGGTTTGGCAGTATTTGTGGAGATATGGATTTCCCAACTGGGGCTCAGTTACATAATGGCAGCTGGAACAGTAGAGCTGTTGCACTGTCCCTCCATTTGGGAATTCTGAATGGATGAATAAATAGATGGATGTGGGTGGTGGTGGGGGGGGGGGGGGGGGGGGGGGGGGAGAAGAGTGAAGAGAAGGGGGTTGGGATGGGAAGGAAAGAGGGTAAGCCAAGTTTTCCACGACCCCTGAAATTTATGTGCATTTACATCATGTGATGACCCTCACAATGAGAGGTCACACGACACCAGGTTATGGTCCAACAGCTTCATTTGAAATCACAAGCTTTCAGAGCACTGCTCCTTCGTCAGGTGAAGTGAAGCGAAGCAACACCCCAAAAGGTTGTGATTTCAAATCAATCTGTTGGGCCATAACCTGGTGCCGTGTGACCTCTCACCTTGTCCACCCCAGTCCAACACCGGCATCGCCACATCACGACTCTCACAATGTGATAGCAGTTCAAAAGTCTCTGGACTCATGAAAAAAATTGGGTAAATTTCTAATTGTATGAAGCATTTAATGAAGTAAACTGTCCCAAGCTGTTTCATAGAAATGTGAAGTCAAATAAGATGATATCTGGAGCGATCGCTGTAACTTGGACAAAGATTTTAAGGAGGGAGAGAGCTGTAGAGGAATGGAAAATTTTAATAAAGGAACTCCAGAGTTTTGGGCCGAGCAAGTTGAAAAGACTTGCGTAGATATTGTATCTTTAATAAAGAAAATGCCCGTAGCACATTTTAAAAATATTGATTGAGGCACAGAGAGGCACGTCTGCATAGATGACCAAAATCCGGAGACGAGCAAGGCCGTTCAGGGATTTGAAAATATGAGATTAAAAATTGAGGCATTGCTGGACCCTGGTGCCAATGTAGATCAGTGAGCAGAGTGCAGATGGAACAATACAAATGTATTAAAGGAGATCTCGTACCATTTCACCTGCCCTCCTCGAAGTCATGCCTAAAGGGGAGATGGGGAAAAATACATTGGAAAAATGCATACCCTCACTCACTGCAGGGAAAAAAAATTCCCCAAAATATAGCATCAAGTAATAGCTGGTACCTTGGGAGGTAGACCTATCCGGTGAAACCGCTGCCCAACTTTTGGCACTTTCTCAAGAGCCAGTTTCTTCCCCCGTGATTTTACTCGATCGATTGCACTGTAGTTAAACGTTTCGCTTGCTAAGTACACCACCTGGAGGGGGAGAATCAGAGTTAAAGATAAAGAGGTGACCTGGACTAGTACAGCTTCAAGCACAGTTCTTATTCTAGCTTCGAGAATGCCCTACGAAGGTGCAAACTCAGTGATCAGGATATGCTGATGCCACTTTGCTGAACATAAAAGTCTCATAACCACCTGTGACAAAGACAGAAACAGGTGCACCGTTGCAGAGTTTGGGAGGTGAGAGGGTTGAAGTACTCAGCAATTGTTATCGTGCAATGCAGCAGCGCCTTATTTGCTTTATTGAGCAAAGATGAAGCTACAAAGTCCCCCACCCTGTGACCTTTGCTCATTACCTGCTCAGTCACCACGCTGACCATGTTGGGACTGCACGTTATTCCAGCAACAGGAAACGCAATCAGAAACCTAAATTCCCAATTAATTATCTCCCAAATTAACTTTACGACAGGTAATTTCCCAACGCATGTGGACAAAGCAGACACCAAGCCAAGAAAGAGCAGAAGCAAAGGTTTTGATGAAGAGACAGCATTTAAGAGTGATCTTGTGGGAAGGAAAGGAAAGGAAAAGGAATTTGAGTCAACTCCAGGGAATGGGACCCACGTGACTGAAGATGTACTTGATGGTGGTGAGGGAAATGGAGGCACACGTGGCCAGAATCGGGGATTGAATGGCTGTACAGGTTTAACACTATTGTCTGGAGTGAGGCCACATAGGATCAAATGAAAACACTCAACTGAAGTGCATGCATCTGCAAACAGTTCCTCCTATCAGAAACATTGAGGCTCTTTTTGGCAACATTAACCGGGTGGATTCCAGCTCATCACATGGGGCTGGTGGGCACATATTGCTAATCACAGCCATTTACCACTATAGAGAGACAGGTCATTTGACAAACACTCATTAATACTCTGCAAAAGGACAACCAATCCCAGCCCCAAGGTTCTCCATAAAGCAGCACCTAGTCTACCTGCTTGATGGTTGAGTAGATGAAAGCCCCATCTAGAATGGTGTACATCTGCAGACAGCAGCAATGCTCATGGTTCCATAACTGATACGTGGGGTGCGAATCATTAGAATTGATTCTCTTAAGCGATCACGTACGGCATCTTATGCAAAATTACGACCAAGAGTACGTGCAGTCAACGATCCCGCAGACACACTGCCACTAGTGTGCTGACACCAGCTTTGGGAAAGAGACAAGAGACAAGGCACAGAGTTCAATGCCCTACCTTAGTCCTTGGGACGATGTTAAGCCCCAGTTTCTGGTCCACCAGGCTGGCCCCAGCCTCCGAGAGATAGCCCTGATTGAGAACGAGACAGTCTCTGCCAAAGCAGCACGGACAACACAGCTTCTGAAGCCACTTGGTCCATTTTGGGTTCAGGTGACCGTAAGGTTCCTCATTTTTTGGTTTAAAAACACCTATAAATTTCTGGGCAGAAGAGGAGAAAGAAATGGTCTTATTAAACCTCATCAATATTTGAACAGCTTTACACAAGCAAAAAGCAAACTTTTAGATCAAAGTGGTCCTGAAGGAGTTGATGTTGATGACTGTATAACCGGGTTAAGTAGTGTTATAATCCCTATAGAGGCCCATAACTTTGAGATATTTAAACTGGCTGAAAGTATCACATGACTAGATTTCAAAGACGACTTGTTCTGTAACTAGAAGCAGCATCACCTGAACACTATTCAGTAGACAACTTATACTCTGCAGGGGAGAAATTCCCCCATTTAACTTTTACCATGACTGAAAATCCCACATCACGGCAACTATTCTCTGTGCCTTAAGTGAACACTTTATTCTCTCAGAAGCAGATCAGTTATTCTCAGCTTTTGCTGGCTTGCTTCATCTTTCCCACCAGGATAACTTCTAATCCCAGAACGGAATCTCGAGGGTTTCACTGGAAATTCCGTCCATCTAGCCCAAGTTAGGCAAATCTTCTAGTCTCCTTTCAAATCCTCACAAACGGAGTCTGTTCAATTTGAGTGTGAGCTCCCACCGCATTCTACATAATGAACAATAGAGCCAGCATTCATCCTGCTTCGGGTGCAGGACTGGATGCCTCAGACTCCTGCACTCTGCCTCTCAGAGGGCTGCAAACTGACTTGTGCTCGAGAGGTTCTGTGGTATCCTCAGAAACCCACAACCCGATACAATAACTTTTGATTGATTCTCCCTCTCAAAACCCATCACCATGGGCTTAATACCCAGGTAGAAATCCTAATTAGCTATTCCGAATACATTCGTACATACACACACGCGCGCACACACTGAAATTAAAGAGTCAGCCCAAAAGTAATCTTATCAGCTTCATATTTGCAACAATAGCATGGTCACTGTCAGATTAAACCTTCTCTACAATGCCCAGTATACTTTGGTCGCATCAGAAAAGAACTCCCCACATGTCCATTCTGAACTCGTCACCCTTCAGGCCTCAAGACTTTAAATTTAGCACTGAGCTTGCTGTGGACCCGGTCCTAAGTGGAGTGGAGGCCTTAACAGTCAAAAGGTGATGTGAGCACAAGGCTTTGATCCCAGTCGGGGCTAGGTGTATGCTGAGGGGGGGGGGTCAAGGCTTCACCTACTGCTCTACCCATTTCTCTTGTAAAAATTAGTTCTACTGTTTTGAAAACAGGCTTGGCAACCTTCGCATTATGGCATCCACTCACACAGAGCAGTGTTCCCATCACTGATGTGCTGATACAGGTCTTGGTTCAGCTACCTGGTGTTAAACCAAATCGACTTACCATTAATTACTTCAAACATGCGAAGATCACAGATATACAGGTGAGGCAGCCCATTACAGATTCATCCAATCAAACAAACTCAGCCATTTTTAAAATGATCCCAATGAGAAAATGATCCCAGTACCTCCTCCAATATCCTATCCAAGCATGGACTATCAATGTCAGTGCAAAGCCTGCCATTTGTCAGATTAAACCGATGTGCATCGTACGGTCACAGTTCAACTAGAAATGGTACAGTGGGGTTTACATACAATGCACCATTAAAGTTCGCCCTCAGTTGCATTCATGCGTAACTAACTCTGATACTTACCTTAAGTTTAAATCAAAGTCAGTGTGGGAACTACCGCTCCCAGCGGGCCTCAGGATCTCTGCACACGTGCAGTTAGTCAGGAACTGGCCCTGTACACATGCGCAGGAAAAAAGGCAAAGTAGTGTAGTGGCATGGAACAGATCAGGTGACCTGGAACTGGAGTGCCATTGGTGAGATGGTGTACCGGGGAGCAGAACACAGGGAGGGGGACAGCGAGGCCCCAGAAAGTCTCAGGCTGGGACGAGGACAGGGATCAGAAACAGATCCCGCTAGGTAGAGAGAAAGGAGCAGAGTGATAGGCTCTGAATTAAAGAGCGAGATCTGTGAGGAGCAGACTTGAAGTGGGTTTAAGCAAAGATCTAAAAGGGCAGCCAAAGGTTGGTGACTGTGCGCAGGCCGCTTGGGTAAAGGCACCCTTTCGGAGCAGTGGCGTTCCGCTTGGCATGGCTGGAATGTGGACTTGGAGATCCAGGGGGAAGGAATCTCGGAAGGCAGGACTGAAACTGTGGAGGTGGTTTGATGCTGAGGCTGCCCAAGTGGGAACGACATTTGGAGAGAATTCCGACGAGAATATTTCAAACAAGATGATTGGAAACCCTTGTGAGAAAGACAGTTTCTGAGAGACTGAATGATCACGGTGAGACAAGCATCTGGGTGGGTTGTTGAGAAATCCATAGGATCTACTTTGGTCCCATCTGTCATTTACTTAGGACTGTGGTTCACATGTACTCTAATATTCAAGGTATGAGGTACAAGACAGATCTGGCAAATTGCTTTATCTTTGTGAATTTGTATGTGTCTGTGAAGACCTAGTTGGGGTGACGAAATTATGGATATTTGAATCATTTTGTGTTTTGAGATCTTTCCAACTTTTGTGTCTGCTGTAATATTATTTTTTCTTATTTAAATGAATATTTTGTGTTAAAGGTTCACCAGAAGATTCCTGTGAACCTTAACCCTGAATATCCTTCACGATTTCCAAAAAAAAACAAAAGGTAGGATCTATCAAGCCAGATTTTACTCTGGAATCAGACTTGTCGAGCTGCGACTATAACAGTAGCAATCTTTGTTCTCCCATTTCAACAAGGGAAGAAAAGGTTTCATTTATATACTGCTTTTCACAATCACCAGATGTTTCTCAAAGCGCTTTGCAGCCAGTGAAGTGTTTTTTGTTGACGTGTAGTCGCTGTTGTAATGTAGGAAATACTTCAGCCAATTTGGACACAGCGATGTAATAATGACCACAATCTGCTTTTTGTCACGTTGACTGAGGTGGATATTCTCAGGATCCCGGAGAGAACACCCTCGCTCCTTTTCATAAAGCGACAGGAGATCTTTTACATCCCCTCGAGGGAGTCTCAATTTAATATTTCATCTCAAAGAGGACAAAGTTTTGCTTGGAGCCATCTTCTTTCACATTCACTCAGGTCCGTTTCATTGCCATATCTCACCATCAGTTCTCTTATCACACGTGTAGCTGCTTTTATTGACAAAGCTGACATACATAAACTGGTTACAAATCCTACTATTTGGTTACAACAAACCTACCACTGAACTAATTTATTACATTGATAATACAATTCAGGACAATCAGATAGCCTTTAATGTCATGTGATATGCTTCTTGTGGAATAGCCTTTAATTCAACACTTCAAACTGTTCTAACCTCCCTTGTTAAAGAGTCTGCCCTAGTTCCAAACTGTGCTGAGGCACAATTCCCGACTGATGTGAACTTCAGAGTGCACTGGATATTCCAGCACGTGGGGTATCACTCTCAGGTGGAAAAGTAAATTGTGAATAGGGAGCAAGGAGGCTACAAAAGAACAGAAAGGATAGATAAGCAGGCAAAAATCTGGCAAGTGGAGTACAATGGGGGAAAATGTGAAATTGTCCATTTTGGCAGGAAGCTAAAAAAAAAAAGCTTATTACCTCGATGGCAAGGGATTGCAGAGCTGAGAGATGCAGAGGGATCTGGGTGTCCTGGTGCATGAATCACAAAAGGCTAGTATACAGGTACAGCAAGTAATTAGGAAAGTGAATGGAATGCTATCATTTATTGAGAGGGAAATTGATTACAACGGTAGAGGGGTTATGCTTCAGTTGTACAGGGCATTGGTGAGACCGCATCTGGAGTATTCTGTACAGTACTGGCCTCCTTAGTTAAGGTTTAAATGCTTTAGAAGCAGTGCAGAGAAGGTTGACTGGACCCAGGAATGGGTGGATTGTCTTTTAGAGATTAGGTTTGTACCCACTAGAGTTTAGAAGAGAAAGAGGCAACTTGATCAAAGCCTTTACGATTTTGATGGGTATTGACAGGGTGGATGTGGAGAGGATGTTTCCACTTGTCAGAGAATTTTGAGCAAGGGGATCAGTGTTTAAAAGTAAGGGGTCGCTGATTTAAGATGGGAGATACATAGAAATACATAGAAACCCGACAGTGCAGAAGGAGGCCATTCGGCCCATCGAGTCTGCACCGACCACAATCCCAACCAGGCCCTACCCCCACATATTTACCCGCTAACTACGCATCTCAGGGACAATTTTTAACCTGGCCAATCAACCTAACCCGCACATCTTTGGACTGATGAGGAGAAACTTTTTCTCAAGAGGGTCACGAGTCTCTGGAACTCTTCCTCAAAAGATAGCAGAATCTTTGAATATTTTTAAGGCAGAGCTAGGTAGATTCTTGACTAGCAAGAGAGTGAAAGATTATCAAGGCAAGAATGTGGGATTGAAGTTAAAAGATCAGTTGTGACCTTATTGAATGGCGAAGCAGGATTGAGGGGCCGAATGGTCTACTCCTGCTTCTAGTTTGTATGTAACCAAATTCGACCCAAAACGGATGCCTGCGCATACATTCCTGAAATCTCTGGTTTACTAACTGACTTTTCTCTTCCTTCACACCTGGGTATTGATGCAATTTCCAGCAATGTAGACACTACAGATCAACACCTTTACTTCCTCAGAACCCAGGCCCCCAGAACATTGGTGATTAATAGTCTAGCGAAAACACCACTAGGCCATTGCCTTCCCTTGCCACAGTCCCAGGCTAGCAACTGTGACCTTTAGGACCTGACTAGCCCAGTGTGTGGTGGTACTACTGAGCCAGTGTCGGAAGTGCCCATCCAAGTACGTTCTGCACCCTTGCAACCTCAGTGCTTCCGAAGTGGTGTTCAACATGGAGTACTGATTCATCAGCTGAGGGGGGGGAGGCGGGGTATATGAGTCAACATTGAGGACACCCAGGACAACTTCCCCCCGAATGTATACCGTTGTACCGCCACCTCTGCCTGGGCCAGGAATGGTGATATCAGGGACAGTATCTGAGAGGTATGATTCTGTCAGTATGACTACATCGGGCTGTTGCATGACTAGTCTGTGAGGCAGCTCTCTCTATTTTGCCACAGTGTTAGTAAGGAGGACTTTGCAGGGTCAACAAGGCTGGATTTGTTGTTGTTTCCAGCGAGTAGGTTAATGCTGGGTGGTCTGTCCACTTTCACTCCTTTGTGTTTTCTTCAATACAGCCAAGCAGCTCTCTCGGCTGTTTCAGAGGGTGCAGAGTAACCACATTGCTGTGGGTCTGGAGTCACAAGTAAGTTTTGGAGTCATGGTGAACAATCACTGAAACAACTATATGATGACATCAACAAGTTCCATCCCACCATCAGACTCACCATGGACTACTCTCCGGAATCGATTGCATTCTTGGACACACGCATCTCCATTAAGGACGGTCACCTCAGCACCTCACTGTACCGCAGGCCCACGGATAATCTCACGATGCTCCACTTCTCCAGCTTCCACCCTAAACATGTTAAAGAAGCCATCCCCTACGGACAAGCCCTCCGTATACACAGGATCTGCTCGGATGAGGAGGATCGCAACAGACACCTCCAGACGCTGAAAGATGCCCTCATAAGAACAGGATATGGCGCTCGACTCATCGATCGACAGTTCCGACGCGCCACAGCGAAAAACCGCACCAATCTCCTCAGAAGACAAATACGGTTCATGGTGGACAGAGTACCCTTCATCGTCTAGTACTTCCCCGGAGCGGAGAAGCTACGGCATCTCCTCCAGAGCCTTCAACGTCATTGATGAAGACGAACATCTCACCAAGGCCATCCCCACACCCCCACTTCTTGCCTTCAAACAACTGCACAACCTCAAACAGACCATTTTCCGCAGCAAACTACCCAGCCTTCAGGAGAACAGTGACCACGACACCACACAACCCTGCCACAGCAACCGCTGCAAGACGTGCCGGATCATCGACACGGATGCCATCATCTCACGTGAGAACACCATCCACCAGGTACACGGTACATACTCTTGCAACTCGGCCAACATGGTCTACCTGATACGCTGCAGGAAAGGATGTCCCGAGGCATGGTACATTGGGGAAACCATGCAGACGCTACGACAACGGATGAATGAACACCGCTCGACAATCACCAGGCAAGACTGTTCTCTTCCTGTCGGGGAGCACTTCAGCGGTCACGGGCATTCGGCCTCTGATATTCGGGTAAGCATTCTCCAAGGCGGCCTTCGCGACACACGACAGCGCAGAGTCGCTGAGCAGAGGCTGATAGCCAGGTTCCGCACATGAGGACGGCCTCAAACGGGATCTTGGGTTCATGTCACACTATCTGTAACTCCCACAACTTGCCTGGACTTGCAAAGTCTCACTGGCTGGCCTGTCTGGAGACAATACACATCTCTTTAACCTGTGCTAATGCTCTCTCCACTCACATTGTCTGTACTTTTAAGACTTGATTAGCTGTAAAGACTCGCATTCCAATCATTATTCATTATTTTGTAAATTGAGTTTGTGTCTTTATATGCCCTGTTTGTGAACAGAACTCCCACTCACCTGACGAAGGAGCAGCGCTCCGAAAGCTAGTGGCGTTTGCTACCAAATAAACCTGTTGGACTTTAACCTGGTGTTGTTAGACTCCTTACTGTGTTTACCCCAGTCCAACGCCGGCATCTCCACATCGTCACAAGTAAGGCCAGACCAGGTCCATAGTCAAACTTATGGCCATAAACTTTACACAAATTAGAGTGATTTCTACTGTACTGGATATCCTCTAGACTGGTTTAGTCCATCATAGTGCAGCATTGAAATAGCCCAATTTGCTCAAGGAATTTCCAATTCAAATTCTTCGGTGGAAATAAACTGTTCAATGAAAAAACAGTGACTACACTTCAAAGGAAATGTACTGCACAGTGCTTTCGGACAACCTGATTGTAAAACCATCTCAATGCTTTTATTGTCATTACACAGAAATGGCCCCATGTATAATACAAACCACTGCACATTAAGGGCAAGCCTCCGACAGCACAAAGAGCCTTCTCCAGCCCTCGGTAAAACATTCTGGCAAGTAACTCCGCAACTTCAAACCAAATTGGTCTTCTGTTATCAAAACAAGTGGAGAAGGGCCAGGAGTCCCACAGCAGCAAACACCATGACTAAGCAAGTTAAACAGGGTGACACATTAAGTCAATAAATCTGACATGTTTTCACTGTAAACCTGCAGATGTTCAGAGACAAAGATTGCACATGTCAGCAGTGAGACAAAGTCAGGGAATTCCACAGGAGAAAAGGCCAAAATATTCAGTTCCTTCTTGAAAGTTACTATGAAGCTGTTTCCACAGCCCTTTCAGGCAGTGCAGGGAAGAAATGAGTGGCATGAAGAGGAATGGGGGGAGGCAGTGCTGGGGAGAAGGTGATTGGGGGGGGGGGGGAAGAAGGTGGTTGGGGGGGGGGGGGGGGAGAGAAGAGGAGGAGATGGGGATAGCAGAAGAGGGGAAAGAGTTTAAAGCGAGAATTCCACAGCATGGGACCTGGCTTCCTGGACATCAATTCTTAGGCTATGAGAGGGGAGAGAGGCAGAGTCAGAATTCTGACATGGGATAAAGGAAATTGGGTGAGAGAGATAGGGAGCCGCAACACCACAAGAGATTTAAACACAGCGGAAAGAATTTTCAATTTCAAGTGTTGGTTGACCAGGAGGCCAGTGTAGACCAGTAAGGTCAGGGATGAGAGAAGTGCAGGATTTGATGTGTAATCAGGTTAAGTGGGGAGTATCTCAGCTCAACAATGAACCTAACTTGTGCCTCTGTCGACCAGTGCCCACCAGACTGTGCCGACCCGCCCACCACACTACACACATCAGCTGATGCATCAGATGAACATTTGAATTCCTTTCTTACAAATTTAATAATTCCTTTATTACAAATTTAATTCCCATGGGATTTTTATTTTGGGAACTGGAAAAATTAATTAGGGACACGAGATCATTCTGATAAGATACTGACTCCATAGTATCACATGCCTTCTTACTCCAGAGACAAATCTCAATAGAATTAAAATAATGTATCTCACAGCCCTCCTCTCGTGCTTTATTGCACATCTCCGTTATCTTACATCCGCCCAACTTTACAGCTTGTTTTTAAATTTGCTTCTCCAGTTCCCTGTTTAGAGACAGCCTCTGAACAGTTCAAGACTATTTCATAGACAGAGCCCATCAGGAAGCACTGATCTAGAGAAAACAAATGACATTTACAGAGGGCAAGACCTGGGGTTTATCACCACTGACCATCTTCCACAGAGACATTTCACCTTGCAGCCTCCGAGTTGCTTAGACGCAGGCTATGAGATACTGCTGGGCTACAATGGGGTTTAGGATTCCCAGTAAGAAGTCTCACAACACCAGGTTAAAGTCCAACAGGTTTATTTGGTAGCAGAATCCACTAGCTTTCGGAAGGAGCAGCGTTCCAAAAGCTAGTGGGGGGGCAGGAAATTTTAGGAACATAATTCCGGAGCTCAGAGTCCCAGCAGTTGAAGGCATGTCCACACGTGGAGTGATCAAATGGTGGTGGGGGGGGGGGGGGGGCGCAGGAGAGCAGATGTCCCGGAGGGGCGCAGGTAACCTGGAAGATAGAGGGGGGGGGGGGGGGGGGGGGAAGGACATAGATGGATTTGAAAACATAGATAAGAATTTTAAAATCCAACTGTTGATTAACTAATGTAGGGCAGTGAGCCCGGGGGTGATGAGTGACAGGGTTTGGTATGAATTAAGACACAGGGTAGCAGAGTTTTGGATGCGAGAATCCAGCTCCAAGAATATTGGTATCGTCAAGTCCTGAGATCAAAAAGATAGGATGAGTTTCAGCAGCACAGACTGGAGGATACGCCAAAACCAAACAATTTTATTTCAACAACCTATTATGCGGATTGATAGTCACACACTGCTTCAGAACTTCCTCTAGCAAGAGTTGATATGCCTGGCTCATTTCCAGTTATGAAAACGTCACACCTCTCAAGAGTGGAAAACAAATCTTCCACCTTGGTAACGGATAAACATCTAACTTGGAAACCTGGCTAATGGTGAGCTTGTAACCACCACATGTACACTGGGCCATCATTTTTAAAGGACAGAAGTGATCGGAGCTGTCCAATGAGAAAACGGAACGGGCTGAATGAATCCAAGCCTTTGCAGCCATTCCAACTCCTCCATGGCCGAGGGCACTGTCCTGGGTTTGAAAAAGCAAGGAGTAGCCTGTGCACCTACGTACAACTTCACAGTAACACCACGCAATGTACCCAGTTCATCCTTGCACACATCTGGATACTTCATAACAACATCCTCGGTCTCAACCTCCTGTTTGATCTTGCCCCAGTTCAATGAAATTTTGCTGAGCCAGTCACGCCCCAACAAACTCGGTCCTTTCCCTTTCACCACAAGGAGGCGTGCTTCTTGACTACTGCACGCAATATGGACTTTAGGGCAAAGAGGAACCTCGGATCAAGTTTACCCCCAGTAGGCGAGTGAAAGCAAAGGGAGTGACAAAGACAGTTCATCAGATGACTTGCACTAGTTGCTGGAGGCAAGAGTGGAGGATATAGGGGAAAGGGGTTTAAAAAGTGGCTTGTAACAGAGAGGCAGCGGAGGATTATATTTGCATTTCAGGATGCTCCTGGAATAGAGTAAGGGATAAGTGAGAGCAAACTCCAATAGTGCTTTACATGCTCCAGCCAAGCGTGACAATGAATTTTAAGTCTCCATCAACCCAGGTGATGAGGGAACAACAAGTCTACAATGAGGGGGGTCTCAAAGAGGTCACACTCCTGGTAGGAGCAAAATAAAACCGGAAAGAATTATTCGCAGGGGAAAATCTACGTCAGAGCCATGAAGTGTACAGAAAAACATTCACTTAGCAGGCAACGTAGTTAGATAATTCCATAGTCCACTCTCATCTCCGTAACCTTCAATCCAAATATTCATTGGCTACAATACTACGTTATTTAGAATAGGACCTGGCTTAGTTGTGGGAGTCGATTCAATAGTAATTTTCAGAATTTGAAAAGGAAAGTTTTGCAGGGCTGAAAGAATGGAATGAGTAATCGGATAGTTTTTATTGCAACGCGCCACTCGTCTCACCTGACACACAGTCACCCAGCAGGAACTTGCTGATTGTTTCCTTCCCCACACCAACCCCAGGGATCACTCCACTGAGAAATAGCTGCCTCAGTCCATGCCAGTTATTAATGCTGGGACATTTTTGGATTTGTCCTCCACCTTTTATACAAGTCAGCAATACGATTGCTTCATGGTCAATAGTGTCCAACTTGATCAATAAACCTATTTCAATCACAAATCTTTCAATGCGAGCACTGTGAATTGTCCAGACAGAGCCAACATCAACTGCATAAGGATCAATCAGATACAACACACAAACATGGAACACACTAAACCAGCCACTAAGACTGCAATCTCAACTAGCTGTCGACCCTGACTATAAACTGCTTGTGCCGCCCTCTTTTTATATTCATCTCGGGGATGTGGGCTTTGCTGGTTAGGTCAGCATTTATTGCCAATCCCTAATTACCCTAGCAAAAGTGATGGTGAGCTGCCTTCTTGAACCACTGCAGTCCCTGTGGTGTAGGTACACCCACACTGCTGTTTGGGAGGGAGTTCCAGGATTTTGACCCATTAATATATTTCCAGGTCAGAATGGCGAGTGACTTGGAGGTGGTGGCTTTCCCATGAGTCTGCTGCCCTTGCCCTTCTAGATGTTAATGATTGTGGGTTTGGAAGTTGATGTCTAAGGAGCCTTGGGGTGTTTCTGCGATGCATCTTGTAGATGGTACACATGGCAGCCACTGTTTGTCGCTGGTGGAGGAATTGAATGTCTATGGATTGAGTAGCAATCAAGTGGGGCTGCTTTGTCCTGGGTGGTGTCGAACATCTTGAGTGTTATTGGAGCTGCACTCGTCCAGGCAAGTGGAGAGTATTCCATCACACACACTTAAGCCCATTAAATTTCTGCTGGAATTAGCTGCATTCTGGAGCTCTTTAATCTAATCCTATCTCCTTGCTCATCTCCATATCCTTTCATATTTTTCTTCTGCTTGCTTTCATAGCAGTTACCACCTATAGAACTCAAAATAACAAATAGAATAGTCCAATACCATATCTCATCTGCACAATGACTAAACTCTAATGACTGTTAGACTTTGAAGCCTGATTTTAAAAAGACCCTAAGCTAATGATCAAGGCATTATTTTACTCTTTTGCCATTTTTATGTATTTTCATACTTTATTTGAAATGATTGATTTAAAAATAACCTCAACTCAGCCCTCGGCCGTGACACAAGTTAATTTGAACCTTCTAATCATTATTAAAAGAACCTTCCTTGCTTTCCAAATTCTCCAAGTGTAGACAGCAACTTCAATGTCAACTTGTGGCAACCATAGCCTCCACTCAAGACATTTTGCAGAAAGATATTTCTGTAACCGCCTTCTGGGTATGCCTGAAACCTATTTGAAGGGAGCAGGTGAGAAGGTGCAATGATTCAGTGCTGTATTCGCTGATTTTGCTGCCATTATGTGAAGGAGGAAGGTAAAGACAATGAGGTAATGTTCACCATATCAATCACTGTCCTATTAACCCTGTTTAAATGGCAGCTATGATTAATCTCCACCACAATACACAATGCTTATTGGTCGACATATTGGAAAAAAGTCAGCATCAATGTAAAATGTAATTCAAGGAAACTGCAAAAATTGGAATGACGGATCAACATTGTACAGCCATAAGTTATATAACACAGCTCATAACTGTGACTGAGTTAATCCATCCCAAAGTCTAAAATAGAAACTGCATCACTTTCATTTAATAAGACATGAGACACTCATTAAAAAACACTTATCTGTGGCAATCTTAGATTCTTCCCATCCTCAATAATTGCTGTGTGCTACATATCAGATTGGCTAATCCAATCAGCCCTGCAACTGGTCCAGATAACTGGGGTTAGAGGAGTGAAAGAGAGCAGATTGCTACAACGGCCCTGCTTGCACGACCATGAGGCAGGTACAGGGATTAGAACATAGAACATTACAGGCCCTTCGGCCCTCGATGTTGCGCCGACCAGTGGAACCAATCTAAAGCCCCTCTAATCTACACTATTCCAATATCATCCATATGTTTATCCAATAACCATTTGAATGCTCTTAATGTTGACGAGTCCACTACTGCTGCAGGCAGGGCATTCCACGCCCTTACTACTCTCTGAGTAAAGAACCTACCTCTAACATCTGTCCTATATCTCTCACCCCTCAATTTAAAGCTATGTCCCCTCGTGCTAGCCATCACCATTGGATGTGGTACCCTCAACTGTCAAAGGCACTCAGCTAGCACAAGAAGAATTGAGTTTCTGTAGAAAGCAGTCCCCTCCCTCAGATCAGAAAGCTGACCAAAAGCCATGGCACTGCACTTTAACAAGAGCGCCAACTGTACTTCAGGTTGTCCAATCTCCCCCAGTGTGTATAAACACTGCAAGTCCTAATAAGCAATGATAATAGAAAGATGAGTAACAAAAGTGATAGCAGGACTGTAACCTCATCTAAGAGCTGCTGAAATCAAAGTACAGGAGCAAAATGTTTAAACAGTTTGTCAGCAAAATGTTTTGTGGGAACCTGCTATGTGCACATTGCCGTGTCTCCTACATTATAACAGTGATTACACTTTAAAGGAACCTTTTTGATGGTGAAGCACTTGGAAATGTCTTGCGGTTTTAAAGGATGTTATTGAAATGCAGGTTGTTCTTCCTTCAGCTCAACTCCTAACCAAAGCTTTATTTAAAGGGCGCATGTGCACACATGTCTGAGTTTGCTGAGTTTCCAGCAGGAAGCCCCAACTCAAGCATTGTCATCTGTAATCCTCCCCCCTCCACTGAAGCCTGGCTGACAACCCAGGAATAAACCTGGAATCTCTATCTTTGGGCCTCAGCGCTCAATGCGCCATCAATGGAGCACCCACTGCTCTGGGAAGACACTATAGGGGGATGTGGTGGTGGTGTAGTGGTATTGTCATGGAACAAGTAATCCAGAGTAATGCTGGATTCCAATCCCAACATGGCAGATGACAAAATTTGAATTCAAGAAAAATCTGGAATTAAAAGTCTAATGATGACCATGAATTCATTGTCGATTGTGGTAAAAACCAATCTGGTTCACCAAAGTCTCTTAGGGTAGGAAACCTGCCGTCCTTACCCGGTCTGGCCTAGATGTGACTCCAGACCCAAAGCAATATGGTCGACTCTTAAATGCCCTAGCAAGCCACTCAGTTCAAGGGCAATTAGGGAGGGACAAAGTGCTGGTCCAGCCAGCGATGCCCACATCCCATGGATAAGAAGAAAATCTCAGTGCGATTCAGACAAAAGAGTTAAATCACAGCTCACTTCATCAGAGTCAAGCTTAGATACTATTTTAACCAGTATTTTTGCCCGTTTTAACCATCAGCAATTGAGGTTCTGGGTTGAGTAACCATAAATGGGGAAGCTTGCAATGGTTGCTGCATCAATTCAGTTTTGGTTTCAACAGGAACATAAAGGGTACCATTAACCACTCGAGCCCATTCTACCAATAAACTCATGGTTGATCTGCAACTCAACGCTGTTTAGCCACCTTTCATTGCATCCTTCGATAACATTAATAAAAATCTTACAACTGAATTCAGCCCCCACTCCACATCGAGAGTATTCCATTACCCTTTGCCTGAAGAGGTACGTCCTGAGTTTACCCAAGAACCTAGCTTTCATTTTACGAAACAACCCCATACTCTGTATTCACCCACATGCAAGTATGCCAAAAGCACAGATAGAAAGAAATGATCATTTTAAACACCTCGATCAAATCAGTAAGGAATACAAACCAAATGTTTTCATAGAATCATAGAAACCCTACAGTGCAGAAGGAGGCCATTTGGCCCATCGAGTCTGCACCGACCACAATCCCACCCAGGCCCTACCCCCACATATTTTTACCCGCTAATCCCTCTAACCTATGCATCTCAGGGGCAATATTTAACCTGGCCAATCCACCTAACCCGCACATCTTTGGACTATGGGAGGAAACCGGAGCACCCGGAGGAAACCCACGCAGACACGAGGAGAATGTGCAAACTCCACACAGACAGTGACCCGAGCCAGGAATCGAACCCGGGTCCCTTGAGCTGTGAAGCAGCAGTGCTAACCACTGTGCAACGTGCCGCCTTCAAGTTAACCCTGTAAGTCCCAGAATAATTCTTGTGAATCTGGACTTTACTCTACCATGGCCTCTTTTAAGGTCAAACCAAATAAACAAACTCAAATTAAATCAGGACAAAGTAAAAGGGGCAGCTCCCCAAAAGGAGGGGGAACAGCCCGAACAAAAATCAAAGTACAAAGGAAATTTAAGAACATTAAATCATAATGTGATTATTAGGGTCGATAACGCACCCCAACCCCTGCGGTGCCCAACGGGCACGGAAGGCATCAACCGCGCCCATGGACACCGCATGCTCTCTCTCCAGGGACACCTGGCCGCGAACGCAGCCGCGGTAGAGGGACAGACAGTCAGGATGGACGGCCCCGTCGATCGCCCGCTGCCTGGACCGGTAAATGGCGCGTTTTGCCAGGCCCAGGTTCACGAGGAGGTCGCCATCCCGATCCACCCCTCTCCGCACCAGGTGTCCGTAGATCAGGAGCGTGGGACTGAAGTGCAAACAAAACATCAATAAAAGGTTTTTGAGGAAAACATAAAGGGAGTGCAGCCTAAGACACACAACATAGACATGGTCCTTCCTCAGGTGTGGGGCTGATGGTTACACAAGACAGGGTCAGCCTAAAGCTCTGAACAACTGAAGCATGATTTCATGTCCTTTACATTCCAGTACATAAAAGCCAACTCTCATTTAATCTTTTTAATTATTTTGTATACGTGCACTAACTTTTAGTGAGGTCCATGGATAATCCAAACTGTTCATTCCTCCACAGCTTCTAGTCAAGTTATTCTATTTTTTTTCCCTTGAGTCTAGTCATGGCCTTGCACTTTCCCCACAATGCCAGTTTTGTCCAGTCTGTCCATGTCCTTTTCTCAATTTCTGACACCAGGCCTTTAACAAGACTGCACCTCTTAATTTATTTGTGTTCCTCTATTGCTTGTTATAGTACGCCCAGTGACTATGGCCATAGTCGCTTAACCACACATGCAAAGCTTTTGCCTTTGTCAGGAAATGTACAGGTTTTGCATCAAACCAAATAACTTGAATACTCCCCATTGTTTTTCTGTGGATTATATCAGTGACAACATTGTAAGGGTACTACACTTTGAGCTATCTTGAGGCTGTAGAAAGGATCTATATACAAATGCAACTTTGTCCATTTGTTCACCCAAATGCTGAATCCAGTTTACTGCAGGCAATTTATTCTAATCCCTTTGATATTTAAATTAAAATCTTGGTTTGTGACTATCTTCTCCCTAAGGGCAGGTTGCCTAAACTTAGTTTGTATTTCCTTAAATTGATCAGATTGAGGTGTTTAAAACATCAGCTTCTCTCTTTTGAAACATTATTTCCTCTAGGGGAATTCAGAATCAACATTGAAAACCATTAAAACCTTTTACAGTTTATTCCTCATTAACAGTCTGATCATGGTTGCAATCCTGGTCTCTGACATGCCTTTATATCTTTAGACATCCAGCCATACTATCATTAATGCCAAGGAGTCGGAGACAGTTCCACCCTTTACCCAGGATTTCCATTGCCTGTTCACTCTCTCTGAAATCTTTTCTGGCTGCTATCACTGTAATTCTGTCCTTAAATCAATAAGCTTGATTCTTTTTAATTCACGTATTTCCAATGCTTTATGCAGCTGTGAACCTGCCTCCTCTTTGGACAACACACACACAGAGTGCAAAATTCACGGAATGTGTTATTCGGCTGCAGATGATACACCCCAAACTCAATTACATTCATCATAAATGAACAAAGATTAGACAGGCTCAGGCCAAATATTAAGCACACTTACACTCCCCCCAGGGCTTTGCGCTATACATAGATATGCAACTAACAATCCTGCCCAGAAACTTGTGTCTTGAACCACCTGGGCTGTCTACATCAGCATCCTTCCTCACTGCTTTCCCCACCAATTTGCAGCCCATGGAATCATACAATACAGGGCAGGCACTTGCCAATTGGGGAAAATTAACAAAACAAAGGAAAAATATTGACAATGCACAGCTCCGGGCAGTTTGATCACTGTATTGACATAGATTAGCTCTGCTCCATCCAGTGGAGCTCAGGCACAGTCAACCTGTGTATATCTTGCTCCCACTTCATGCTTTCCCGAAACCCACTGCTCCAATTTTGTGCAGGAATACTGCAAGTTCTTCAACCCCAACAAAGCACATTCCCCATTAATCTTAAACCCAGGTGTTAATGTTTGTCACTGACGATAGATTCCCTTTGGTTTCACACACTCTGGGGTTCGGTATCTCATGTCTGTCCCAGCACGGCTCCTCTCCTTGCTCTCTGCTGCTTTCACTCAGTCCCCCCATCTCTCTTCACAAGACAACCTCCTGAAACCTCAGTCCTTATTAATTCGCTGCTGCTCATCCCAAATGTTATCTGCCCCATTCCATCAACGCCAGGAGATCTCCTGTTAACACAGCACCGTCTCACCCCCTCTGACCCTCACTCCCCCAGGTCACTGCCCCCAGATTAACCCCTCCTGACTGGTTACTCCTCTCCCGTTTATCCATTCCCTTCCTGACAGTAACCACGCCCCCCCCCCCCCGAACTCTCTCACCCCAGGTTGCTTCCCCCCCCCCGCCCCCCCGGGACTCACCCCCGCCGGCTCCGGGATGAAGTAGCTGCCACTCGAGCCCTGGCTGATTCTCTGCGGGTGGATGCCCAGCTCCTGGGCCTGCTCGGCCCGCCGCATCACCTCGGCGAACTCGGGCTCCTCGGGGAAGTCATTGAGGGATCGCGGGCCCAGGAGCGGCTGCCGCTCTCGGCCGGAGCCGGGGGATCCGGGGGGAGAGGCCGAGGCGGAGGCCGGGCCCAGCACCCTGACGCCGGCTCCCGGAGCCGGGCCGGCCGGGCAGCGAGCCCCAAAGCCCGAGCATGAAGCGGAGGCCGCGACCGGGGGCAGCGCGGCGGCTGTGGAGAAGTAGGTGTCGGGAGGCGGCTGGAGCGGCGAGCGGAGCGGGCTGGTCTCGTCCATGACCGGGAGCGGCTCCTGGCGACGGCCCTGCTGACAGGAAGCTGCGCGCGCAGGCTGCTCAGCTGACCAAGAGCGTCCGGTATGTCTACTTCCGGTTACACTGAACTTCCGGTCCTAGCTACTTCCGGGTTCGCTGCACTTCCGACTCCTAGCTACTTCCGGTTACACGGAACTTCCGCCATGATCAACATCCCACAGTACTCACTTCCGGTTTCCTGTGACAATCAGAGAATGGAGGAAACAGGCTCCCAGGGCTGAATGGCCTCCTGCTGCACCTGAGCCCCGTGTGTTCATTCAGCTTGGGTGGTACAGTGGTTAGCACTGCTTCCTCACAGTAAGAAGTCTCACAACACCAGGTTAAAGTCCAACAGGTTTATTTGGTAGCAAATACCATAAGCTTTCGGAGCGCTGCCCCTTCGTCAGATGGAGTGGAAATGTGCTCTCAAACAGTGCACAGAGACACAAAATCAAGTTACAGAATACTAATTAGAATGCGAATCTCTACAGCCAACCAGGTCTTAAAGGTACAGACAATGTGGGTGGAGGGAACATTAAACACAGGTTAAAGAGATGTGTATTGTCTCCAGACAGAACAGCTAGTGAGATTCTGCAAGTCCAGGGGGAAAGCTGTGGGGGTTACTGATAATATGACATAAATCCAACATCCCGGTTTAGGCCGTCCTCATGTGTGCGAAACTTGGCTATCAGTTTCTGCTCAGCGACTCTGCGCTGTCGTGTGTCGTGAAGGCCGCCTTGGAGAACGCTTACCTGAAGATCCAAGGCTGAATGCCCGTGACCGCTGAAGTGCTCCCCCACAGGAAGAGAACAGTCTTGCCTGGTGATTGTTGAGCGGTGTTCATTCATCCGTTGTCGTAGCGCCTCACAGTGCCAGGGACCCAGGTTTGATTCCCGGCTTGGGTCACTGTCTGTGTGGAGTCTGCACATTCTCCCCATGTCTGTGTGGGTTCCCTCTGGGTGCTCCAGTTTCCTCCCACAGTCCAAAAGACGTGCTGGTTAGGGTGCATTGACCATGCTAAATTCTCCCTCAGTGTACCTGAACAGGTGCCAGAGCATAGCGACCAGGGGAATTTCACAGTAACGTCATTGCAGTGTTAATATAAGCCTACTTGTGACACGAAAAAATAAAATTTAAAACTGTCCTCTCTGCTAGCCTCCATTGGAGCAGCTTCCCTCTTGCCAGCATCTCATGGAAACTTATAAAATTCTAACAGGTTTAGACAGGGTGGATTCAGAATGAATATTCGCAAGGGTGGGGAGTCTAGAATTTGGGGTCATAGTTTGAGGATAAGGGATAAACCTTTTAGGACTGAGGTGAGGAGAAATTTCTTCACCCAGAGGGTGGTGAATGTGTGGAATTCACTACCACAGAATGTAGTTGAGGTCAAAACGTGTGATTTCAGGAAGAAATTAGATATAGCTCTTGGGGCCAAAGGGATCAAGTAATTTATCAAGTGATATGGGGAATTTCACAGTAACTTCATTGCAGTGTTAATGTGAGCCTTGTGACTAATAAACAAACTTCACTCACTTTTATATGGGGGAAGTGGGAATCAGGAAATTAAATTTGATGATCAGCCTTGATCAAAATGAATGGCGGAGCAGGCTCAAAGGCTCGAATGGCCTCCTCCTGCTTCTAGTTTCTAATAGATATTGAATTTGATGATCAGCCAAGATCAAAATGAATGAATAAATGTACTATCTGAGAGTGTGGTCTACACACTCATGGACAGTACATTCCAGATCCTAATGGTTCACTATGTGAATCTATCTCCACCACACTCTCAGCCAGTGTATTATAGATCCTAACCAGTCGCTGTGTGAATCTCTCCACTCTCAGACAGTATATTCCAGATCCTAACCACTCACTGTGTGAATCTGTCTCCACCGCACGCTTAGACAGTACATTCCAGATCCTAACCACCCGCTGTGTGAATCTGTCTTCACCACACACTCAGACAATGCTATCCAGATCCTAATCACTCGCTGTGTGAGAGCGTTTTTCATTGTGTTGCCATTGCTTCTTTAGCCAATGTCCTTAAACCTCTACCGTTTTTGATCTCTCTGTGGGTTGACCAGGTTTTCAAGAGTGCAAACCAGCACACGTTGAGAAGCCCTGGGAAGGTGAGGGCCTGTGATGATTGACATCATTAGGTGACTAATGGCAAGAACCTGGGGGAGTGGCAGTTGAAGGTGGGCAGTCATGTGATGACATCTCGAGGAATATGCCCAGCCCAAGTTGGCAACACAACAGAGATCCAATTACTGACTACAGCAGAATCACCGGCTTCTGTTTCAGTGACATTTCTGCCTCCTCTTCAAAAAAACTGAACCAAGGTTTTCTTTGTCACCAGATCCCAGAATCCTCTACTCCACTCTAACATTCTTGTGCAACGCACAATGATCAGACCATTCATACGTCTAGCATTTTCACTCTGGGTTCGAAGAATAGTGATTTTCAGCCAGGGACTGGATTTTATAATAGAGATCATACCTCGTGTCTGGGAGATTTTGTTTGCACCCAGAGCTGCAGTAAGGAAAGCATGTGATCTTTCGATGAGAGGTTTGATTGGACATTCCACAGCTGGGCAGAACTTGCTTGCCACCTTCCTCAGGGCTGATTGGTGCTTTCTGACTGTGTCGTCAGCTTGTGTTGGTGGACACCACTCTCAATCTACAGTCAGCACCCAGAGGCTGATCTCCATCCCACTGCCAAGTGGATCTCCTATAAATTATCCCCAGCAATTCCTACAAATCAGCGCCTTCCCCCGCTAACACCCGTCTTTCTCCCCCACTGGCCTCCCATTCTCCCCTGCTAACCTCCGTCTCATCCCCACTCTCCCTCCTAACCTCTTTCTTTCCCCTACGAACCTCCAACTCCTCCCCCGTTATCTTCCATCTCTCCCCTACTGGTCTTCTGCTCTTCCTTGCTAACCTCCAACGCTCCCCCACAATTCCACCCCCCGCCCCGCCCTCTCTGCCAGACCTCTCCCATGCTCTCCCCCACCTGGCATCGCCAAGGAATCCCTGATTGGCCAATCAGATTATTCTGATGGAATGGTCAATCAGAGAGGTGAACCAGCCAGGGCATCGAAAAGCTGTCCCATTGAAAACCAGTCCATGTGGGGAAAAATATTTGCCCCTGTGCCAGGCCTGGATGTGGAGATGCCGGCGTTGGACTGGGGTAAGCACAGTAAGAAGTCTCACAACACCAGGTTAAAGTCCAACAGGTTTATTTGGTAGCAAATACCATAAGCTTTCGGAGCACAGCTCCTTCGTCAGATGGAGTGGTTATCTGTTCTCAAGCAGTGCAAACAGACACAGAAATCAAATTACAGAATACTAAATCTAATCAGTATTCTGTAATTTGATTTCTGTGTCTGTTTGCACTGTTTGAGAACAGATAACTACTCCATCTGATGAAGGAGCTGTGCTCCGAAAGCTTATGGTATTTGCTACCAAATAAACCTGTTGGACTTTAACCTGGTGTTGTGAGACTTCTTACCAGGCCTGGATGCCAGTGAGCAGGATTTCTGTGCATGTGGGAGTGCCCTGGTGTAGCTGCTAATGGCCAGCAAGTGGGTGGCTCTCCACTTCGCAGGGGGAAGGTGAGAAAGTTTCTTTGTGTTTGTCGGCAGTCAATGGAACATGAAGTAAAGAGGAGGGTGAGGGAGAGAGGAGAATTTGATGCTGTGGAAAGCAGTGAAGTGCTGACAGAAATCTCTGATATGGTTTATCTAAAGAGGCAGTTATATTGAGCAATGTTTTGGGGCACTGGGACATTTAATGAAAAACCAGGACTGTTTCTACAAAGCCGGGACATCTGGCCACCATATCCTTGCAGCCATAAGCTTTGGAACAGTTTCTCCCTGTCTATTCTGTCCCGACCCCTCATGATTTTGAACACCTCCAGCAAATCTCCTCACAACCTTCTCTTCTCCAAGAAAAAACAGTCCTAATATTGAATCCCGACAGTGCAGAAGGAGGCCGCTTGGTCCATT
The DNA here is from genome assembly GCF_964213995.1 of Mustelus asterias. Lineage (NCBI taxonomy): Eukaryota > Metazoa > Chordata > Chondrichthyes > Carcharhiniformes > Triakidae > Mustelus > Mustelus asterias. The sequence goes on along the minus strand of NC_135811.1, from coordinate 5,255,665 downwards.
GAGTTTGCACAGACTCTCTGAAAGAGCTTCTTAATGTTCTCACTGAACTATAAGGACACAGACTGTGAGCAAAATAACCTTTAACTTTTCTTCAGCAGTTATTTCATTCACTACAAAGAAGTAATGCAGCCTTTCATAAAATCCCTGCAGTACAGAAGGAGGCCATTCGGCTTAGTGAGTCTGCACCGATGCTCCAAAAAAACATCCCACCCAGGCCCAATCTGGGAGATACCCCGTAACCCCACTCATGTACCCTGCTAATCCCCCTAAACCTATACCTTTTGGGACACTAAGAGGCAATTTACCATGACCGATCCACCTAACGTGCACACCTTTGGAGTGTGGGAGGAAACCGGAGCACCTGGAGGAAACCCATGCAGACACTTGGAGAGCGTGCAAACTCCCCACAGTCACCCAAAGTTTCTCCAATCTATCCACATATTTGAAGTCCCTCATCTTTGGAATCATTCTCGTGAAAGCTTTCTGCACCATTTCTAATGCTTCCAGTGTGTGGCTTCCAGAACCTGATGGAATATTCTAGTTGAACCCAATCCACTGTTCTGTACAAGTTTAACATAACCTCTTTGGGTTGATTGCACAATCTGTCATAAATGTCACCTGAGCTTCAGTATTTCTCCTCAACCAACATCGCCAAAGAAAAGCAGCTTATCTGCTCTTTTATCTCTGGGATCTTCTATCCCGATTGGTCACGTTATGAACACACCTTCCTGGCCCATCATGCTCGGGAGTGGAAGGTGAACTCAGAGCGCTCCTGGTTCCGAGGCAGGGACGCTGCACCAAACCATCTCACTCTCACCTCTACACATGCACATTCATTCTTCTTTCACCCATTCTATTGGTCTTTGTGGAACTTTGAGTACAAATCAGAACAGAGCCCAGTCCATCACGCAAACCAGCCTCCCACCCATTGACTCTGTCTACACTTCCCGCTGCCTCAGAAAAGCAGCCGGCATGATTAAGGACCCCACGCATCCTGGACATTCTCTTTTCCACTTTCTTCCGTCAGGATAAAGATACAAAAGTCTGAAGTCACGTACCAACCGACTCAAGAACAGCTTCTTCCCTGCTGCCGTCAGACTTTTGAATCGACTTATCTTGCATTAAGTTGATCTTTCTCTACACCCTAGCAATGACTGTAACACTACATTCTGCACTCTCTCCTTTCTTTCTCTATGAACAGTATGCTCTGTCTGTATAGCGTGCAAGAGACAATACTTTTCACTGTATCCCAATACATGTGACAATAATAAATCAAATCATGGCAGCCTTGTTTGCTGACTTGAACAACAGTCACTGGGCTGCAAAATAATTGGTCACATATTAAACATTCTGAAAAGTTTCCACAAGGTCTAATGAGACACGTGTTAAATGCAATTAAATCCTTCATCTTTCTCCCTATCAACCTTTCTTTTCTGTCTCTTACTAAATTCACATAGAAAGGACTTACATTCATGTCACATCTTCTCCAGACGGAGGTATTGTGCACAGTGGGTAGCTACTCTGTGTCAGAAGCTTTGGTTCCAGGTTAATGCCAGGACTTGTTGGTTACGGAAGGACCGTTCATAAGGCAGTTAAACGGGCTGATAATCAGCTCGGGAATCATTTCCCTACTATTTCCCAAAGGGAAAAAAGTGTGTGTGAAGAAACGCTTTTTTAAAAAAAACACCTTTCCACCATTAGGATGTCCCGCAGCATTGTACGCAGAATCTGAAATGTAATCACTGTTGTTTTACAGATAAACATGCAGTCAATTTGTGCATCTGGTCCCAAAAATAGAACAAGTCAGCTAAATGTACGGTTTTACGGATAAATATTGGTCAAGATACCACGGAAAACGTCACGGGAGCGAAAATGGGCCTGAATCCAAAAGACAGCACCTTTGACAGTGAAGCACTCGCTCAGTACGGCAGTGAAATATCAATCGGGATTATTTATCTGGAGTGGGACTTCAGGAACTCTGATCTTGAAGCTCCACGGTGAATATGCAACCAGATTGAAACGGAATGGGGATTGGGGTAGATTTGGGTTTGAGTGGGCTATGTGGGAGTTCCTGATTTACAAGAGAAATCATCATCTATCACTCTCCAGATCTGCTAGCTGTCGGCTGTGTCTCAGTTGGCTGTCCAATTTAATACCTCTCAGTTAGAAGCTGTGGTTCAAGTTTCACTCCGGGGACTTCAACACGTGAGCTATGTTGACACTCTCAGTGCCGCCACCCATGCTGGACCTACTGTGAAATTTCTAACCATGACTGCATCCTCCACTTTAAACCGTCCGTTTTTCCTTCCTGAATTGTGAATTTCCTTCTGAGAGGTTTGCCAAGCTTCCACCCTCCCTGCCAAATTTGGGAATGTCATGTCCAATCGTGTTCTTAAATGGTGTCCCATCAGTAACTCAGCTGGGGTGATCCCTGTGGTTACATTTAGAGTGGCGTTATAAGACAATAAAAACTGTCTATCCATAAAGGAAGATGCCTATTTTATTTACTTGCTTTTTATTCACGACTTGAATGCTTGCAGCACGCTTTTAAATGATCTTTGCTATTACACCTGTAACACTTATAATTCTTGCATCAACAAACTTCTTGGGCATGTTCTTCTCCACATCGAAAACACGCTTCAGCCTTCACTCGTGCACTTCCTCTGTCGGGCACGGTTGCGTCCGCTCCTGGGCTGCTTTGCACCACAGCCATTTCCTGCCACAAATTACTTATCTAATTCGGCACATTTTGCAAACCTTACAACTCAGATCTGCCCCGCTCCGTACATTCAGTCACCTGGGCCAGCTCCACAGCATTTTCTAAAGAGATTTTAGTCTCAGCCTTTAACTTCTTAAGACCATAAGACCATAAGACATAGGAGCGGAAGTAAGGCCATTCGGCCCATCGAGTCCACTCCACCATTCAATCATGGTTGATTTCAACTCCATTTACCCGCTCTCTCCCCATAGCCCTTAATTCCTCGAGAAATCAAGAATTTATCAATTTCTGTCTTGAAGACGCTCAACGTCTCGGCCTCCACAGCCCTCTGTGGCAATGAATTCCACAGACCCACCACTCTCTGGCTGAAGAAATTTCTCCTCATCTCTGTTCTAAAGTGACTCCCTTTTATTCTAAGGCTGTGCCCCCGCGTCCTAGTCTCCCCTGTTAATGGAAACAACTTCCCTACGTCCATCCTATCTAAGCCGTTCATTATCTTGTAAGTTTCTATCAGATCTCCCCTCAACCTCCTAAACTCCAATGAATATAATCCCACGATCATCGTATGTCAGGCCTACCATTCCTGGGATCATCCGCTGGACCCGCTCCAGTGCCAGTATGTCCTTCCTGAGGTGTGGGGCCCAAAATTGCTCACAGTACTCCAAATGGGGCCTAACCAGTGCTTTATAAAGCCTCAGAAGTACATCCCTGCTTTTGTATTCCAAGCCTCTTGAGATAAATGACAACATTACATTTGCTTTCTTAATTACGGACTCAACCTGCAAGTTTACCTTTAGAGAATCCTGGACTAGGACTCCCAAGTCCCTTTGCACTTTAGCATTATGAATTTTGTCACCGTTTAGAAAATAGTCCATGCCTCTATTCTTTTTTCCAAAGTGTACGACCTCGCACTTGAATTTCATCAGCCACTTCTTGGACCACTCTCCTAAACTGTCTAAATCTTTCTGCAGCCTCCCCACCTCCTCAATACTACCTGCCCCTCCACCTATCTTTGTATCATCGGCAAACTTGGCCAGAATGCTCCCAGTCCCGTCATCTAGATCGTTAATATATAAAGAGAACAGCTGTGGCCCCAACACTGAACCCTGCGGGACACCACTTGTCACCGGTTGCCATTCTGAGAAAGAACCTTTTATCCCAACTCTCTGCCTTCTGTCTGACAGCCAATCGTCAATCCATGTTAGTACCTTGCCTCGAATACCATGGGCCCTTATTTTACTCAGCAGTCTCCCGTGAGGCACCTTGTCAAAGGCCTTTTGGAAGTCAAGATAGATAACATCCATTGGCTCTCCTTGGTCTAACCTATTTGTTATCTCTTCAAAGAACTCTAACAGGTTTGTCAGGCACGACCTCCCCTTACTAAATCCATGCTGACTTGTCTTAATCTTCTGTATGATTAGACTGTTTATACCACAGACCATTCTGTTTCTAAACATTTCCCTGAATGCTGGGCTGAACTCGTAGTGTTCTGCCAGTCCCCTAAGACTTGCCACGAAGCCTGAGACTGTCTCCCCGGGCACTCGGATTGTTGTATGAAATTTGTATCTCAACGTAATGATTGAGGGATGGAGGTTAAAATGATTTTTGACCAACTCCATGATCTGGTTAAAACTTTGGGTGCTATTTTCCTACCCCGCTATGCTGGTCGAGTAGTGTATTAGGACGGGAAATAGAGTCATAGAGGTTTACAGCGTGGAAACAGGCCCTTCGGCCCAACTTGTCCATGCCGCCCTTTTTTTTAAAACCCCAAAGCTAATCCCAATTGCCCGCATTTGGCCCATATCCCTCTATACCCATCGTACCCATGTAACTATCTAAATGCTTTCTAAAAGATAAAACTGTACCCGCCTCTACTACTACCTCTGGCAGCTTGTTCCAGACACTCACCACCCTCTGTGTGAAAACAAATTGCCCCTCTGGACACTTTGTATCTCTCCCCTTTCACCATAAACCTATGCCCTCTTGTTTTAGACTCCCCTACCTTTGGGAAAAGATATTGACTATCTAGCTGATCTGTGCCCCTCATTATTTTATAGACCTCTATAAGGTCACCCCTCAGCCTTCTACACTCCAGAGAAAAAAGTCCCAGTCTATCCAGCCTCTCCTTATATCTCAATCCATCAGGTCCCATCAGCTACACGCCTGTTACGATTCCCGTGGCAAGCAGGACGGGAAAATTCTGCCCAAGGGATCAATTTGCGTATTTCCTGAGGAGTGGGATTCTATAATGCAACAGCAGATTTGTAGAATTGAACAGTTGGGGGTCCAAAATACTTTGGGTGTTTTGCAGGTAGGACCAGTGGTTGTCTTAGAGCCATTATGCACAGAGGAAGGCCATTCAGCCCATTGAGCCCCCTCATCGAGGGGACGGCATGGTGGCACAGTGGTTAGCACTGCTGCCTCATACTGCCAGGGACCCGGGTTCAATTCTGGCCTTGGGTCACTGTTTGTGTGGAGTTTGCACATTTTCTCCGTGTCTGCGTAGGTTTCCTCTGGGTGCTCCGGTTTCCTCCCACAGTCCAAAGATGTGCAAGTTAGGTTGATTGGCCCTAAATTAACCCTAGTGTCAGGAGATTAGCATGGTAAATATGAGGTTTACCGGAATGGGGACTGGGTGGGATTGTGGTTGGTACAGACTCGGTGGGCTGAATGGCCTTCTTCTGCACTGTAGGGATTCTATGATTCTATGAGTGCACACCAGCTCTCAGTAGAGCTATCCAGTCAGTCCCATTCCCCTGTTCCAGCCTCGTAGCCTTGGTGAGTTTATTTCTCTCTGGTGCCCATCCAAATTCCTTTTGAAATTGGTCTTCACCTCTGTCTCCGCCAGCCTCCTAGGCAGTAAGTTCCGGGTCATTAACACAGTGCAGCCAATACATCCACAACCAGGCTACTTCCTAACATTTAACCAGGACACAAAGCATCTGGTTTTAAAACTTGGCTTATTCCACACGCAATTTGGAGTTAGATGCATGAAGGTTTTCAGTAAAACAGTATGGGCGGCACGGTAGCACAGTGGTTAGCACTGCTGCTTCACAGCTCCAGGGTCCCGGGTTCGATTCCCGGCTCGGGTCACTGTCTGTGTGGAGTTTGCACATTCTCCTCGTGTCTGCGTGGGTTTCCTCCGGGTGCTCCGGTTTCCTCCCACAGTCCAAAGATGTGCGGGTTAGGTTGATTGGCCAGGTTAAAAATTGCCCCTTAGAGTCCTGGGATGTGTAGGTTAGAGGGATTAGCGGGTAAATATGTGGGGGTAGGGCCTGGGTGGGATTGTGGTCGGTGCAGACTCGATGGGCCGAATGGCCTCCTTCTACACTGTAGGGTTTCTATGAATTCTATGAAAATGATCAGAGGAACAGGGTAAGCATTACAATTCAAACTGTCATCCCACTTCCTGCCCTGCCCGCTACCCTATTCCCTGTTCCAATTCTGGATTTAGGAAAAATGCCAGGACAATCCCAGTCACCCAAGGAGCGCCCTGGTCAGAGACATCCCACATTCCCCCAGCGGTCCAATGGCTGTTGCCTAGCATGGTACTGAGTCACACAAGGCCAGCTAGGATCAGGCCCAGAGTTATGACCAAAGCATCATTCAGGAGGGAAGGAAGCCATTCAGCCCATCCCACTAGTGCTAGCTCTTTGAAAGAACTGTTCTTGCTGATGTTCCACAGAGTCCAGTACTGAGCTGGAAGGACGAAGACAAGTGGATGGATGTTCCAGGGTGTTGCCAAGCTGTTCATGGTCAGTGACGTAAGTTATGGAGGTGTAGACAGTGTTGCAATGCAGGAATTGCAGCAACTGATTTGCACACAGCGAGATCTTGTCGTGGTAAAATGACCACTCGAGTCTGGGGAATTCTAGCAAGCAAGGATAAGCAAGAGAGAGAAAGGGCCTCAGTCACCCACAGAGTCTCTATCATGGCTATGGAAGTTGCAGCATATATTTATAAAATTTGTTCTTATTTCACTACATATCTTCCTATTTTCACCACAATGTTTCTTGGCAATCATTCATTTCTCAATTAACCGAATTGTTACATCAGCAAATGTTCTTGTCAGCCTTGGGTCTAGCCTGCAATTCCCCTTTGTCTCCCTCTTCTGTATAACCATGTCTGTCTGCATGGGCCGTTAACGCAGTAATTGCTCACTGCTAAGCCATCATCGCCAGAGTCACCTTTGGTCAAGGATCCCATCATGCTCAGGAAAGGAACCTTCATAACGACCACACTTATTTTAAATTAGTAAACCATTTTAATATGAATCCTATCGTATAAATTCCCCCGGTTTCCACTTTAATCCCACAAACAGCAGCGTGGTTAATCATAGAACCATAGAATCCCTACAGGGATGAAGGAGGCCATTCGGCCCACCGAGTCTGCACCGACCACCATCCCACCCAGGCCCTATTCCTGTAACCCCTCACATTTACCCTGCTAATCCTCTGACGCTAGGGTCAATCTAGCATGGCCAATCAACCTAACCCGCACTTTGGACTGTGGGAGGAAACCGAAGCACCCGGAGGAAACCCACGCAGACATGGGGAGAACATACAAACTCTACACAGACAGTGACCCATGGCCGGAATTGAATCCGGGTCTCTGACGCTGTGAGGCAGCAGTGCTAACCACTGTGCCACCCCAAAATGGCCAAATGTTCTTGTGGGGGCGGAGGGGAATCTTACCATTGCGCCCCACAGGCCGATGGGCGGAGTGAGCCAGTAAGATCGTGAGAGAGCCGAAAAATCAGGGGTTTGCTCTCGATTTCTTGCCTCTCACAATCTTATCGGACTGGATATCGGCACATTCAGCATCGCGTGCGAGAAGGGCCAAGGCTGATTATAATATTTGAATATATTTAAAACCCAATGAGAATGGAATTAGCCAGCCCGGGACAGAATTGCAAATTTCAAGTTTGTCAAGGTTTTTTTTTGTCAGAGTCAGGGAAGATTCGATTTTTAAGTCACCAAAAAAAAGATGCGAATTTCTCCTGTTTTCACGCTCGTTTGGGACTTAGAATATTTTTGGTAAGATTGTCCTCTCTGTCTTAGGTGTTAGTTTGGGGGAAAATATCAGACCAGGGTAACTTGCATCGATTGGATTCTACGTATGCTTTGTATCTGGATGATACTTATCCATATTTGGTGCCCTGGGGAGACAGTGACACAGTGGCAATGTCACTGGACAAGTAACAAGAAGCTCTGGAACCTGGGTCCAAACCCTACAATGGCAAGCGGTGGAACTTAAATTCAATTGATAAAGAAATCTGGAATTGTAAGCTCGTCTCAGGAATAATGACCATGAAACCATTGTCGATTATCAGAAAAACCCATCTGGTTCACTAATGTCCTTTAGAGAAGGAAATCTGACATCCTTACCTGGTCTGATGTGGAGATGCCGGAGTTGGACTGGGGTGGGCACAGTAAGAAGTCTCACAACACCAGGTTAAAGTCCAGCAGGTTTATTTGGAATCACGAGCTTTTGGAGCACTCACCTGATGAAGGAGCAGTGCTCCGAAAGCTCGTGATTCCAAATAAACCTGTTGGACTTTAACCTGATGTTGTGAGACTTCTTACCTGGTCTGATGTACCTGTGTCTCCAGAGCCACAGCAATGTGGTTGACTCTTAACTGCCCTCTGAAATGATCTAGCAAGCTGCCTTTAGGGGCAATTAGGGGACGGGCAATACATACTGGCCCAGTCAGAAATGCCAAAATCCCAATAAATCCCACTGCTTTGCACAGATTTCTCCATTGACAAGGATGGGTGCTATTTAGAGTTTGTTTAGTATTTCACTCTTTGTTATTTGCACGATCCTGTGTAATATTTGCACTGTGCGCAGTAAATAAACTGTTTTCAGTGGCGTGTTGGCTGTATTTGGCGCTGCCGGAGATGTTTCTATTGGATTTGGACAGTATTTACTCATGAAATTGCCGCAAGTTTCCATCCGGCTACGCAATGCGTTGCATTGAGATCTTGGTGCTGCTAATTTGCAGGATAATTGCATCCTCCTCCCCCCGCTCCCAGGCTGTAATAACCCGCTTTAGACATTTCCCCTCCCCAGGCGAGGAGTTCAGAGTCCCCCCCCCCCCCCCCGCAACGCGTCCGTGACAACCGTGACAACAGCTGGTCCCAGCAACAAGTCAGCAGCAACAGTGAGTGAGGCTGTAGAGACAGCATTGCAGAGACCTCCTAACACAACACAGTAAACCTGCGAGTAATAACTGCAATCGGGAATGTTCTTTAAAAACTTTGCACTGTTTAATTGCATTTCTTTCTTACTGATCCAGCAGACTCGAAAGGGACATCAGTCCTGAACTGTGCAGACTGAGTGAAGGAGGATTTGAACAGGAGGAGGAGAGATCGATGTCTTTCTCCCCAGGTTCCCCTTCCTACCCGCACCTCCACTTCTCTCCGGTTTCCAGCTTGTCCTTCAATCTCAACAGCCTGAGCTGCCAGGAGAGGTAATCAAAGCAGCAGAGAATTCATCAGCTTTACTGCCGAATGATAAGCAATGGAGTTCAATTTAAAATATATTTGTCTTAAATGTTTAATTGATTGGAACACTTTCTATTTAGTTTTTGGGATGTGGGTGTCGCTGACTAGATCAGCATTTATTGTCCATCCCTTTTAAGCTTTAAGTTATTTATTAGTGTCACGAGTGGGCTTACATTAACACTGCGATGAATTACTGTGAAAATCTCCTAGTCGCCACACTCCAGCACCTGTTCGGGTACACTGAGGGAGAATTTAGCATAGCCAAGGCACCTAACCAGCATGTCTTTCGGACTGTGGGAGGAAACCGGAGCACCCGGAGGAAACCCACGCAGACACGGGGAGAATGTGCAGACTCCGCACAGACAGTCACCCAAGCCGTGAATTGAACCCGGGTTCCTGGCGCTGTGAGGCAACAGTGCTAACCGCTGTGACAGCTTTCTAGTTGCCTTTGAAAAGGTGGTGGTGAGCTGCCTTCTTGGACCGCTGCAGTCCATGAGGTGTAGATAGACCACATGCTGTTAGGGAGGGAATTCCAGGATTTTGACCCAACGACAGTGAAGGAACAGCGATATATTTCCAAGTCAGGATGGCAAGTGACTTGGAGGGGAATCTCCAGGTGGCGGTGTTCCCATGTGTCTGCTGTCCTTGTCCTTCTAGATGGTAGTGATCATGGGTTTGGAAGATGCTGTCTAAGGAACCTTGGTGAATTCCTGCAACACATCTTATGGCTGGTACACACGACTGCCACTGTTCATCAGTGATGGAGGGAGTGAATGTTTAAGTGGGAATGGGGTTCTGATCAAACAGGCTGCTTTGTCCTGGATTCTTATTAAGAGAGGAACTTGCGTTTATAGAGTACCTTTCATAACCATCGGATATCTCAAAGTGTGTTACAGCCAATGAAACACTTTTGAAATGTAATCACTGTCCTAAAATAATTAAATGAAAATTGATGTGTAGTATTTTGGAACACCCAGTGAGGTGTCTTTATTGTCTAAAGGGATATATTCCATTGATAAATCTCATTTTCGATTATGTGACTATAGTATGGTACAGCATAGTAAGAGGCCATTCACCCCATTGTGCCTGTGCTAGCTCTCTGAAAGAGCTATTCAATTAGTCCCACACTCCCTGCCTGCTCCTTATAACCCCAAAAGTATTTCCTTAGGTATTTTCCAAGTTCCTTTTAAAGGTTACTATTGAATCTGCCTCTGCCACCCTTTGCGCTGCAGCGCATTCCAAATCATAACCACTCACTGCATTAAAAAACCCTCTTCCTCTCCCCCTCTGATTCATTTGTTTATCGATAACACAGCATTTACTGAGGAGAAACAGGCCATTCGGCCCACCAGGCCTTTGCTAGTTCTGCACAAGCCTCCTTCCACTTTGCTTCATCTGCACTCACTAACATGTATTTTTTGTATATAAATATTGCCATGGTTTGTCTCCCATTTCCAAATTATTAGTGATTGCATCCCGCACCTTTAAGAGAGGGAATTTTTCACTAATTCTGATTTTCCTAACTTCCTTTCTTGAAGTCTTCAGTTGGCCGCTTGGACGGGCATTCATCAGCTGCCAATGCCATTGGCTCTCTGGTAATTTCCGTATTGCGCAAGCAGGCAATTCGACTGTGAGGGGTATCACAGCTGACATTTACACGCACTTTACAGGTTCCAACACAGCACAGATCATAGAATCCCTACAGTGCAGAAAGGGGCCATTCGGCCCATTAGGTCTGCACCAACTCTCAGAAAGAGAATCCCACCCAGGCTCTCCCCTCTGCCCTATCCCCATAACCCCATGCATTTCCCATGGCTAATCCATCAAACCTGCACATCTTTGGACTGTGGGAGGAAACTGGAGCACCCACAGACACGGGAAGAATGTACAAACTCCACGCAGACAGACAGTCCCGAAGCTGGAATCTAACCTGGATCCCTGGCACTATGAGGCTGCAGTGCTAACCACTGTGTCACTCAGGAAGTGAACCTGTGACATTCTAGTCTTCATCCTTCTAATTTATAACGCACAATCTCAGCTAGTAACCGCTCTCTGAATTAGAAGATGTGGAGTCAAGCCCAACGCCAGCACATAAACTGGGCTGACAGCCCTAGTGCCATTATTGAGGGAGTGCTGCACTGTCGGAGATTCCATGAGACTTCACCTGCTCTCTCAGGTGAAGGTAAAAGATTTCCTGGCGCTATTTCGCAGAAGAGCAGAGGGCTGGTGTCCTGGCAACAATTTATTCCTCAACAAACATCACTAAAATAGATTGTATGGCCATTATCACATTGCTGATTGTGTGAGCTTGCTAAGTGCAAATTGGCTGCCATGTTTCCTACATTCCAATTTCCTACAATAATACACTTAAAAAATGCATAATTTGGTATTTAGTGTCATCCTGATGGTGTTATAGAAATGCAAGATTTCATCCAGAGGACAGTGCCTGTGACAGTGCAGCAGTCCCTCAGTAATGTAGTGGGAGCCTGAAGAACACATATCGTTGGAGCGAGCCTGGAACTCGGAACATCCTGAATCAAAGATGAAAGAGAGGAAAAGGGTAACACCGGAATTCTTAGAAGCAATTTATTAATTAGAGAAAGACAGGCAATGGGTTGAAAATTGTGTAATTTTATTTTTGAAATGTTCCATAAAAATGTTTCAAATGCAGATGCGGAGGTTTCAGTTGGGAGATTCAAACACAAAGCTCCTCCTTGTCAATTGTAAAAGGAAATAGTTAAAATATTTGATCTCTTTATACGCTCCCTCTGCTCCAGCTTGTTTATGTTTACTGTTGTTCTCTGAAATCAGTGACACCCCCAAGCGCAGACTCAAGCTTTCTCCCGAGAGTGGAAACCCAAGCCCTGAGGCCTTGCCCGTTGCCGCGGATACCAAAACTCTGACAGGTCTGTACAGGTTGTGCTCAGCTGGCAAATTGGGCCTGTTGCCATGGTTTCAACGTTCTGTCTGGGACAACAGAGCAGCGGGGGGGGGGGGGGGGGGGGGCGGTGTGGGGGGGGGGGTGATGGGGGAGGTGAGTGGGAAGGGGAATGGGAGGGGAATCAGAATATTTTGCACAAAGGGGTTATTGAAGGAGAGCAGCTGAGGGGGTCCTGCTTTCAGCATTTAGTAGATACGGGTCCATTAGGCCATACAAGCCTCAAAATACATCTTGGCATCCAGAGGCAGATTTGCAGATCTCTGAAAAGAACTGTTGCTGTATTCATGCGTGAGTCTTACTATTTGTTGCATCTGTTTTTGCATATCTTTCTTCTAAGGTGACATGGTATTCATGGCACAAAAGCAGATTTGGTCCTGTATAGCCCATGCTAGAATTAATGGCCCATACAAACCTTCTCCCACATTTTCTCAGCTAATTCCATCAACGCTCCCCTTAAATTCCTTATTGGATTTACTAGTGACTATCTTCTCATATTTGCGGGTCGTAGTTTTGGTCTCCCTCACAAGTGGAAACATCACCTCTACAGATCTACCCTAGCGAACCTCTTTATAATCTTAAAGACGTCTAACAGGTCACTCCTCGGTCTTCTCTTTTCCAACATCTTCAGCCTGTTCACTTTTCTCTGATATGAGGGACAGGCCTGATTTTAACGCTAAGGACTGGATTTTCCAAGCTCACCAGTAGCGGGCATTGTTGTAGGTGGGATGGGAATATTTGGAGAGTGGAAAAATCATTAGGAGTGGCAGTTGTTGGCACTACTGCCTCACAGCTCCAGGGACCTGGGTTCAATTCCGGCCTCGGGTCACTGTATGAAATTTGCACATTCTCCCCATGTCTGCATGGATTTCCTCCGGGTGCTCCGGTTTCCTCCCACACTCCAAAGATGTGCGGGTTAGATGGATAAACCATAGTAAATGCACAGGGTTATGAGGATAGGGTGGGGCAGAGGATCTGGATAAGATATTCTGTTAGAGAGTCAGTGCAAACCCGATGGGCTGAATGGTCTTTTCTGCACTGTAGGGATTCCAAGACTATTGGCCACTCTCCAAATTTTTCCATCCTGTCTGCATCGCTTCCTTCCTCTGGGGAGATTGGAAAATCCCAACCTAAGTGAATGGATTTTGAATGAGTTAAAATTGGGCCCAGCCACTTAGTTCTGGTATCCTAGGACATTTTTTCTGTACCTTCTCTAGTGCCTCTATATCTTTTAATAATATGGGAATCAGAAACATTCACAGTGCTCCAAGTGTGAGGTTTTATTGTTTCTCTACTTTTCAATAGTATTTATTCTTCTGGATCTGAAATTTTATGGCCTTTCTTAAAAAAGTTTTTTCTTCCTCTAACGCTCTCCGTCCTTTTGAATGATTTTGAATCCACTATCCCACATGGAAGTCTGTAGCATACGCTGACAACCGTTCTGTGCTGGGAGATACATGATCAGGCTTTCAAGTTACTGCTCCCCAGCCGATCCCATCCAGTTGAAAAGCCTGGTGGTATTCACTCTCCGGCTGCCGGTGACATTGGTTTCTCTGGGACAAAGGGAGGGGGTGGTGTAGAGAGAGGAGGTACAGTACTGAGGTTATTAGTCAAATATTGTGAAATCAAATCAGTACAAAACGTAGAAACTAGAAGCAGGAGTTCGCCATTCGGCCCTTCGAGCCTGCTCCGCCATTCATTATGATCATGGCTGATCATCAAATTCAATATCCTGATTCCCCCCTTCCTCCCATATCCCTTGGTCCGTTAGCCCCAAGAGTTATATCTAATTTCTTCTTGAAATCACACAATGTTTTGGCCTCAACTACATTCTGTGGTAGTGAATTCCACACATTCACCACCCTCTGGGTGAAGAAATTTCTCCACACCTCAATTCTAAAAGGTTTACCCCTTATCCTCAAACTATGATCCCTCGTTCTGGATTCCCTCACCATTGAGAACATTCTGAATCTACGTTGTCGAACCCTGCTAGAATTTTATAAGTTTCTATGGGATTCCATCTCACTCTCCTAAACTCCAGTGAATATAATCCTAAATGATTTAGTCTCTCCTCATATGACAGACCTGCCATCCCAGGAATCAGCCTGATAAATCTTCACTGTGCTCCCTCTATAGCAAGGACATCCTTCCTCAGATAAGTACACCAAAACTGCACACACTGCTCCAGGTGTGACCTCACCAATGCCCTATACAATTGCAGCAAAACAATTCTATTCCTATACTCAAATCCTCTCGCTATAAAAGCCAACACCATTTGCCTTTACTGCCTGCTCTACCTGCGTGCTTACTTTCATTGACTGATGCACGAGGACACCAAGGTCTCAAAGTCTCGCTGAGTATACACCTCTCTCAATTTACATCCATTCAAGTAATAATCTGTCTTCCTATTATTGCTACCAAAGTGGATAACTTCACATTTATCCACATTATACTGCATCTGCCATGCAGATGCCCACACACTCAGCCTGTCCAATCATGCTGAAGCATCTCTGCATCCTCCTCACAGCTCACCCTCCCACCCAACTTTGTATCATCTGCAAATTTGGAGTTAATACATTCAGTTCCCCCTTCCAAATCATTAATAAGAGTTACTTAACGCCATAGCACATCATTACAACTCCTGTGCAATGAGTAAAACATGGGAGCTTGTACATGTAGTTAAGTGCAAAACAAGATCTCACAAACAAATGGTTAATTAATCTGTTTTATTCAGGGAGAAATGTTTGCCAGCAAAAAATCTGCATTCTTCTTCACATATGCAATTTTTTACCCCAAAATAGAGGCCTCAGTTTAATGTCTCATCCAAAAAGACAGTGTGGCACACCTATAGTACTGCAGCGGGGGTGTCAGCCTGGATTATGTCACTGGTGTGGAGTTTAAACCCACTGCCTTCTGAGTCAAGAGTGCCATCCACTGAGTAATGGCTGACAGTTACAGCTCCCCCTAAGGAATTCCTTGGAGCTATGATAAAGATGAGAGAGAGCATTGTAGCAAAGAGGTAGATCAGGAAATGGGGACACTACACACATTGAGTTAATTGTATGTTTTGCATTGCTCACTGCAGGTCAGTCACCCAGCTCACCATGCAGACTGCAAGTGAAGAACATGAGCAAAAGGTTTGTCCTGGTATCTACTCCCTGCATGTGATAATTATTGTCCAGCTAAGACCCCGGCTTGCCTTGTTCTAAACTTCAGAGTGCAATAAAGAGTGTTGGTGGGATTGGACTCCCCTAGAGGCCCAGAGTTCCCTAAAGGACACCAGTGAATTTTTACCAGGATCCGACAGGCGAATATTTTTTTAAAAAACTGAATTCAGACTTAGCTCTGCTCAGTTCTGCTTTATTATTTTTTAATTCATTCATGGATGTCACTGGCTGACCAGCATTTATTGCCCATCCCTAGTTGCCCTTGTTCAGAGGTCAGTTGAGAGTCAACCACATTGCTGTGGCTCTGGAGTCACATGTAGGCCAGACCAGGTAAGGATGACAGATTTCCTTCCCTAAAGAACATTAGTGAACCAGATGGGTTTTCCGACAATCAACAATGGTTTCATGGTCATCAGTAGATTCTTAATTCCAGATTTATTTATTTATTTAACCACTTTGCTTCATACCTACCCCTTATTGATGTTGCAGTCTAACTGTCTTCAGTTTAATTAAGTTAGTCACACCCACACTCATACACACAAGCCTGTTTCACAGTACATGACAATGATATTGAAAACAAAATTGAGAAATCTCAGTTTTCTTCAAATTATTTATCAATGTGTACCCCCAGGTCTCTCTGCTCTAACTATTGGCCATACAAGGGCTGCTTCCCACCTGGCTACCATTTTCTGGCCAGTGGGAGAAGTTCAGGGGTGAAGGGGGTGCATCCAGAGGTCATCTTCCAGGTCATGTGTCACCACTTTCAACCCTCCTCTCCAAGACCTATCCCACATCCTGGTGCTTCCTTCTTGTCTGACTGTGTCATAATGATCCCCATCCACGCTTCTTTACGTTCACTCCCGGGAATCCCACCCATTCCCGGTCCAAGTCCCCGGATTTACTTGCCCTGGTCTGCAGCCTCCAGGACTGAATCATGAGACTACAGAGCCAATCAGATTTGGCCAATCAGATTGTCTGGCAGCTCTCTGAGGTGGGACTTCCTCCCCAGTGAGGGGCAGAACTCTCAGCTTCAGCCAATGAATGCTCCTCCAAGTGTCACATGGCCACAGAGCTGCTGTAATTGGGCAGGGATTTGTTTTCCGATGACTGCTGCGGTGGTGGAACTGGAAACACTGCCATGTGACAAATCTTGTCCATAGGAACATAGGAATTAGGAGCAGAACTAGGCAATTCAGCCCTTCGAGCCTGCTCCGCCATTCAATCAGATTATTGCTGATCTCTCCCTGGTCTCAAACCCACCTCCCCACCTGTTCCCCATGTCCCTTTAACCCATTTTTTAAAAATCAGAAATATATCTATCTCCTTAAAACCATGCAACAATTCGGTCTCCACTGCGCTATGGGGCAGCGAGTTTCACAAATTCACCACCCTCTGGGAGAAGTAGTTCCTCCTCATCTCAGTGTTAAATCTACCACCTCTCAGCCTATACCTGTGGCCTCTTGTTTTCGATTGCCCCACAAGAGGAAACATTTGGTCTACATTTACTCTATCAATCCCTTTTAGTATTTCATATACCTCGATCAGATCCCCTCTCATCCTTCTAAACTCCAGCAAGTATAAGCCCAAACTGTAGTGTCAGCGCATCATGCAGACTGACCCTCTGGGGCCAGTACTGGGAGAGTACTGTACTGTTGGAGGTGCCATGTATCAGGTGAGGTCTAAACTGAGAACAAAGAACAATACAGCACAGGAACAGGCCCTTCGGCCCTCCAAGCCTGCGCCGCTCATGTGCCCACTCGACCATTCTTTTGTATCCCGCTATTCCCAGTCTGTTCATGTGGTTATCTAGATAAGTCTTAAACGATCCCAGCGTGTCCGCCTCAATCACCTTGCTTGGCAGTGCATTCTAGGCCCCCACCACCCTCTGTGTAAAATACGTCCCCCTGACATCTGTGTTGAACCTTGCCCCCCTCACCTTGAACCCGTGACCCCTTGTGTTCGTCACCTCCGACCTGGGAAAAACCTTCCCACTGTTCACTCTATCTATGCCCTTCATAATTTTGTACACCTCTATTAGGTCGCCCCTCATCCTCCGTCTTTCCAGGGAGAACAACCCCAGTTTACCCAATCTCTCCTCATAGTTAAGACCCTCCATACCAGGCAACATCCTGGTGAACCTTCTCTGTACTCTCTCCAAAGCCTCCACGTTCTTCTGGTAGTGTGGCGACCAGAACTGGACGCAGTATTCCAAATGTGGCCTAACCATCGTTCTATACAGCTGCAACATCATATGCCAACTTTTATATTCTATGCCCTGTCCAATAAAGGCAAGCATGCCATATGCCTTCTTCACCACCCTCTCTACCTGTGCTGCCACCTTTAAGGATCTGTAGACTTGTACACCCAGGTCCCTCTGTGTGTCTATACTCCTGATGGTTCTGCCATTTATTGTATAGCTCCCCCTTACATTAGATCTACTGAAATGCATCACTTCGCATTTATCTGGATTAAATTCCATCTGCCATTTCTCCGCCCAATGTTCCAGCCTATCTATATCCTGCTGTATTCTCTGACAATGTTCATCACTATCCGCAACTCCAGCAATCTTCGTGTCGTCCGCAAACTTACTGATCACACCAGCTACATCTTCCTCCAAATCATTTATATAAATCACAAACAGCAGAGGTCCCAGTACAGAGCCCTGTGGAACTCCACTAGTCACAGACCTCCAACCGGAAAAAGACCCCTCCACTGCTACCCTCTGTCTTCTATGGCTAAGCCAGTTCTCCACCCATCTAGCTAGCTCACCTTTTATCCCATGAAATTTAACCTTTTGCACCAGCCTGCCATGAGGGACCTTGTCAAACGCATGAGACATTGTCTGCCCTCCCAGATTGTGATGTGAAATGCGTGACACTATTTTGAAGAAGAGCAGAGAGTTTCTCCTCAGTGTCCTTCACTCAGAGGGTGGCGACTCCATGGAGTTCTCTACCAGGACCAGTCACTGACTATACTTAAGAAGGAAGTGAATAGATTTCTGGACTCTAAAGGTGTCGAAGGGTATGGGGAGAGGACAGGAGTATGGTGTTGAGATAGAGAATCAGCCATCGGCATGTTGAAAGGCAGAGCTGGCTCAAAGGGCCGAATAGCCTACTCCTGCACCCATTTCCTATGTTTCTCTGACGAGGCACAGACAGGCGATTCTGTGGGGGCGAACGGGACTCCAGGATGGTAGTCTGCCTACCTGGTGCTGGGGTCACGGATGTCTCCGAGCGGATAGGAGGCATATTAAAAGGGGAAGATAAAGAAACGGATGTCATTATACACATTGGTGGAAATGACGTAGATAGGAAGAGTAGGGGGATCCTAAGAGAGCAATTCAGGGAGTTGGGAAATAGGTTAAAAAGTAGGGTCACTAGGGTGGCCATCTCTGGGCTGCTCCCAATGCCTCGTGCCAGTGAGGCTAAGAATAGGGAGTTGGTACAAATGAATGCCTGGCTAAAGGACTGGTCCAGGAGGGAGGGCTTCATTTTCATCGATCAATGGGAGGTTTTCAGGAGAGGATGGCACCTGTACAAGAGGGAGGGGTCACAACTAAGTTGGAAGGGCACAAATATCCTGGCTGGGAGCTTTGCTAGTGCAGTTCGGGGGGGTTTAAACTAGTATGGCAGGGGGGTGGGGATCAAACTATTAGGTCTATAAGTGTGGTGGCTGGGGACGAGCTTGGGGCTGGGACAAGGCTGGCAAAGAAGAAGAGCACTCTGGGGGAGGACGACCTCACTGAGCCTGGAGGTCTGGAGTGCTTATACTTCAATGCAAGGAGCGTAGCAGGTAAGACAGACGAACTGGGGGCCTTAATGCACACGAGGAATTTGGATGTGGTTGCGGTGACAGAGACTTGGTTGAAAGAGGGACAGGACTGGCAGCTGAATATTCCGGGGTACAAGTGTTTTAGGCGAGACAGAGGAGGGGCCAAAAGAGGTGGGGGAGTAGCGGTATTAGTTGGAGAGCATATTACAGCGGTGCAGAGGGAGGACAATTCAGAGGAGTCGTGTAACGAGTCACTCTGGGTGGAGCTTAGAAACAGGAAAGGCGCAGTCACTATGTTGGGGGTGTACTACAGGCCCCCCAACAGCCCAAGGGAAGTGGAAGAATGGATATGTCAGGAGATACTGGATAGGTGCAGGAAATATAGGGTTGTTGTAGTGGGAGACTTCAATTTCCCTGGTATAGACTGGAAATCGCTGAGGGCAGGGACTCTGGATGGGGAGGAATTTGTAAAATGTGTACAGGAGGGTTCGTTGGAACAATATGTAGACAGCCCGACTAGAGAGGGGGCTATACTGGACCTGGTACTGGGGAATGAGCCCGGTCAGGTCTTCAAAGTTTTGGTTGGGGAACATGTGGCAAATAGTGACCACAATTCTGTTAGCTTTAGGATAGTGATGGAAAAGGATGAGTGGTGTCCCAAGGGTAAGGTGTTGGATTGGGGGAAAGCTAACTTTATTGGGATCAGGCAGAAATTGGCAGCTCTTGATTGGGAGAGGCTGTTTGAGGGTAAATCCACATCTGGTATGTGGCAGTCTTTTAAGGAACGGTTGTTAGGGCTACAGGACAAGCATGTGCCTGTAAAAAAGAAGGATAGGAAGGGTAGGATTAGAGAACCGTGGATAACCAGGGAAATTGAGGGACTGGTCAAAAAGAAAAGGGAGGCGTATGTTAGGTCCAAGCAGCTAAAAATGGAGGGAGCTCTGGAGGAGTACAATGAAAGTAGGAAAGTACTCAAACGGGGAATTAGAAGAGCAAAAAAGGGTCACGAAATGTTCTTGGCAGACAGGATTAAGGAGAATCCCAAGGCATTTTATTCATACGTTAGGAACAAAAGGGTTGTTAGGGAAAAAATCGGACCTCTCAGGGACAAAAGTGGGGACTTATGCTTGGAGCCCAAAGAAGTAGGGGAGATCCTAAATGAATACTTTGCGTCGGTATTCACAAAGGAGAGGGATGTGTTGACTGGGAGTGTCTCTGAGGGGAGTGTTGAACCGTTGGAGAAAATCTCCATTACAAAGGAGGAAGTGTTAGGTTTGTTAGAGAATATAAAGACTGACAAATCCCCAGGGCCTGATGGAATCTATCCAAGGCTGCTTAGGGAGACGAGAGGTGAAATCGTTGGGCCTCTGACGCAAATCTTTGTCTCGTCACTGGACGCAGGTGAGGTCCCAGAGGATTGGAGGATAGCCAATGTGGTCCCGTTATTTAAGAAGGGTAGGAAGGATAACCCGGGTAATTATAGGCCGGTGAGCTTGACGTCCGTGGTGGGGAAGTTGTTGGAGAAGATTCTTAGAGATAGGATGTATGCGCATTTAGAAAGGAATAAACTCATTAACGATAGTCAGCATGGTTTTGTGAGAGGGAGGTCATGCCTCACTAACCTGGTGGTGTTTTTTGAAGAAGTGACCAAAATGGTTGACGAAGGAAGGGCCGTGGATGTTGTCGATATGGACTTTAGTAAAGCGTTTGACAAAGTCCCTCATGGTAGGCTAGTGAAAAAGGTTGGATCTCATGGGATAAAGGGGGAGGTGGCTAGATGGGTGGAGAACTGGCTTGGTCATAGAAGACAGAGGGTGGTAGTGGAAGGGTCTTTTTCCGGCTGGAGGCCTGTGACTAGTGGTGTACCGCAGGGCTCTGTATTGGGACCTCTGCTGTTTGTGATTTATATAAATGATCTGGAAGAAGGAGTAACTGGGGTGATCAGTAAGTTTGCGGATGACACAAAACTGGCAGGACTTGCAGATAGTGAGGAACATTGTCAGAGGCTACAGAAGGATATAGATAGGCTGGAAATTTGGGCAAGGAAATGGCAGATGGAGTTCAATCCTGATAAATGCGAAGTGATGCATTTTGGTGGGAATAATGTAGGGAGGAGCTACACGATAAATGGAAGAACCATAAAGGGTGTAGAGACGCAGAGGGACCTGGGTGTGCAAGTCCACAGATCTTTGAAGGTGACGTCACAGGTGGAGAAGGTGGTGAAGAAGGCATATGGCATGCTTGCCTTTATAGGACGGGGCATAGAGTATAAGAGTTGGGGTCTGATGTTGCAGATGTATAGAACGTTGGTTCGGCCGCATTTGGAATACTGCGTCCAGTTCTGGTCGCCACACTACCAGAAGGACGTGTAGGCTTTGGAGAGAGTACAGAGGAGGTTTACCAGGATGTTGCCTGGTATGGAGGGGGCTTGGTTATGAGGAGAGATTGGGGAAACTGGGGTTGTTCTCCTTGGAAAGACGGAGGATGAGGGGAGACTTAATAGAGGTGTATAAAATTATGAAAGGCATAGATAGGGTGAACGGTGGGAAGCTTTTCCCCGGGTCGGTGGTGACGTTCACGAGGTTTAAGGTGAAGGGGGGGAGGTTTAACACAGATATCAGAAGGACATATTTTACACAGAGGATCGTGGGGGCCTGGAATGTGTTGCCGGGCAAGGTGGTGGAGGCGGACACACTGGGAACGTTTAAGACTTATCTAGACAGCTATATGAACGGAGTGGGAATGGAGGGATACAAAAGAGTGGTCTAGTTTGGACCAGGGAGCGGCGCGGGCTAATTGTTCCTTGTTTCTCGTTTCAAGGCTTCATTCTATGATCATCTAGCTGGTGCCAGTACAGAGCGAGACTGCGGATAGTTGGGAACCTGTCTCGGGGGCAGGGAATTCATATGGTGTTCGTGGAAGTGGAAATGACTAGGGTTGGGAAGCATTTTCCGATCAGGGCCAGTGTGATCTCCTGGACTCGTTTCGATCGCCTCAGGGGGTCGGAGAGGAATTTCCCAGATCTTTTTTCCCCATATTGGCCCTGGGGTTTTCACTCTGGGTTTTCGCCTCTCCCTGGAGATCACATGGTCTGGAATGGGGGGGTGGGGGTGAGTTAATAGGTTGTGATGAACAAAGCATCGTAGCTGTGAGGGACAGCTCGGTGGAAAGGATATTGGTATGTAGATAGGCTGGAAAATTGGGCGGGGATCCTGGATTCAGGATTCAATCCTGGACCGGGGAGCGGCGCGGGCTTGGAGGGCCGAAGGGCCTGTTCCTGTGCTGTGTTGTTCTTTGTTCTTTGTTCAATATTTATCCCTCATTGAACATCGTTGAACAACAGATTTTCTGGTCATCACTATTTTCAGGACTTTCCCATACACAGAATTGGCTGCTGCATTTCCTGCATAGAAACATTGAAACTAGAAGCAGGAGGAGGCCATTCGGCCCTTCAAGCCTGCTCTGCCATTCATTATAATCATGGCTGATCATCAAATGAAATATCCTGGTTCCCCCCTTCACCCCCCACCCCCCTCCCCTCCCAGTGGGTACACCTGAAGCAAATACCTCATAGGCTGGAAGGTGTTTCAGAATGTCCTGAGTTCACGAAAGGCATGAGGGAAATGCAGGTTTTCTCTTTGAAGAATAGCCAACGAGGTTCTGGGGATGCGTGTGGGAGGGTTGTATTCGGGGAGGGGGGAGTGGGGGGGGAAGGGTGAAGGGGAGGGGAGGGGTGGAGGGAGGGGATGGGTGGGGTGGAGGGAAGGGAGGGGGGGAGGCGGGGGGTGGGGGGGGGGAGAGGCGGGGGGTGGGGGGGGGGAGAGGCGGGGGGTGGGGGGGTGGGGGAGGTGTCCCAGCATGGGTCATCAACCTCAGAAGCTGGGAATCAGGAAGGATGTAAAGGAATGAATCCCATTGGAGATGTGTCTATGATAACGTTGCTGTTTCCTTACAGCCAGACTCCAGTGAGGAACACAATCCCCAAGCCGGTAAGTGAGGAAAAGACTCCTGATTATTTAATAATTATTTAGTAAGTTGCCAGAGTCCCTTTCCGCTGTCAGTTCATCATTTTAGGTTTTAGTGTTATTGTACCAGGATCAAGGGAGAACCTTTTGAAACTTACTTCACACAATCACCTGGTGGCCAGACCCTGTAGTTACATCGTTACAGGCAAATGTTTACATACAACATTCCCAATTCAAATGCTTGACGTAAAAGTGTGAGAATAGGATGTTGAAAAGGAAATACACCCAAATAGAAGATGTACACCCTATATGTAGTCCATCGATCTAGATCCTTGCTCAGATACTGCAGGTGAATGTCTATCACCAAAGGGTCAAAACCAGATACAACATTCTGATGCAGTGAACATAGAAACTGGAGAATAATTAGACCAATGGGGCGGCACGGTGGCACAGTAGTTAACACTGCTCCTTCACAGTGCCATGGACCCGGGTTCGATTCCCAGCTTGGGTCACTGTCTGTGCAGAGTTTGCACCTTCTCCCCATGTCTGCGTGGGTTTCCTCCGGGTGCTCTGGTTTCCTCCCACAATCCGAAGGACATACTGCTTAGGTGCATTGACCGTGCTAAATTCTCCCTCAGTGTACCTGAACAGGCACTGGAGTGTGACAAGTGTGGTAACTTTTGCAGTGTTAATGTAAGCCTACCTGTGACTCATAAACTTTACAGGCTAATTTAATTCCCATTTTAAAGTCACACATTCTGCCCTTGTTCTTATACAATGCTCTGATTTTAGAATATATCTTTATTTACTGAAATAATTCTCAGAGGTCGGTATCCCTTCACCAGATTCTCTTTATTTATAAACTCAATTTCACTTCTAAGAGTGTTTGAGGTACAAAGTCAGAATCCGGAGTGTCAGTAGCCCTGACATTTCTCAATATATATATTCGCAGCTGAGGCTCCTTGATTGAGCAGGCAATCATTACCTCAATCATACTCCAACAGGCCCACCTCAAGGGCCTCATTGAGGACGTTACATTTACAGTTTGAAATTTAGCAAATAGTCTAGCATCAATTGCTTTTTTCAAGAGTTCCAAATTCCTGTCACCCATTGCGTGAAGAATGTTTCCTGATTTCACACCTAAAAGTTATTGCTTTTTCTTATTTTTAGACTGTGACCCTGGATCTACACACCCAGCCAAGGGAAATCATTTTTCTCTATTTGCCTTATCACTATCAATATCTTGCAAACTTCAACAAATCATACCTTTTAACATGATGTTGAACTTCTTGCACTCATTAGGACAGACACAAGAATGCCAAATTTCAAGGGGAACAACAACTTATACTACATGAGAAGAGAGGTGCTGATTGGTTGGCGAGTTAGCTCTGCATGGTGGGGAGGTTACCATGGCAAATGCACCAGGGAATTATTGTTCCACATGCTTCTGTTTATTCAAAAAAGCAGGTGCAATGGGGCAGCACGTGGCACAGTGGTTAGCACTGCTGCCTCACAGCGCCAGGGACATGGGTTCAATTCCTGGCTTGGGTCACTGTCTGTGCGGAGTCTGCATGTTCTCCCTGTGTCTGCATGGGTTTCCTCTGGGTGCTCTGGTTTCCTCCCACAGTCTGAAAGACGTGCTGGTCAGGTGCATTGGCCATGCTAAATTCTCCCTCAGTGTACCCAGACAGGTGCCAGAGTGTGGCAACTAGGGGATTTTCACACTGACTTCACTGCAGTGTTAATGTAAGCCTACTTGTGACACTAATAAATAAACAATGTCTGGGCATATTCCTTTTGCCTGCAGAAGATATACCCCTGCATATCTATATGTACTTTCTAGAAAGTGTAAGTGAACTACATTGCGAACCCAACTGAGAATCTTAAATTGTCCGTGAGTGTAATTCTCAGCACAGTTAGTAATATTCAGCAAGTGCTGACCAACCACAGAATCACATCTAAATTCGGACATTATGCTCTGCAATAGACATGATGTTCAAGGAAAGAAGACCAGAGTTTGATTAATTTCACCTCATAGCTGAATCCTTAGAGTCAGATATTGTTCTGACAAATCTACACTGCACTCCCTCCAGTGCCAATGTATCTTTCTTCAGCTGTGATGCCCAGAACAGCTCACAGTAAATGCAGCTGTGATCTATCTAGGACTTTGTACATCTGAAGCAGGAGCCCCTTTGTATTCTTGTCCTCCAGAAGGACATACAAACCAGCATTCCATTGGCCTTCTTTGATTCTTTGTTATACTTGTTCACGACATTGTGATGGTCTCCACACTTGATCGGATCCTCCAGCTTTTGGACCTCCACAGTTTCTAACTTTTCACCATTGAGAAAGTCCCCTGTGCTATGCTTACAACCTCTGGATCTAAAGACACGACTACCAGTGGTGGAGTGATTAAAATCAGCAACACTCAGGAGTCCAGAATGTGAGGAGCGCAGGAACCTCAGAAGGTTGTGTGGCTGAAGGAGGTTACAGAGAGAGGGAGAGGGTTTGGAAGAAGGATGATAATTCTAACATGTTGGGTATTGTTGAAGCAAGACTCAGTGGGTCAGTGAGGGCTGATGGATGAATGGGACTTGACAATTCAATCGATCAATGTAACAGCGATATTCACAAATTTGCAATTTTCAGTTTTGCATAAAATCTTATTTTTAGACGTTAGAAAATGAAAATTGGCGACTAAAAATCATTTAAGAAACTATTGTCCGAGGGTTGAGAGAACTGGCTACCGGGATTGTGCAGTCAGGCTGAGAATTTACAAAGACAAAACCTACAATTAATGTGCTCATCACAACTCAGAACGGATAAATTTGACAAAAAGTGATGACAGGAATCAAGTGGCAAAAACAGAAAGTATCGGCATGCCTGGGTAGTTTTAAAAAGAAGACAGATGTATAGTTTGTCGATTTCAATCTCCTTGAGTTAAAATACAGCAAACTAAAACGTCCACTGATTTATTTGCACAGAAACGGCTTCTAGACAAGATGAAGATGAAAGTGGAGGGAAACTTGCATCAACTGGACAAGCAACATGTGAGATAGAACACTCCCATCCTTTTACTTCCTGTTGCGTGTGATTATTTTATCCCTCCTGCTCTGTCAGTGGGGTTCAGTTCTACATTCCGATACCTCCCCCACATGTTCATTCCTCATCCGAACCTTCGTCTGTTAACAGCTACCAGCAGAGAATTGTCGGGCCCTCTCCATGCCTGAGTTACCCACTCCTGCTTTCCAGCATAGCTCACCGAGTAATGATCAGGAACAGGAATCCTGCTTTATAGATCTTCCCATCTGCATCCAAGGACAATAATAGCTCTTCCATAGCCTGTTCCATCACAGATCACTGAACCAGCAGTACAACATGGATGGATCAGCCCCACATTGAGTAGTTCACCCCCTCACTGAACCATTAGAGTCACTTATTCAGAGTATTACAGCACAAAGAGAGGCTCTTCGGCCCATCATGTCTGTACCGGCATCTAATATTTCTAATCCCATTGCTGGTGGCTATTCGATGCAGAGGAGGCTTTACTCTGTATCGAACTCTGTGCTGTACCTGTTCTGGGAGTGTTTGATGGGGACAGTGTAGAGGGAGCTTTCCCTTAGAGTCTAACCGAGGGAGTAGAGCAATCATTTCATTGGGCGCTATCTTAGAGCTGTTCATGCCTCTGCATCCCACCACCCAATGGGAAAATCCCGCCGGCCTGAACGGTGGTAAGATTCCAGCCATTGACTCTCCAATTCCTCTTGCTGAGCACAATGTCACCACAATCTTCAAGTGGAGTCCCCCGGACAATTAGAGAATATAAACCTGGAAAAGGAATTGGAGGTGGAAATGAGAAGTGGAATAGTGGAGCGGGCTGCAGTCCTCTCTCTGACCCCACGTGGTGCAGGCTGATCACTCCGGTATGGCCACCAGCCCTCCACTGTTCCTCGCTCAAATGGCCATTTGTGAGAAACCTTTTCCAGGTTTATAATTAGATTCTGTTGTTGAATAAATTGTTCTTTGTTTCTGTGGACAGGAGAGTGAACGTGTGCAATCAGGGATCATTGATTCCTCATCCCCTCTGAACCAGCTAAACGGCAAACGCACCGAACAGGCTGACAGCCAACAAACACCGGCTCAGAAAAAAAGGAAAAACAGTTTCCATGGCAACTGGGAAGCAGAACAGAGATGGGTAAAAGTTGTGATTCATGGAGACCCTGTTACAAGGCCTTGGTTTTTTGGCACAATTTCACTGAAAGGATTCCTGACTCTCTGTTAGTGTATCTACAGAGCCACAGTGGTTTTTACCCTTTGGGGAATAGTGGCGAAGGATTTCTGAGCTCCTTTATCAAGCTGCTGAACCATGTTCAACGCTCCTTTCATGGCCAACAAGTCCTGGTGTTGGACTCGAACCCGGAGCTTCTGATCCAGCAGCATGGGCTCTACCAGTGCACAGGAGGCATCCACAGTGATGGGACAGGGGTCTGTGATTTCCCCCACACGGTGATGGGACGGGGGTCTGTGATTCCCCCACACGGTGATGGGACGGGTGTCTGTGACTCCCCCACACGGTGATGGGACAGGGGTCTGTGACTCCCCCACACGGTGATGGGACAGGGGTCTGTGACTCCCCCACACGGTGATGGGACGGGGGTCTGTGATTCTCCCACACAGTGATGGGACGCGGGTCTGTGACTCCCCCACATGGTGATGGGACAGGGGTCTGTGACTCCCCTACACGGTGATGGGACAGGGGTCTGTGACTCCCCCACACGGTGATGGGATGGGGGTCTGTGATTCCCCCACACGGTGATGGGATGGGGGTCTGTGATTCCCCCACACGGTGATGGGACGTGGGTCTGTGACTCCCCCACATGGTGATGGGATGGGGGTCTGTGATTCCCCCACACGGTGATGGGATGGGGGTCTGTGATTCCCCCACACGGTGATGGGACAGGGGTCTGTGATTCCCCCACACGGTGATGGGACGGGGGTCTGTGACTCCCCCACACGGTGATGGGACGCGGGTCTGTGATTCCCCCACACGGTGATGGGACGGTGTCTGTGACTCCACCACACGGTGATGGGACGCGAGTCTGTGATTCCCCCACACGGTGATGGGACGGGGGTCTGTGATTCCCCCACATGGTGATGGGACGGGGTCTGTGCTCTCAGGATAGGAGAACAATATTCAGTATTAGATTTGATGAGTCAGACAATAAAACAAAATCAGCCCAGATTCCTGCTCTAGTGGAAAGTCTGTTCGTACGAGGAAAGCATCAGATTGTGATGCCCCCACAGTGGAATGTCCTGACCAAGCTCACTGCCCAGACTCACAAATGGCCATTTGAGCGAGGAACAGTGGAGGGCTGGTGGCCATACCGGAGCGATCAGCCTGCACCGCGTGGGGTCAGAGGGAGGACTGCAGCCTGTTCCACTATTCCTCTTCTCATTTCCACCTCCGATTCCTTTTCCAGGTTTATAATCTCTGCCGATCATCCTGCTCCCCGGAAGTCGACATGAAACTAATCCCAGATTCAGAAGAGTGCAGCCTCATTGGAGATTTCTCTAAAGTAAGAACCATCACAGAGCCCATTCTCTCTCTCTCTCCCACTCTCTTGCTCTCTTGCCTTCCACTCTATTATTCGCACCTTGTCTCCCTCTCTCCATTATGCTGATCCCATCGCCCTGTGTAGAGGGAGCTTTACTCTGTATCTAACCCTGTGCTGTACCTGTCCTGGGAGTGTTTGATGGGGACAGTGTAGAGGGAGCTTTACTCTGTATCTAACCCTGTGCTGTACCTGTCCTGGGAGTGTTTGATGAGGGACAGTGTAGAAGGAGCTTTACTCTGTATCTAACCCTGTGCTGTACCTGTCCTGGGAGTGTTTGATGGGGGACAGTGTAGAAGGAGCTTTACTCTGTATCTAACCCCGTGCTGTACCTGTCCTGGGAGCGTTTGATGGGGGACAGTGTAGAGGGAGCTTTACTCTGTATCTAACCCCGTGCTGTACCTGTCCTGGGAGCGTTTGATGGGGGACAGTGTAGAGGGAGCTTTACTCTGTATCTAACCCTGTGCTGTACCTGACCTGGGAGTGTTTGATGGGGACAGTGTAGAGGGAGCTTTATTCTGTATCTAACCCCGTGCTGTACCTGTCCTGGGAGTGTTTAATGGGGACAGTGTAGAGGGAGCTTTACTCTGTATCTAACCCCCTGCTGTACCTGTCCTGGGAGTGTTTGATGGGGGACAGTGTAGAGGGAGCTTTACTCTGTATCTAACCCCGTGCTGTACCTGTCCTGGGAGTGTTTGATGGGGACAGTGTAGAGGGAGCTTTACTCTGTATCTAACCCCGTGCTGTACCTGTCCTGGGAGTGTTTAATGGGGACAGTGTAGAGGGAGCTTTACTCTGTATCTAACCCTGTGCTGTACCTGTCCTGGGAGTGGAAGACTGGGTAGCTGTAACTGGAAATTGCTGCATGCCTGGCTGTGATGTTGCTGATAATTCTGAGTGGAATTCGGGGGGGATCGAGGCTGATGGTGATGTATTCTTTCTTGCTTCTTGCTCTAGGCTTGTGTTCTACCAGTGGAAGCGGGGAAACATCAGGATCTGAAATATGTTTCAGCTCAGACAGTGAGTATTGTGAGTGCATTGGGAACAATCCGCAGCTCACTGCCCCCCAGACTGATCAGTCAGCAAAGACTGTGTGTGAAATTGAGCTGTACCCTCCAGGAAACCCCCTGGTTGGATTCCTGGTTTTGGGAACCTGTAGGAGTGATTGATGCAACGTGGTGTTGTTGCTGCAAGGATGGAACTTCATCTCGGAGCGGGGTTGGTGCGGAAGGAGGTCGCGTGCGAGATCCATAGAGACAGGAGGAGGCTATTCAGCCCTTTGAGTCTGCACCACTATTGGATGAGATCATGGTAGATCCGTATCTTCTCTCCATCAACTTGTTCCGGTTGTGTAACCCCTTCGGCCCTTCAAGTCTGTGCCGGTCATGGTGCCCTGCCTAAACTAAAACCATACACACTTACGGAGTCCGTATCCTTCCATTCGCATCCTATTCATGTCTTCGTCTAGTTGACCCTTAAATGCCGCTATCGTACCTGCTCCCACCCCCTCCCCGGGCAGCACGTTCCAAACATTCACCACCTTCTGTGTAAAAAAAAACTTGCCTCGCACATCTCCTCTAAACTTTCCCCACGCACCTTAAACCTATGTCCCCGAGTACTTGACTTTTCTACCCTAGGAAAGAGCATCTGACTATCCACTCTGTCCATGCCGCTCATAATCTTGTAAACCTCTATCAGGTCACCCCTCAACCTTCATTGTTCCAGTGAGAACAAACCCAGTTTACCCAACCTCTCCTCGTAGCTAATACCCTCCAGACCAGGCAACATCCTGGTAAACCTCTTCTGTACCCTCTCCAAAGCATCCACATCTTTCTGATAGGTGGCGACCAGAATTGTACACAATATTCCAAATGAAGCCTAACTAAGGTTCTGTACAGCTGCAGCATGGCCTGCCAATTTTTATACTCAATGTCCTGACCGACGAAGGCAAGCATGCCGTACGCCTTCTTGACTGCCTTATCCACCTGCGTTGCCACTTTCAGTGATCGGTGGACATGTACACCCAGATCTTTCTGCCTGTCAATACTCCGAAGAGTTCTACCATTTACTGCATAAATGTATAAGGTTTTTCTGGATTTGATCCTGGACTCACTCCAGGGGCCACACCCCCTCAAGGCCATTTATATCTTTCCTGAATGCCATTCAGCTGTGATGCCTCTCTCAGTTCAATAGCCTGCACACTCCATGTGGACCTTTGGGCTAAGTCATGGTATGTAGGGCAGGAATAGCTGAACTCCATGGAATCTGTGTCCAGTCAAGATCTCAGTGTGAGGAGGAGAGGTGAAAATCCGACTGTTCTTCCACTGGGATCTGACTGTTAGGATCATGCCACGAACCCCCCCTCGACCGTGACCTCGCAACAATGTTCCCCTCTCTCTCTTTCCAACCTTCTCTTTTCCAGCTCCTTGCCTTTCCTTTGGTTTCCTGATAGAATCCAGGTTGACACACCCTGTGCAATACTGAGGGAGCGCTGATCTGTCAGAGGTGCTGTCATTCAGATGAGACAATCCAGGGCCTGTCTGCTCTCTCAGGTGGATGTAACAGATCCCATGACACAAGGATGTTCTTCCAGGTATCCTGGGGTTAATATTTATCCCTTAACCAACCCCTCAAAAAAAACAGATTATCTCGCCATTGTCAGATTGTTGTTTGTGGGATCTTGCTGTGTGCTCTGTCTCCTACATCACAACAGTGACTACACTTCAAAAAAATTAAACCATTGGCTGTGAAACACTCTGGGATGTCCCATGGTAGTGAAAGGTGCTATAGAAATGCAAATTCTTTTATTTTTCCCTCTATTTTGAGGCAATGATCGCACTGAGAATTTGGGATGTTTTACAGATAGCAGCTCTGCTCTGCGGGGAGTTTGGACATGCTATCGATGAATATGTGATAGTGGATTGTCGCTACCCTTACGAATACAATGGAGGGCACATAAAGGTT
Organism: Mustelus asterias; assembly: GCF_964213995.1. Lineage (NCBI taxonomy): Eukaryota > Metazoa > Chordata > Chondrichthyes > Carcharhiniformes > Triakidae > Mustelus > Mustelus asterias. The sequence goes on along the minus strand of NC_135811.1, from coordinate 5,224,023 downwards.
GGTTGTTATGCTCTGTTTAGGGTCTGTGGGGTTGGGGCTGTGTTTTGTCTTCCTCGCTGCATTTCAGGTTTGAGACAGTTGTCCCTTTTCCCTCGCATCTTATCCCCCCGACATAGAATCCTAGAAACTAGAAGCAGGAGGAGGCCATTCGGCCCTTCGAGCCTGCTCCGCCATTCATTTTGATCATGGCTGATCATCAAATTAAATATCCTGATCCTACCCTCCCTTCCCCTTCCCCTAACAGGTGGATGAGGGAGAGACCTTGGTTCTCATAGTAGTGAGCAGATATTACGGAGAAGGCTGGGGATGGTGGTGGGGGAGGAGGTTGCTCTTTCTCTCTGAGTTATTTTCCATTTTCCATTTGCCTCTCTTCCTCTCACCTTTGCCTGAAATGCGTTGCTGGAAAACCCAACCCTCCACTCTGTGTTGGGCCTCCCATTCCTGATCCAACTGCCCCAAGAGGACAGGGTTGGGGTTTCTGTCTGAGTGATGCCTAGCCTGGTTGAATGGCCTCCCAGTTCCTCGCTGTCGAGCTGCGAGCTCTAAGTGTTGGCCATTTTGGCAGTTTGACTGAAAGGAGGACAGACCCAGGGGAATGATTTCATTTTTCTGGATGTGATCGCACTGTGGGCTAGCGGACAGGCCTCCATAAACCAGAGGATTAGGAGTCAAACCCAGTCCAAAGACCTGAGTATAAAAATCCAGCTTGACACTGCAGTGCAGGACTAAGGGAACGCTGCAGTGTCAGAGGTACTGTTTCTTTTGGATGAAATGTTAAACTGAAGACCTCTTTTCCCACTCAGATGGAAAGAGATCCAAAGATTTTTTTTGAAGAAGACTAGAGTAGTTCTCCCTGATTTCATGGCAAATAATCATTCAATAAAAATTACTGAAATGAATTAGCTGATCATTATCACATCTAGGGGATTTTCAGAGTAACTTCACTGCAGTGTTAATATAATGTAATATACTATAAGTTAATATAAGGAGAACATGCCCCTGTCTACATCAATGGGGACGAAGTAGAAAGGGTTGAGAACTTCAAGTTTTTAGGTGTCCAGATCACCGACAACCTGTCCTGGTCCCCCCATGCGACACTATAGTTAAGAAAGTCCACCAACGCCTCTACTTTCTCAGAAGACTAAGGAAATTTGGCATGTCAGCTACAACTCTCACCAACTTTTACAGATGCACTATAGAAAGCATTCTTTCCAGTTGTATCACAGCTTGGTATGGCTCCTGCTCTGCCCAAGACTGCAAGGAATTACAAAAGGTTGTGAATGTAGCCCAATCCATCACGCAAACCAGCATCCCATCCATTGACTCTGTCTACACTTCCCGCTGCCTTGGCAAAACAGCCAGCATAATTAAGGACCCCACACGCCCCGAACATTCTCTCTTCCCCCTTCTTCCGTCAGGAAAAAGATACAAAAGCCTGAGGTCACGTACCAACCGACTTAAGAACAGCTTCTTCCCTGCTGCTGTCAGATTTTTGAATGGACCTGCCTTGCATTAAGGTGATCTTTCTCTACACCCTAGCTATGTCCGTAACACTACATTCTGCACTCTCTCATTTCCTTCTCTATGAACGGTATGCTTTGTCTGCAGAGCACGCAAGAAACAATACTTTTCACTGTACGTTAATACATGTGTCAATAATAAATCAAAGCCTATCTGTGACACTAATAAATAAACTTTAAGCTTATTTAAAAAAATTCATTCACGGGATGTGGACATCGCTGGGCCAGTATTTGTTGCCCATCCCTAATTGTCCCTGAACTGAGTGGGCTCATTTCAGAGGGCATTTAATAGTCAACCACATTGCTGTGGCTCTGGAGCCACATGTAGGCCAGACCGGGTAAGGACGACAGACTTCCTTCCCTAAGAGAACATTAGTGAACCGGATGGGTTTTTACAACATTCAACAGGGGTTTTATGGCCTTCATTAGACTTTTAATTCCAGATTTTATTGAATTCAAATTTCTCCATTTGCCATGATGGGATTTGAACCTTCTATTGGGTTTTTATCTAGTCCAGTGACAATGCCACGTCGCCACTGCCTCCCCACAATGTTGCTATCTGTGAGAGCTTGCTGTGTGCAAATTGGCTGCCACGTTTCCTATAACATGTCAAAACTATATCAGTGGGAAATCCTGAGGTTGTGAAAGGCGCTATGGGAATGCAGGTCTTTCTTTTTTCCCCTTTGTCACGATGAGGGAAATGGAAAACATTCCTTTCTGTCTATCCTGTTCATTGTGCGTGTTTTGCAGGGAGCTCTGAACCTGTACACAGAGGAACAGCTTATCAACACGTTCTTTCCAAGGCATACACCGTCATATCCCAGGAAGCATCGTAAGGTCATCATCTTCCACTGCGAGTTCTCATCTGAGCGAGGTCCTAAATTGTAAGTGTCACTCTGTGGTTTCTGTTCCCTTGCCTGGCCCCAATGGCTGCAGTCAATGCCACACATCTGGGCATCTTCTTTCAAGTGTCCATTCTCCGCGTGTGGACCTGAGAGAGGATAAACTGTGTATTACAAAGTTCCTGATCACGAGGGACACCCAGGCTGACTTCACCTTTACTCAACGTGTGCAGGGAGGCATCTTACCAAAAAATGGCAGAGTGTTGTTTCCTGCGAAAAAACCTGGTGTGTTTCTCTCCAGAGAGGCCGATCGGTTTTCTCTCCGGGTCTAACGATACTCTGCCAAAAAAGTCAAGGGAGCAGGATCTCAAGACACCGGCAAAACTCGGTTAAACTGAGATCGAGCGCCATCCCAATCAGAACCTGAGTAAACCTCCCCGTCCCCACACACACACACCCTGCCCACTACGGAGGTCTCAAAGGCTCCTCTCCCCACCCCCCAATCAGAGTCGACTCCTCCCTCCCCGCCGATCATTGGCCCCTTCACCACCTCCTCCCCCCCACCCCCACCCCAATCATTCGGTCCGTTCACCTCCTCGCCCCCAATCAATGTCCCCCCCACCCCGCCCCACCGCCACAGATCATTGGCCCCCTCCTCGCCACTCGTGGAGCTGACACCCACCCTCCCCCCTTCCCTCCCTGCCCAGCCACGACCATCGCTGGCATCCCCATCTCAAAGAACAAAGAAAATTACAGTACAGGAACAGACCCTTCGGCCCTCCAAGCCTGCACCGACCATGCTACCCAACTTAACTAAAACCCCCTACCCTTCCGGGGACCATATCCCTCCACTCCCATCCTATTCATGTATTTGTCAAGATACCCCTTAAAAGTCACTATCGTATCTGCTTCCACTACCTCCCCCGGCAATGAGTTCCAGGCATCCACCACCCTCTGTGTAAAAAATCTGCCTCATACATCTCCTTTAAACCTTGCCCCTCGCACCTTAAACCTGTGCCCCCGAGTAATTGACTCTTCCACCCTGGGAAAAAGCTTCTGACTATCCACTCTGTCCATGCCTCTCATAATCTTGTAGACTTCTATCAGGTCACCCCTTAACCTCCGTCGTTCCAGTGAAAACAAACCAGGTTTCTCCAACCTCTCCTCATAGCTAATGCCCTCCATACCAGGCAACATCCTGGTAAATCTTTTCTGTACCTTCTCCAAAGCCTCCACATCCTTCTGGTAGGGTGGTGACCAGAATTGAACACTATATTCCAAGTGCAGCCTAACTCAATTCTTTGAGAACATTACACGTGCAGTGGACAATGGGGAACCTGTGGATGTGGTGTATCTGGATTTCCAGAAGGCATTTGACAAGGTGCCGCACCAAAGACTGCTACATAAGATAAAGGTGCACAGTGTTACGGGTAATGTATTAGCATGGATAGAGGATTGGTTAACCAACAGAAAGCAAAGAGTGGGGGTAAATGGGTGTTTTTCTGGTTGGCGATCAGTGACTAGTGGTGTGCCTCAGGGATCAGTGTTGGGACCGCAATTGTTTACGATTTACATAGATGATTTGGAGTTGGGGACCAAGTGCAGTGTGTCAAAATTCGCAGATGACACTAAGATGGGTGGAAGAGCAGAGGACGCTGAAAGTCTGCAAAGGGATATAGATAATTTAAGTGAGTGGGCGAGGGTCTGGCAGATGGAGTACAATGTTGGTAAATGTGAGGTCAATTTAAGGTGGATGTAAAAGGCGATATCTGAATGAAGAGAGGGCAGGGGAGTTATTCCCAGTGTCTGGATGATAATTATTCTGAATCAGACATCGCAATAACAGATCATCTGGCCATCGCTCTTTGTGTGATCTTGCCATATGCAAATTAGCTGTCAGATTTCCAACATTTAAACAGTGGCTACACTTCAAAAGTACTTCATTGCCTGGAAAAATCTTTGGAATATCCAGAGGGTTGTGAAAGATGCTATATCAATGCAATTTCTTTCATTCCTCCTTCTGTTGTCTTGTGATATTCCTGCTGTGGGTGGCACAGTGGTTAGCACTGCTGCCTCACAGCTCCAGAGAGGCAGGTTCAATTCCATCCTCGGGTCACTGTCTGTCTGGATTTGCACATTCTCTCCGTGTCTGCGTGGGTTTCCTCCGGGTGCTCCGGTTTCCTCCCACAGTCCGAAGATGTGCAGGTTAGGTGAATTGGCCATGCTAAGTTGCCCCTTAATGTCCAAACATGTCTAGGTCAATGGAATAGCCATGGTAAATGTGCAAGGTTCCAGGGATAGGGTGGGGGAGAAGGCCTGGGTAAGTTACTCTGTCAGAAAGTTAATGCAGATTTGATGGGTCGAATGGCCTCCTTGTGCACTGTAGGGATTCTATGATTCTGCAGAGTCTCTGCTTTACTCCTGAGATTGGAGTTGACTCCCGCAAGAAATCACGAGCTTAAACCCCGATGGCCAATCAAGATGATCAACTGTCCCGTTCCCCACACTAAACTCTCCCTAACCACTGCCCTCCCCCCCCCCCCCCCACCCCCCACTGGTCACCCTTCATTCCATATCCTACTGCACCCAGCGCTAAAGCAGCTCATTGTGAAATTATCATGAGTAGCTCAATCACATAGAATCATAGAAACCCTACAGTACAGAAAGAGGCCATTCGGCCCATCGAGTCTGCAACGACCACAATCCCACCCAGGCTCTACCCCCATATCCCTACATATTTTACCCACTAATCCCTCTAACCTACACATCTCAGGACACTAAGGGCAATTTTAGCATGGCCAATCAACCTAACCCACACATCTTTGGACTGTGGGAGGAAACTGGAGCACCCGGAGGAAACCCACGCAGACACGAGGAGAATGTGCAAACTCCACACAGACAGTGACCCACATGACACGTGAATGACTGGATTTTAAAAATAATGAAATTGGTGAAGGATTCTCCAACCTCATTCGCCCCGCCCCGACTGCCAGCGAGAACCGAGAATTTGGCACTCAGCCAAACCTCCACTCACTGCAGAGGGAACGGAGGATCCCGGCCCCGGGCGAGGTGGGAGAATCCCAGCCCCGGGCGAAGTGGGAGAATCCCGGCCGCGGGGCGAGGTGGGAGAATCCCGGCCCCGGGCAAGGTGGGAGGATCCCGGCCCCAGGCGAGGTGGGAGAATCTCGGGCGAGGTGGGAGAATCCCAGCCCCGGGCAAGGTGGGAGAATCCCAGCCCCGGGCAAGGTGGGAGAATCCCAGCCCCGGGCAAGGTGGGAGAATCCCAGCCCCGGGCGAGGTGGGAGAATCTCGGCCCCGGGCAAGGTGGGAGAATCTCGGCCCCGGGCGAGGTGGGAGAATCCCAGCCCCGGGCAAGGTGGGAGAATCCCAGCCCCGGGCAAGGTGGGAGAATCTCGGCCCCGGGCAAGGTAGGAGAATCCCGGGCGAGGTGGGAGAATCCCGGCCCCAGGCAAGGTGGGAGAATCCCGGCCGCGGGGCGAGGTGGGAGAATCCCAGCCGCGAGCGAGTTTGGGAATTCCAGCCAATGTCATATGACTCACATGAGGTTTGAACCAAGGATCAACATCTGAAATCAGCTGACCTGTTCCCCACACAGTTAATCCTCTTTTTCTCCCTAGTTGTCGGAATCTCAGAAAAATGGACCGGAACATAAATGTCTATCCCAGCCTCTGTTTTCCGGAACTTTACATATTAAAGGATGGATACAAGGAATTCTTCCAGGAGTTTGAGGTGATTCAACTGGGATAGCCACCAGGGCAAATGGGACAAATTGGGGAATTTAAACAGAAACTATAAGAGACAGAGAGAGACTGACAGAAATGGAGGACTTTAACTCTGTGTAAGTGAATGTTTGTGAGTTTAAATCAGGTCCACGTGTGTATGAGAGAGACATAAAGGGAAGGTGAGAGAGAGAGGGTAAGATGGAGAAGAGACAAAGAGAGGGAGAGAGCAAGAGACAATGAGGTAAATGGAGAGGAAAGAAAGGAACAGAGGGAGAGAGAAAGAGAGAGATGCCGAGGATGTCCTTGGAGTTTCTCCAGATTGGTCTGTGGTAACATTGGAAGATTGGCAGCAACCGTGATCACCCAATGTGTCTTCCACAAAGTTGCATGAACCAATCAGGAGTATTCCTAGAATCCCAGCGGCCATTCGGCCCATCAAGCCTGCACCACAACAATCCCACGCATGCCCTATCCCCGTAACCCCACATATTTACCCTGCTAATCCCCTGACACTAAGGGTAAATTTACTGTGGCCATTTACCTTGTGCCCAGAGGAAACCCACGTGGACACGGGGAAAATTTGCAAACTCCACACAGTCACCCAAGGCCGGAATCGAACCCGGGTCCCTGGGGCTGTGAGGCAGCAGTGCTAACCACACTGGCACTGTGCCTGAGGAAATCTGGTGGTGAAGGAGAGTCGGAGAGAGATAGAGACTGAAGGAAAAGAGTGGAGCAAGATGGAGAGGTGGTGAAAAGATAGAGTGATAGACTGATACATAGAATGTGAGTGAGAGCTAAAAACGAAACATAAAGGGCCTTGTCAGAGACATCAGCACAGAGAGGTAGCGAGAGCAAGGCAGGTAGACAATGAAGGAAGAGATTATTAATAAGAAAGTGTGGGAGGAGCCAGAAGATGGGAGGCAGTTATACTGAGAGAAATGGACAGATGGAGATGATGCAGCGAAAGAAAAGTTAAAGTTTATTTATTAGTGTCACAAATCGGCTTACGTTAACACTGCAATGAAGTTACTGTGAAAATCCTCCAGTCACCACACTCCAGCGTCTGTTCGGGTACACTGAGAGAGAATTTAGCATGGCCAATCCATTTAACCAGCATGTCTTTCGGACTGTGGGAGGAAACCGGAGCACCCGGAGGAAACCCACGCAGACACGGGCAGAACGTGCAGACTCCACACAGACAGTGACCCGAGCCCCGGGGGAATCGAACCCGGGTCCCTGGCACTGTGAGGCAGCAGTGCTAACCACTGTGCCACCGTGCCACCCAGAAGGTGGCTGATGTGTTCTGGGGAAGTGACTGTGCGCTTTTCCTTGAATGCTGCCATCTTTTAATCCATTTCTCTGTCGTGTAGACATTCTGTGAACCTCAGGGATACGTCCAGATGCACCACAAGGATTACAGGGAGGAACTTCGCTCAATCCGCAGAAAAGTGCGTTCGGTGGCAGGATATCGCAGGCGGAAGGAACTATTCAGAACAACAAATGGACACTGAAAGGACAGCCAAGATCACAGCCTCAGGAATAACTTTGAGATAGGTTCTTGATTGGTACGGGGATCAAAGGCGATGGGGAAAAAAGCGGGAGAATGGGATCGAGAAACTTGCCAGCCATGATAGAATGGTGGAGCAGACTCGATGGGCTGAATGGTCTAATTCTGCTCCGATATCTTATGGTCTTTGAACAACTTTCTGGGTTAAAGTCCTACTCACTCTCCACACCCTTGGCAGGTCATAGTCAGTGTCAGCCTCCTCTGGCAGCAGCCCCATCACAGAATACCTGGAGTCTTTGCTTGGAGGCCAAGCTAATTCATATTCAACAAACAGAAGCTTCAGTACTCTTTGAACGCCAGGTGAGCTGGGGAAATCTTATCTCTGTGCCCAATGTCCCTTCAAGCACTCCCGGGACAGGTACAGATACAGGAGTTAGATACAGAGTCAAGCTCCCTCTACACTGTCCCCATCAAACACTCCCAGGACAGATACAGCACGGGGTTAGATACAGAGTAAAGCTCCCTCTACACTGTCCCATCAAACACTCCCAGGACAGGTACAGCACGGGGTTAGATACAGAGTAATGCTCCCTCTACACTGTCCCCATCAAACACTCCCAGGACAGCTACAGCACAGGGTTAGATACAGAGTAAAGCTCCCTCTACACTGTCCCCATCAAACACTCCCAGGACAGGTACAGCACGGGGTTAGATACAGAGTAAAGCTCCCTCTACACTGTCCCCATCAAACACTCCCAGGACAGGTACAGCACGGGGTTAGATACAGAGTAAAGCTCCCTCTACACTGTCCCCATCAAACACTCCCAGGACAGGTACAGCACGGGGTTAGATACAGAGTAAAGCTCCCTCTACACTGTCCCCATCAAACGCTCCCAGGACAGGTACAGCACAGGGTTAGATACAGAGTAAAGCTCCCTCTACACTGTCCCCATCAAACACTCCCAGGACAGGTACAGCACGGGGTTAGATACAGAGTAAAGGCCAATCAATACTTTGCAACAAACATGATAAAATGGAATCTGATTTTTGATCATTTTCTGCAAATTTTGGAACATGTTTGGCTGTGAGTGATGTTGCAGGTTCTGTTGGTGAAGAATTTTAAGAAAATGTTATATAACATGATTTGAAAATGCTTATTAAAGCTAAATGAACCAACCTCCCATCCATTGACTCTGTCTACACTTCCCGCTGCCTCGGAAAAGCAGCCAGCATAATTAAGGACCCCACGCACCCTGGACATTCTCTCTTCCACCTTCTTCCGTCGGGAAAAAGATACAAAAGTCTGAGATCACGTACCAACCGACTCAAGAACAGCTTCTTCCCTGCTGCTGTCAGACTTTTGAATGGACTTACCTTGCATTAAGTTGATCTTTCTCTACACTCTAGCTATGACTGTAACACTACATTCTGCACTCTCTCGTTTCCTTCTCTATGAACGGTGTGCTTTATCTGTATAGCTCCCTCTACACTGCAAGAAACGATACCTTTCACTGTAAATACATGTGACAATAATAAATCAATTCAAAATGAGTCAATTTGTGGCAGGTCATAGCTCACTGTCCATTTTTTTTATTTGTTCGTGGGACATGGGCGTCGCTGGTTAGTCAGCATTTATTGCCCATCCCCAGTTGTCCTTGGAGGGCAGTTGAGAGTCAACCACATTGCTGTGGTTCTGGAGTCACATGTAGGCCAGACCAGGTAAGGGCGGCAGATTTCCTTCCCTACAGGACATTAGTGAACCAGATGGATTTCTCCAACAGTTGACGATGGTTTCATGGTCATCGTTAGATTCTTCTAGATATTTTTTGTTGAATTCAAATTCAATGCCGTGGTGGGATTCGAACCCGAAGTCCCCAGAGCATTATCTGGGTTTCTGGATTAACAGTCTAGCAATAATACCACTAGGCCATTGCCTTCCATTAGAATCCCTCAAACTCATGCAGTGAAACTCCTGCAATAATGCTGTTCCACTGGGGAGAGAGATCCTGGCTTTTGACCCAGTGACAGTGAAGGAACGGCAACTATATTTCCAAGTCAGGATGGTGAATGACTTGGAGTGGAACCTTCAGGTGATGGAGTTCCCAGGTATCTGCTGTCCTCGTCCTTCTAGGTGGTAGTGGTTGTGGATTTGGAAGGTGGTCCCTAAGGATCCTTGTTGAGTTCCTGCAGTGCATCTTATAGCTGGTACACATTGCTGCTACTGTGTGTCGGTGGTGGAGGGAGTGAATGTTTGTGGATGCGGTGCCAATCAAACTGGCTGTAGTTTCCTGGTGCTGTCAAGCTTCTTGCACTCATCCAGGCAAGTGGGGAGGATTCCATCACACTCCTGATTTGTGCCTTGTAGATGGACAGACTTTAGGGAGTCTTTAGGGAGGTGAGTTACTTTCAGTAGAATTCCTAGCCTCTGACCTACTCTGGTAACCATAGTATTTATATGACTAGTCCAGTTCAGTTTCTGGTCAATGGTAACCCCCAGGATGTTGACAGTGTGGGAATCATTGATGGTAATGCCATTGAATGTCAAGAGGATTCTCTGTTTTGGAGAAGGCCATTTGTGTGGAGTGAATGTTACTTGTCACTTATCAACCCAGCCACAAATGTTGTCTAGATCCTGCTCCACGCAGGTTTGAGTGTTTCATTCTCTCAGAAGTGGGAAGTTTTTAAAAAAATATTCATTTGTGGGACATGGGTGTTGCTGGTTGGCCAGCATTTATTGCCCATCCCTAGTTGCCCGAGGGCAGTTGAGAGTCAACCACATTGCTGTGGCTCGTGAGTTACGTGTAGGCCAGACCAGGTAAGGATGACAGATTTCCTTCCCTAAAGGACATTAGTGAACCAGATGGGTTTTTCCAACAATCGACAATGGTTCCATGGTCACCAGTGGATTCTTAATTCCAGATATTTTTTATTGAATTCAAATTCCACCATCTGCCGTGGCGGGATTCGAACCCGGGTCCCCGGAACATTAGCTAAGTTTCTGGATTAATAAGCTAGTAATAATACCACTAGGCCATCGTCTCCCCAATGCTGCTGAATATTGTGTAATAATCGCTGAACATCCTCACTACTGACCTTGTGAGGGAGGGAAGGTCTTTGGTGAAACAGCTGAAGATGTTTGGGTCTCGGACTCTACCCTGAATTTATGGCGGGAGATCTCAATCTAACCACTCTTTCATTTTTTTTTGTAATGACCTTCAATTTGTGTCCCTCTGTCTCTTTGACCAGCTGAGACAATCTATCATTATTTACCACTTGATAAACCTTCATGATCTCGAAAACCTCTGTCAGGTAAACCCATAACCTCCACAGCAAGCATGTAAAATGCTCTGATTTCTCAAAAATCTCTCTGTAAACTATAACACTTAAAAAAAAAGACTTGCCTCACTAAGCTGGTGGAGTTTTTTGAAGAAGTGACTAGAATGGTTGACGAGGGAAGGGCCGTGGATGTCGTCTATATGGACTTTAGTAAAGCGTTTGACAAAGTCCCTCATGGTAGGCTGGTGCAAAAGGTTGGATCTCATGGGATAAAGGGGGAGGTGGCTAGATGGGTGGAGAACTGGCTTGGTCACAGAAGACAGAGGGTGGTAGTGGAAGGTCTTTTTCCGACTGGAGGCCTGTGACTAGTGGTGTTCCGCAGGGCTCATATTGGGACATCTGCTGTTTGTGATTTATATAAACGATCTGGAAGAAGGTGTAATTGGGGTGATCAGTAAGTTTGCGGACGACACAAAATTAGCAGGACTTGCAGATAGTGAGGAGCATTGTCAGAGGCTACAGATAGATATAGATAGGCTGGAAATTTGGGCAAAGAAATGGCAGATGGAGTTCAATCCTGATAAATGCGAAGTGATGCATTTTGGTAGAAATAATGTAGGGGGGAGCTATACGATAAATGGCAGGACCATAAAGGGTGTAGATACCCAGAGGGACCTGGGTGTGCAAGTCCACAGATCCTTGAAGGTGACGTCACAGGTGGAGAAGGTGGTGAAGAAGGCATATGGCATGCTTGCCTTTATAGGACGGGGCATAGAGTATAAAAGTTGGGGTCTGATGTTGCAGATGTATAGAACGTTGGTTCGGCCGCATTTGGAATACTGCGTCCAGTTCTGGTCACCACACTACCAGAAGGACGTGGAGGCTTTGGAGAGAGTACAGAGGAGGTTTACCAGGATGTTGCCTGGTATGGAGGGGCTTAGTTATGAGGAGAGATTGGGTAAACTGGGGTTGTACTCACTAGAAAGACGGAGGATGAGGGGAGACTTAATAGAGGTGTATAAAATTATGAAAGGCATAGATAGGGTGAACGGTGGAAAGCTTTTCCCCAGGTCGGTGGCGACGTTCACGAGGGGTCATAGGTTCAAGGTGAAGGGGGGGAGGTTTAACACAGATATCAGAAGGACATATTTTACACAGAGGGTGGTGGGGGCCTGGAATGCGTTGCCAGGCAAGGTGGTGGCGGCGGACACACTGGGAACGTTTAAGACTTATCTAGATAGCCACATGAACGGAGTGGGAATGGAGGGATACAAAAGAATGGTCTAGTTTGGACCAGGGAGCGGCACGGGCTTGGAGGGCCGAAGGGCCTGTTCCTGTGCTGTATTGTTCTTTGTTCTTTGTTGTTCTTTGTTCTTTATATAGCGTCTTTCCTTACCTCAGAATTACCCACAGTGCTTTGCAGCCTCTTATGGACAGGAGGGTGATAAATTTCAACAGCCCCGATTTTTCCCATTACTCCTCTGTGAATAGAAAGGTGGTTTTGATTCCCATCTTTATGAGTATTTTTCCCCAATCCTTAAATCTGGAGTGTTCCAATCCTCAATGAAGAACTTGCACAGCAAACTCAAGATAAAATAAAAAGGCAGGGTTTATTTTTCACACACACAAAACGTGGGAAAGGGGTTTCACAACGTCTGCCCTGTTCATTCGTACAGTAAAACAGAATAGAACAAAAAAAACTTGTTGCAGAGCCAGACCATAATAACAACACAAGCTATAGTTTTATTTGAGTCCAGAAGCAAAAGTCTAATGGAGAGTTTCTTCAAAGGAGAGGTTGGTTAACTGCCTCAGGGTGATCTGTCTTTCCGGGAGTGAGACCTCCACAAGGGGAGAAGGCACCTCGAGTTAAATTAGTCTTGAATGCATCAGTTCCAATATTCCAGTGTTCCACAGTGTGGATGAGGGGCAGGCGAATGTACCTGGACAGAGCTCCTTCTGCTGCTAACTGTTTAATGGTAAGATGGTGGACAGTTCTTCGGAGGTCAAACAAAAAACTGTTAAAGTTTATTTATTATTTATTACATTAACACCAATGAAGTTACTGTGAAATTCCCCTAGTTGCCACACTCCGGCGCTTGTTTGGGTCAATGCACCTAACCCGCACATCTTTCAGACTGTGGGAGGAAACCGGAGCACCCGGAGAAAACCCACGCAGACACAGGGAGAATGTGCAAACTCCACAAAGACAGTGACCGAAGCCGGGAATCGAACCCAGGTCCCTGGCGCTGTGAGGCAGCAGTGCTAACCACTGTGCCACCATGTGTAAATACAATATCTATATCTAGCTTTTTGTCACATTACTGTTTTTGGGATCTTTCTGTGCATGCAGTGGTTACAGTGACCATCAACAAGGGAGAATCTAACCATCGCCCCTTGACATTCAATGTCATTACCATTGCTGAATCCCCCACTATCAATATCCTGGGGGTTACCATTGACCAGAAGCTGAACTAGACCAGCCATATACATACTATGGTTACCAGAAGCTAGGAATTCTGCAGAGAGTAACACACGTCCTGTCTCCCCAAAGTCTATCCACCATCTACAAGGCACAAATCAGGAACATAATGGAATACTCTCCACTTGCCTGGATGAGCGTAGCTCCAACAACACTCAGGAATCTTGACATTGTCCAGGACAAAGCAGCCACTTGATTGATACTCTATCCATAACCTTATTCATTCCTTCCACCACCGATGCACAGTGGCAGCTGTGTACCATCTACAAGATGCACTGTAGCAACTCACCAAGGCTCCTTCAGAAGCATCTTCCAAACCTGCAATCTCTACCACCTAGAAGGACAAAGGCAGCAGATGCTTGGGAGCAGCTTCAAGTTCCCCACTAAGTCACTCACCATCCTGGCTTGGAAATATATCACTTCACTGTCGCTGGGTCAAAATTCAGAAACTCCCTTCCTAACAGCTCTGTTGGTGTACCTACACCACACAGACTGCAATGGTTCAAGAAGGCAGCTCACCATTAACTTCTCGAGGGCAATTAGGGATGGGCAATAAGTGCTGGCCGAGCCAGCGATGCCCACATCCCATGAATGAATAAATAAAAAGAATAATGATGAGCTGTTTTAGTGATGTGTGTTGGGGACATATTGGCCAATACATTTTGGAGAGTTCTTCTGCTGTTTGATTGAAGTTGTGTCTTGGAATCTTTTACATTCACCTGAGGAAGCATCTGGAGAATTGGTTTCATGTCCCAGCTGAAAGATGGCACCACTGACAGTGCAGCACTCCCTCAGCGCTGCAGTGGGAATGCCACCCTTGATTTTGTGCTCAGGTCTCTGGAACAAGATCAATGATTGAGGTGTGAATTCCCCTTCTTTATGGCTAATTTCTTTACTGCCCCCAACACAGGGTGACTGAGACAAATCGACGTTCTGCTCTCACCCTCCGCCTATCGGTGAGATTTTTGTGGGTGCCGGGTTAGCTCAGTTGGTTGGATGATGGCCTGTGTGTGAGCTGCAGAATAATCCCAACAGGGTGAATCCAATCCCAGGACTGGCTGCTACACGTTTCATGGAGGCCTTCCCCTTAACTTATTCCATGCTTGATGTGGAGTGGTACTCCTCAAGCCATGCAACCACTTGTCTGCCTCTAATGGAGTGACGACATTATTAACCACGCTATCTCAGCATAGTCCCCAAGTGTTTGAACCCTGCCATGCTAAACCTTTACAACGGAGGAGGCCAAGAGGTGACCTAATTGAAGTGTACAAAATTATGAAGTGAGGTAGGCAGGGGGGAACAGGAAAGATTCATCTCCCCTTGCTGAGGGGCCTATTACCTTGGGGATTAGATTTAAGGTGATTGGTAGAGGGATTAGAGGGGACATGAGGAACATCCTTTTCACCCAGAGGGAGGTGGGTTTCTGGGATTCACTGCCTGAAAGGCTGAAACACTCAACTCATTTGAAAGGTACCTGGATCTGTATGTGAGGTTCTGGAACCTGCAAGGCTATGGGCCAGGTGCTGGAAAATGGGATTAAAATGAGCGGCTAGTTTCTTTTTTCTCCTTTCTTTGGTGGGCACAGACACGATGGGCTGAATGGCCTCTTTCTGCACTGTAAATTTCCTATAGTTCCACGGTTCTAGGTTCACAAACTTTCACAGAAACAGTTCGTACAGCAGTGATTAAAACACAGCATTGTAATCATGGGAGCAAGCCGCTTATATACAGCATCGCACTCGTATTGTATAGCAGTAATTACGGTGTCTGCTTTCCGCTTCAGTAATCTCAGTGTCAGATTCAGATGATTCAGACTCTGGGTTGAAAGTTAATTAGACATTAATAATGTTGCAAATACATTTAAATCGTCACATTTTATCATCGAATAATTATCCCAAAGGCAATGCAAATATTTATATTTTGTTTTGTTTAAATGAATAGAAAGAAGCAGGATTTTACTATAAGGCCGGCGCGGACATGTCGGTGCTTTGTTACGCTGGGTTAGTGCTATCCGGCACTGTCAGCTATTAGCTCGCAGACTCGCTGTAAATCCCAAAAACGTGTCTGACTCTGTGTCATACTGCAATGCAGAAAGAGCCTTTTTCCAAACAACCTGGAGCCAGTACTCTCAAAAAGATGCCCCCTTTACACAAAGTATTAAATTCAAACGTCAAATTTTGCAGTCTTATTTGATCCAGAAAGTGCAGGTGCCATGTTAAATGTACACTCCCTCTCTCTCTACATATAAAGAAACATAAATCTGTACTAATTATGTATACATACAATACTTTATACCTTAAATAAGATGCAGAAATCACATCATTATGCATTTATATATATTAATTCTTATTTAAATGGATATGCACATATCATAGAATAGAATCATAAAATCCCTACAGTGCAGGAGGAGGCCATTCGGCCCATCGAGCCTGCACCGACAACAACCCCACCTATCCCCCTAACCCCACATATTTACACTGTTAGTCCCCCTGACACTAAGGGGCAATTTAGCATGGCCAATCAACCTAACCCGCACATCTTTGGAGTGTGGGAGGAAACCGGAGCACCCAGAGTAAACCCACGCAGACACAGGGAGAACGTGCAAACTCCACACAGGCAGTGACCTGAGGCCGGAATTGAACCCGGGTCCCTGGCGCAGGGAGGCAGCAGTGCTAACCACTGTGCCACCGTGCCACCCTATATGGGATGTTAATTAATATCCATGTTTTAACAAAAAGTGTGAAATTACTATAAATCAAATATTCATGTAAGTGTTGCATTAATAACAATATACCTAGCTACATCAGTTAGATATAGCACTTGAGGCAAAGGGGATCAAAGGATATGGGGGAAGCCGGGATCAGGCTATTGAGTTAGGTGATCAGCCGTGATCAAGATGAATGGCAGAGCAGGCTCGAAGGATCCAATGGCCTCCTCCTGATCCTATTTTTTATGTTTCTATATATTTCTATATCTATACTTAATTAAGAATTCATTTATCTGCTTTTGCACCTCTCAGTTTCTATTGTAGTTGAGGCCAAAACGTTGTCTGATTTCAAGAAGAAATTAGATATAGTTCAAGGGATATGGGGGGGAAGGGAGGAATCAGGTTTTGATGATCAGCCATGATCAAAATGAATGGCGGAGCAGGCTGGAAGGGCCGAATGGCCTACTCTTGCTTCTAGAATCATAGTATCCCTACAGTGCAGAAGGAGGCCATTTGGCCCATTGAGTCCGCACTGACCACAATCCCATCCAGGCCCTATTCCTGTAACCCCACACATTTACCCTGCTAATCCCAACACGAGGGGCAATTTAACATGGCCAATGCACCCAACCCGCACATCTTTGGACTGTGGGAGGAAACCGGAGCACCCGGAGGAAACCCACGCAGACACGGGGAGAACGTGCAAACTCCACACAGACTCCAAGGCCAGAATTGAACCTGGGTCCCTGGCGCTGTGAGGCAACAATGTGCCACCGTTTCTCTGTTTCAAACAAAAATGGAGCTTGCTAACAAACATTGATCTTATCCCACTAAGGTTTATTGAGTTTATATGCTGTATCATTGAGCATTTATTAAGGTACATTATTAACTGTGTGGGTTGTAGCTCAGTGTGTAATGCTCTCACCTCTGACTCAGCTTTCAGTGAGTCCCACTCCTGGATTTGAGACTGACACTCCAGTGAAGTACAGAGGCTGAGACATTAAACTGAAACTTCCAGGTGTTAAACATCCCGTGGTTCTTCTCGAAGAGGAGCAAGGGGAGTCCTCCTCGATTCCCTGGTTAATATTTATCCTTTGACATGTAACACCAGGACTGATTATCCGGACATTATTACATTGTTGTATGTGGAGTTCATGTTACACAAATTGCCTTGCCATGTTTCCCTATATTAAAACAGGGAGGACATTTCAAAAAGCACTTAATTCCTGATGCCCAGGCATGGACTCCTGTTGGAAGGTAGGGGGAGATGATGGCCTAGTGGTATTATCACTAGACTATTAAAACCAGAAACTCAGCTAATGTTCTGGGGACCCGGGTTCGAATCCCGCCACAGCAGATGGTCGAATTTGAATTCAATAAAAAACATCTGGAATTAAGAATCTACTGATGACCATGAAACCATTGTCGATTGTCGGAAAAATCCATCTGGTTCACTAATGTCCTTGAGGGAAGGAAATCTGCCATCCTAACTTGGTCTGACCTACATGTGACTCCAGAGCCACAGCAATGTGGTTGACTCTCAACTGCCCTCTGAAATGACCTAGCAAGCCACTCAATTCAAGGGCAACTAGGGATGGGCAATAAATACTGGTCAGCCAGTGACGCCCATGTCCCAAGAATGAATAAAAAAAGGTTCACTGTGTAAGTGGACATCAGGTGCAGATAGGATCAGGTTGGATATATTGCTGCCTCTCGACGCAGTGGGCACCCATTTTCTGTCCTCTCAAATGAGAAAGGTACCGACAACACATATCCCAGGGGCAAAATGGATCAACCAATAGAGATTCTCACTGGAAAAGATGATGCTGACAATAAACAAGACAGTATTCAGGCTCAAGCTGAAAGGCAACATCCATGTCAACAAACATCTCCAATAAGAGAGAATCTATCTCCCCTTGACATTCAATGACATTATTGCTGAATTCCCCACAATCAACATTCTGGGGGTTACCATTGGCCAGAACCTGAACTGGTCCAGCCACATAAACACTGTGGCTCCCAGAGCAGGTCAGAGGGTAGAAATCCTGCAGTGAGTAACTCACCTCCTGACTCTCCAAAGCAGCCCATTTGATTGGCACACCATCCACCACATTCAACATCTACTCCCTCCACCACCGGCGCACAGTGACAGCCGTGTGCACCATCTGCAAGATGCACTGCAGCAACTCGCCCAGGCTCCTTCAACAGCATCTTCCACATTCTCAATCTCTACCACCTAAAAGGACAAGGGCAGTAGACACGTGGGAACACCACCACCTGGACGTTCCCCTCCAAGACACACACCATCCTGACTTGGAAATATATCAGCCGTTCCTTCACTGTCGCTGGATCAAAATCCTGGAACTCCCTCCCTAACAGCACTGTGGGTGTACCTACACCACATGGACTGCAGTGGTTCAAGAAGGCAGCTCACCACCACCTTCTCAAGGGGCAATTAGGGATGGGCAATAAACGCTGGAATAGACAGCCACATGAAATAAATGATAAATTCAAAACACTACAATGCTACAGGAAGTCTCTCCTCCCCAGTAGGGTTAGCCCACCTCTCTCTGCTCTGGGAAACTAGGTCCCCAGTTAGCACTCAACAACTTTAGAATAAAGAAAACGTGAATATTTATTTTAAAAATACATTATTAAAGATTTGAAAATCATCATTTTTTTTCTCTGGTTTAACTGAAGGGTGGTGTCTTATACATTTGGATCCAGCTTTTTGCCAGTAAATAGGGTACAGTTCTTCCATTCTGCTGCTGAAGGTCGGTGTGTCCTCAATACGTGCATTCTGCCTTTGCTGGGAGGAGTTGCAGATCATTGCAGGCTTTAGGAGAGATAGAGAGGGAGAGAAATAGACAGAGAAAGAGAGAGTGAAATAGACAGAGAGAGAGAAATAGAGAGAGAGAGAGAGAAAGCAGCAGAGGGAGAGAGAGAAGCATAAAGAGAGATAAAGGGAAGGTGTCAGAGGAATAAGCGAGGAGAAGCCCGGGGATTCTCTGCTGTAAGTTGCTGTAGTGATGGCTGCTCACAGGTTGGTGCTGATCCGGCATGGGGAGAGTACTTGGAACCAGGAGAACCGCTTCTGCGGCTGGTTCGATGCTGATCTGTCCGACACCGGGCTGCAGGAGGCGGCCAGGGGAGCCCGGGCTCTCAGTGAAGCCGGCTACCAGTTCGACATCTGCTACACCTCGGTGCTGAAGCGGGCCATCCGCACTCTGTGGGCAGTGCTGGACGGGGTGGACCAGATGTGGCTGCCGGTGGTTAGGACCTGGCGCCTCAATGAGAGGCATTACGGCGGCCTGACCGGCCTCAACAAGGCGGAGACGGCGGCCAAGCACGGGGAGCAGCAAGTGAAGATCTGGAGGAGATCCTTCGATGTCCCCCCACCTCCCATGGAATCAGACCATGACTTCTACTCCACCATCAGCAAGGTCAAAGCACTCCTTAAATAATAGATACGTTACTATGGGAATAGATACATTATTATATAGAAAAGATACATTATAATGTAAAATAGATACATTGTATCGAATAGATACATTATTATGGGAATAGATACATTGTATAGAATAGATACATTATTATGGGAATAGATACATTGTATAGAATAGATACATTATTATGGGAATAGACTGTGATCTGGTATGTTACTGACTTGGTCATCCAGAGGTCAGCATTGTGGTTTCAAACCGAACCCTGACTACTGGGGACATTTAAATCCGATTCAATCAATCTGGAATGAAAATAGTTTGCGGAAACTGACGGTGACTGTTTAATTACAAGATTTTTTTTTGCCCATCTGATTCACTGTTACCCTCCAGGGAGTGGAAATCTGCCCATTTACCCGGCCTGACCTACTTGCCATTCCAGACCCACAGCAGAGTGGATGAATCTTAGAATCCCTACAGTGCAAGGGGAGGCCATTCGGCCCATTAAGTCTGCACCAACTCTCCAAAAGAGCATCTCACCCTAGCCCAACCCCTCCTCGCCCTATCCCTGTAGCCCCACATATTTATCCTGCTAATCCCCCTAACCTTCATATCTTGGGACACTAAAGGGACGCTAAGATTAGCATGGCCAATCCACCTAACCCGCACATCTTTGGATTTTTAACTTCTCTCGGAAATGGCCCAGCAAGCCAACTCAGGTGTACCAAACAAAAACAGAAAATGCTGGAAAATCTCAGCAGGTCTGACAGCATCTGTGGAGAGAGAATAGAGCCAACGTTTCGAGTCTGAATGACCCTTCATCAGAGCATCCGCAGTAGTTTGCTTTTATCAGTTGTACCAAAATGCTCTGAAAATCTATAGCCCACACAGACTGCAGCGGTTTAAGGAGGCAACTCACCACCAGCTACCTCCTCAAGGGCAATTAGGAAATGCAGGCAATAATTACCTGCCTTGCCAGTGATGTCCAAATGCAGTGTGTATGTTAATTGATCTATTAAATATTTATATACCTTAACTAATATTGACTTTAAATAACAGAGTAAATTGATATACATTAAATATTGTTCCTATTTGCTGTATTTATTCGGATAATGAAAAGTGAATTTTCTTTTCCAAACTTCTGAAATTCAGTTCTGCTCAGCATAAATACAGCTCACCTCAATCAGGGAACATTAACTCGCATTAACATGAACATTTTACAAATCAGGTATTGCACACTGAATGAATATTGATTTTTTTCTACACAGCACTGTAAAAATCATAGAAATCATAGAAACCCTACAGTGCAGAAGGAGGCCATTCGGCCCATCGAGTCTGCACCGACCACAATCCCACCCAGGCCCTACCCCCACATATTTACCCGCTAATCCCGCTAACCTACACATCTCAGGATTCTAAGGGGCAATTTTTTTTTTTAACCTGGCCAATCAACCTAACCCGCACATCTTTGGACTGTGGGAGGAAACCGGAGCACCCGGAGGAAACCCACGCAGACACGAGGAGAATGTGCAAACTCCACACAGACAGTGACCCGAGCCGGGAATCGAACCTGGGACCCTGGCGCTGTGAAGCAGCAGTGCTAACCACTGTGCTAACCACTGTGCTACCCTGTATGTGCAATAGAGTGAATTTGTGCATTAATTAACAATCTTTAAAATGGCTGATGTGATTTAATACTGCTTTTTTGCTCTATTATTTTTAAATAATTACTAAAATATTTGTGTAATTCAGATTTCCATATATTTTCCATAGATCCTGTGAGAGAGTATACATAATTAGTGTGTATTATTGTGACACACACATGCATTTCAATACACATGCACACGCATTTACACACACAGGTACACAAACACATGCACACACACATGTACACACCCCACACACCTCAACACATATTCACACACCCAGACATTTACACACATACACACATGTGCACACACACATTTACACATACACAAATACACTTCAACATACATTTACACACATGCATGTACACATACACTTCAACACATTTACATGCACGTACACACACACACATACATACACAAACCTCCTTTCAACAGCCATTCCGATTTATCACCTCACCCTTGCCTTCCAATCCAACCTGGAAGACACTCCCTTGGATATTGGGGTGATTGGAACAAGTGGAGAAACAAAGATAGCTAAAGAGACAAAGACATGGACAGAGAGGGAATGAGAGAGACAGACGGATAGAAATAGACAAATGAAGGGGCTGATGGGGATCAGGGGAGTTAGAGAGCAAGATAGCAAATCAAAGAGCGACAGAAAGATAGAGGCAGAGTAAAAGTTAGAAAGAGAGATGGACTGTGATAGAGGGAAAGAGACAGAATAACAGAAATATATAAATAGGTATAGGAAGAGAAAAAGATAGACAGGTGGCAGAGAGAGACGGGAGAAACAAGCAGAGGGAGACAGACATGTAGGCGGAGAGAAGAGCAGACAGAAGGAGAAACAGGAGAGAGAGGCAAAGGGAACAGAGAGACAGGGTGACAGAAACAAAGATGGACAAAGTGTATTTGTGCTTGGTTGCACCACAACGGAATAGCTGAAGTAATTCCTGACCTTACAGAATCAGGTCAATCTTCTGCCTCCCTCAGATGTATTTGAAAATCTCCCTTGCATTTTCCTGTGTCACATATTTAAACCAAACCTATTGCTACCAATGTGAATTGCACAGAGTAAAAATACAACCTGGGAAAAGAGCAGCAGGAGATTCAGTTCACTTCACAAATCATTCTTGCAACATCTCTCTGTGTCTCTCTCGCTCTGTGTGTGTCTCTCTGGCTCTCTGTCTCCCCCTCTCTCTGTCACACTCCCCCCTCTCTGTCTCCCCCTCCCCCTCTCCCCCTCCCCCTCTCTCTGTCTCCGTCTCCCCCTCTCTCTGTCTCCGTCTCCCCCTCTCTCTGTCTCCGTCTCCCCCTCTCTCTGTCTCCGTCTCCCCCTCTCTCTGTCTCCGTCTCCCCCTCTCTCTGTCTCCCCCTCCATTGTCTCACTCAGGTTCAATCTCTGTGTATCCATGTTCTCTAATCAGAGTAATTAATGATTTATTTTGAACAGGATGTGCAGCTTATTTCTCATTGTGGCTCAGGTGGGAATGTACTCACCTCTGATTCTAAAACTTGTGGGTTTGAGTCCCACTGCACATAACCCTGACTGACAAACAGTGCAGTGCTGAGGGAGTGCTGCACTGTCAGAGGTGCTGCCTTTCGAATGGGATACTAAACGGAGGCCTGTACGACTCTGATCAAAGAAGCCATGTAAATGAGGTGGCGCATGACTCTCCCTTTGCAAGTAAAACACCTGAACTTTGTACAGTTCCTGGTAGCTAAAGGTGTGATTGTTCCCTTAGGATCGTCGCTATGCTGACCTGTCTGAGGATGAGCTTCCCTCCTGCGAGAGTCTGAAGGATACGATTGCCCGAGCCCTGCCCTTCTGGGATGAGGAGATTGTGCCGCAAATTAAAGCTGGAAAACGAGTACTGATTGCAGCTCATGGCAACAGCCTGAGGGGAATTGTCAAACATCTGGAAGGTAGCAGCCACTGGTCTAGTTTCAGGTGTTGAGTGGTTGTTATTTGCTGCATTTACAATGCGCAGATCTGGACATGCCCATAGCTGTGTGTCTCATAGAACAGTACAGCACAGAACAGGCCCTTCGGCCCATGATGTTGTGCCGAGCTTTATCTGAAACCAAGATTAAGCTATCCCACTCCCTATCATCCTGGTGTGCTCCATGTGCCTATCCAATAACCGCTTAAATGTTCCTAAAGTGTCTGACTCCACTATCACTGCAGGCAGTCCATTCCACACCCCAACCACTCTGCGTAAAGAACCTACCTCTGATATCCTTCCTATATCTCCCACCACGAACACTATAGTTATGCCCCCTTGTAATAGCTCCATCCACCCGAGGAAATAGTCTTTGAACGTTCACTCTATCTATCCCCTTCATCATTTTATAAACCTCTATTAAGTCTCCCCTCAGCCTCCTCCGCTCCAGAGAGAACAGCCCTAGCTCCCTCAACCTTTCCTCATAAGACCTACCCTCCAAACCAGGCAGCATCCTGGTAAATCTCCTCTGCACTCTTTCCAGCGCTTCCACATCCTTCTTATAGTGAGGTGACCAGAACTGCACACAATATTCCAAATGTGGTCTCACCAAGGTCCTGTACAGTTGCAGCATAACCCCACAGCTCTTAAACTCCAACCCCCTGTTAATAAAAGCTAACACACTATAGGCCTTCTTCACAGCTCTATCCACTTGAGTGGCAACCTTTAGAGATCTGGGGATATGGACCCCAAGATCTCTCTGTTCCTCCACAGTCTTCAGAACCCTACCTTTGACCCTGTAATCCACATTTAAATTAGTCCTACCAAAATGAATCACCTCACATTTATCAGGGTTAAACTCCATTTGCCATTTTTCAGCCCAGCTTTGCATCCTATCTATGTCTCTTTGCAGCCTACAACAGCCCTCCACCTCATCCACTACTCCAGCCTTCAGCCCCCTCCTCTAAGTAATTAATAAAAATCACAAAGAGCAGAGGACCAAGCACTGATCCCTGTGGCACTCCGCTAGCAACCTGCCTCCAATCTGAAAATTTTCACCAGTTTCATCACCAGTTTTTCCAGAAATGAGATTCCAACCACCATAGTGTCAACATCACCGAGATTATTTACTTCCACCTCCATATCAATTCCTGTCTCTGCCCTGTCTCAGCTTATCTGGGCGGCACAGTGGTTTAGCACTGCTGCCTCACAGCGCCAGGGACCCAGATTCGATTCCTGGCTCAGGTCACTGTCTGTGTGGAGTTTGCACGTTCTCCCTGTGTCTGCGTGGGTTTCCTCCACACTCCAGAGATGT
The DNA here is from genome assembly GCF_964213995.1 of Mustelus asterias. Lineage (NCBI taxonomy): Eukaryota > Metazoa > Chordata > Chondrichthyes > Carcharhiniformes > Triakidae > Mustelus > Mustelus asterias. The sequence goes on along the minus strand of NC_135811.1, from coordinate 5,199,605 downwards.
GAGGTTAGGTGGATTCGCCATGGTTAATGCATGGGGTTACGGAGATAGGACTATGTTGGAGAGTTGGTGCAGCCTCGATGGGCCAAATGGCCTCCTTTTGCACTGTAGGAAATCTATGAAATCTTCAGATCAGCTATGATCTTATTGAACGGCAGAGCAGGCTCGAGGGGCTGAGTGGCCTTACTCCTGCCCCTAATTCATATCTTCAGTTGAAACCCTTATCCATGTCTTTTTTCATTAGTGTCACAAGTAGGCTTACATTAACACTGCAATGAAATTACTGTGAAAATCCCCTAGTCGCCACACTCCGGCGTCTGTCCGGGTACACTGAGGGAGAATTTAGCACGGCCAATCCAGCTAACCAGTACATCTTTCGGACTGTGGGAGGAAACCGAAGCACCCGGAAGAAACCCACGCAGACACGGGGAGAACGTGCAGACTCCGCACAGACAGTGACCCGAGGCTGGAATTGAACCCGGGCCCCTGGCGCTGTGAGGCAGCGGTGCGAACCACTGTCCCACTGTTCAGCAGTAATATAATGGCAATGTCACTGGACTAGTAATCCCGAGGCCCAGGCTAATGCTGTGGGAACATGGATTCAAATCCCACCACGGGCAGTTGGTGAAATTTAAATTCAGTTCATAAATCTGGAATTGAAAGTTAGTCTCAGTAATGATGACCATGAAACTATCTTCAATTGTTGTTAAAACCCATCTGGTTCACTAATGTCCTTTAGTGAAGGAAATCTGCCATCCTTACCTGGTCTGGCCTACATGTAACTCCAAGCCCACAGCAATGTGGTTGACTGACTCCTTTCCAAACTGCTGAACAAGTGACTCAGTTCAAGGGCCATTAGGGATGGGCAACAAATGCTGGCCTTGCCATCGATGCCTACATCCCATGAAATAAAAAAATTCAAAAATTTATCTGGCCGGCAGCCTCCCGTCTTCCAGGCTTCACAAACTTCTTCCGAAACTTGGCTGCCTCATTTTATAATTTGTACCAAGTCCCATTCACCCATTACCTGTATACTGCTGACTTACACTGGCTCCAGGTACCATAACGCCATCGCTTTAACATTCTCATCCTCACTTTCAAATCCCTCCATTGCCTCAGCCCCTCCCTATCTCTGTAATCTCCTCCAGCCACATAACTCTCTGAGATAAATGCAGTTCCAACACTCAAAAAGCTCAACAACATCCAGGACAAAGCAGCCCCACTTGTAATCATAGAATCCCTACAGTGCAGAAGGAGGCCATTCGGGCCATCGAATCTGCACTGACCACATTCCCACCCAGGCCCTATCCCCATAACCCCACATATTTATCCCGCTAATCCCTCTAACCTAAGCATCCCAGGACACTAAGAATCAATTTAGCACGGCTAATCCCCCTAACCTGCACATCTTCCAGACTGTGGGAGGAAACCAGAGCACCTGGAGGAAACCCACGCAGACACGGGGAGGACGTGCAAACTCTACCCAGACAGTGACCCAAGTGAACCCGGGTCCCTGGTGCTGTGAGGTAGCCGCGTTAACCACTGTGCCACCGTGCCGCCTGCTTGATTGGCACCTCCTCCAGCACCTTAAATATTAATTCCCTCCACCACCAGCACACAATGTGCACCATCCACAAGATACATTGCAGCAACTCACCAAAGCACATTGACAACATCTTCCAAACCCGCGACATCTACCACCAAGAAGGACAAGGGCAGCAGATACATGGGAACACCACCACCTGCAAGTTCCCCTCCAAGTTACTCACCATCCTGGCTTGGAAATATATTGCTGTTCCTTTACAGTCGCTGGAACTCCCTCCCGAACAGCACTGTGGATGTTTCTATGGATGATCCCAATTAGGGATGGACCATAAATGTCTTCCATCCACTGATGCCTACATCTCACAAAATAATAAGTTTTAAAAAGTCTCTTCTTCTCCAATTCGTACCTGATTTTTATCACTCCACCATTGGCAGTGATGCATTCAGCTGCTCAGGCTAAGCTCTGGAATTTACCCCGAACCTCTGTGTTTCCCTATCTCACCTCTTTTTAGACACTAGTTAACCTTAATCCTACCATCACGTTTTTGATCATTTTTCCTACTTTTTGGTTATGAGTCTCATTGTCGAACATTTATCTGACAATGTTCCTGTGAAACACTTTGGGATATTCTACAACCAATAAACTGTCGTGAGCTATATATTTCAGTGAAGGCCTGGGGTGCTGTGTGGTTGTACACAAAGTTTAAACTGAAGGGATAAGTTTTTTTCAGCGCAATCTCTCTGAAATTGGCCAAACCAGTGCGAAAGGCTGAGGAATTTCAAGCATAAATTAGACCTAGAGCAAATTGAGTTTCCCCAACCTATTGTGATCATAGAATAGAATCGTAGAATCCCAACAGTGCAGAAGGAGGCCATTCGGCCCATCATGTCTGCACCGACCACAATCCCAGAGGGCCGAGAAGCCTAAAGGCAATGTTCTCAGAGCTTTTCAATGTAACTTTGTTTTAATGTACTGAAAATCTGGCCACTGCACCAGATTAACAGAAACTCATGATTCCGGCAGGTTTTCTAAAGTCAATTTTAATTATTTAAAATTAAGTTGCTCACAGCTTCATTGGGATACATTTCACTCATATTAATCAAACTGTACCAGGTTACTGCCTGAAATAGCACATCAGGGGGCCATTCAGCTTGTTATGTCCGTGCTGGCTTTCTGTAAAAACAACTCACCTCATTCCATTTCCCCACCTTTTACCCACAGTCCTGAAATTCTCTTCAGATAATGATCCAATTCTCTTTGAAAACCTCAATTCAATCTGCCTCCACCACACTTTCCAGATGCACCACTCACTGTGTGAATCTGTCTCCACCACACTCTCAGACAGTGCATTCCAGATCCTAACCACTCACTGTGTGAATCTGTCTCCACCACACTCTCAGACAGTGCATTCCAGATCCTAACCACTCGCTGTGTGAATCTGTCACCACCACACTCGCAGACAGTCCATTCCAGATCCTAACCACTCGCTGTGTGAATCTGTCTCCACCACACTCTCAGACAGTACATTCCAGATCCTAACCACTCGCTGTGTGAATCTGTCTCCACCACACTCTCAGACAGTACATTCCAGATCCTAACCACTTGCTGTGTGAATCTGTCTCCACCACACTCTCAGACAGTGCATTCCAGATCCTAACCACTCACTGTGTGAATCTGTCTCCACCACACTCTCAGACAGTGCATTCCAGATCCTAACCACTCGCTGTGTGAATCTGTCTCCACCACACTCTCAGACAGTGCATTGCAGATCCGGAGCACCTGGAGGAAACCCACGCAGACACGGGGAGAGCGTGCAGACTCCGCACAGTGAATTATTAAGGAATTTTTCACTTCTTAAAAAATTACATTCTAAAATACTTAAAATGCAAATAAATTTGAGTAGAGCCTCTGGGGAAAAAGGACTTTGTAAAACCTGCACAATTTTGAGTGTGATTTGAGCTCAGGTTGCACCCAGTGGGAAACTTGGTCAAGATTCCCAATCTCAACAGTCCGGTGAAATTCAGAGTGGAGAGATTGGGAAAATTGGAATGGAGATCATTTCATGCAGCTTCTAGTGAGAAGATCAACAGCCTGGGAAAGGGCAGGGGTGAAATGTCCCGTCTGGCATAATTAGATGGTATGGGAACTGAGGGTTGTGAATGGGAATGTACGAGGTAATAATCAGATTGGGTGTTGGAATGCATTGGGCTTCTCCTCCGAGGCACGGGTTCAAATCTAACACAGAACTAATGGAATAAAATGCTCCTTGGATGCTGGTGGAAGTGAGATTGTTCCCACTTCCTCTGGTAGACATGAATCCACAGCACAAAGCTTCCCCCCTGACTGAAACTAAACTGACAAACCAGTTCTGCATGGTCAGAAAACGTTGCAACCCTGTTGCTCTTCATTGGCGCTCAAATCCCATATCAGTGGCTCAGTTTGCTAGTAATTCACCTTCAAATCAGAAGGTTGGAGGTTCCTAGGAATGGGATTAGGCCATTCGGCCCCTCAAGCCTGCTCATCATTTAACAGGGTCATGGCTAATCTTATACCTCAATGCCATTTTCCACTCACTATCACCATATCCCTTAATATCTTTAATAGGTTTAAACTCCACTCCAGAGACTTGAGTATAGAACACCCCCAGTGCGGTACTGAGGGAGTGCTGCACTGTCATGATGCTGTCTACCAGATGAGACATTATACCTGAGGCCCCATCTGCCCTCCCAGGTGGACATAAAAGACCCCATGCTATTTTTGTGACGACGAGAAAGGGAGACCTCCCTGGTGTCCTGGACAATATTTATCCCTCAACCAACAGATTATCTGGTCATTATCACACTTTGTTTTGTGGGAGCTTGCTGTGCATAAACTACCTGCTTCTTTTCCCTACCTTAGAAAGTACTTCATTCACTGGAAAGAACTTTGAGTCATCCCAGCATGAGATATAATTAAAGTCCCAATTCAGAAAAGCTATGCTATTTGGATCTTAAATCACATGCGGCTTGCTCCCAGCCCTTTCTACCATTTCTCGGCATTCTAAAGTTATGGGAGAGGAAATTTCTGGCTTATATGCAGCTAGCCTGTAAGGCCCTATCATAGCACAGTAAAGCAGAGAGCTGGATACTGCAATGTGCCACACTGTTTCTCTAACTCAGCCTGTTCAATACTTGATTCCCAGGCTTTGCATATGGGCCTAGAAGTTGATTAGGTTGTAACAACTCAGGAAACCCAACTGGAAAAGAACACCATTTATTTTCAGAACATTAGATAAAGTCATTACTGTGGTGTACACACACACTACACTCTGCCTGGCACTGTTCAGCAGGCCCAGTCCTGGGCCTGCTTTATAAAAAGCTCAGGTAATCAGTTCCAGCTGGGCAAGCCACTGCCTGTTATCAGGGAAACTCATACTCATCAAACCCCGGAGGGAGATCCATGAGCGTCATGGGGCTTATCACAACCATGATTCACTCAGTGACAATTCCAGTTAGAACTTTAATTTATAAACACTTAAACAGCTAATTCAATTTGGTTGAGCTTATAGTTACAACTTTTTATTTAAAAACAGTTTAATATTGCATCAGTTCAATGATAACTCAGGTCTTGGTGCATATGTGTGTGTGTGTGCAAGTGTTATAGTCTGCTATCAGGTCAGGCACAGCATCTGTGGAGAGAGATAGAGTTGACATTTCATCAGAACTGGCTAATCAGCATTTTCTCTTCTTGTTTTGGATTTCCATTTCCAGCCTCTGCTGTATTTTGCTTGGATGCTGCGGTTGCCACAAGTGTCGATGTGTTTAATTGACAACTGTGCGACAGGTCCAGCATGGACATGTCAGGACGAATGCCACAGTCATTTGCTAATTCATACAGAATTGGCAATATTCAGGGAGATGGGGAAAAGCAATTTCAAAGGCTGATGGAATATTGGCTTTTATCTCCTGGGGGTGGGAGTGGTTGGTAGTTGGAATGCAAAGGGGAGAAAATTCTACTCCCATTGTATAAAGCTCTGATTAGAATACATAGAATCCTACAGTGCAGAAGGAGGCCATTCGGCCCATCAAGTCTGCAATGACCATAATCCCACCCAGGCCCTATCCCCATAACCCCATGCATTACCTGAGAGAGTCCCCCTGACACTAAGGGGCAATTTAGCATGGCCAATCCACCTAACCCGCACGCACATCTTTGGATTGTGGGAGGAAACTGAAGTACCCGCAGAAAACCCACACAGACATGGGGAGAACGTGCACACTCCACACAGACAGTGACCCCAGCCGGGCATCAAACTTGGGTCCCTGGCACTGTGAGGCAGCAGTGCTAACCACTGTGCCATCCCTGGCATGACTCTGGAATCTGGAATGACTACATTCAGCTTTGGGCACTTCACCTCAGAAAGAATATACTGGTATTGGCCTTAGAGAGAGTGCCTTGCAGATTTACACTGGGTCTAAGAGGGTTATGAGGTTGCCTAGATTAGGCTTGTATTCTCCTCAGTATAGGAGATTAAGGGGTGATTTAACTGAAGTGTTTGAGATGATTAAAGTTTAGGCTAGATAGAGAGAAACTATTCCCAGAACAAGAGGGCATCGACTTAAAATGAGAGCCAGGCCATTCTGGGTGTGATGTCAGGAAACAAAATGTAGTGAAAATCTCAATAATTTGAGACTGAAGGTCAAATTAAACATTCAAAACTTAGTTTGACAGATTGTTATTGGGCACAGGAAGTATTACAGAACCATCTGTGTATAAAGCCTTGGTGAGACCACACCTGGAGTTTTGCATATAGTTTTGGTCTCCTTATCTGGGATGTATTTACCATAGAGGAAGTTCAACAGAGGTTCATCACATTAATCTCAAGGGATTGTTTTATGAGAAAAATGGGTGAACCTGGGCCTGTATTCGCTCGAATTTCGAAGAATGTGAGGCGATCTCATTGAAACTCACAAAATTCTTACAGGACGAGAATGTGGATAGGGTATTTCCCCTGGCTGGTGAGTCTGCAACCAGGGGGCACAATCCCAGAATAAGTGGCAGGCCATTTAAGACCAATATGAGGAGGAATTCCTTCGCTCAGAGGGTGGTGAATCTTTGGAATTTTCTATTCCAGAGGGCTGTGGAAGCTCAAACATGGAGCATGTTTAACACAGAAAATGATAGATTTCCAGAATTCTAATGGCATCAAGGGAGATGGGGATAAATAACGTTGAGGTAGATGATCAGCCATGATTTTTTTGAATTGTGGAGCCGGCTAGATGGGCCGAATGGTCCAATCCTGCTCCTATTTTCTATGTTGCTATGGCGAGTAAATTGAGTTGAAGTACATGTCAGCCATGGGGTGGCACAGTGGTTAGCACTGCTGTCTCACAGCGCCAGCGACCCGGGTTCGATTCCCGGCTTGGGTCACTGTCTATGTGGAGTCTGCAGATTCTCCCCGTGTCTGTGTAGGTTTCCACCGGGTGCTCCGCTTTCCTCCCACAGTCCAAAGATGTGTGGGTTAGGTGGATTGGCCATGCTAAATTGTCCCTCAGTGTCAGGGGGACTAGCTAGGGTAAATATGTGGTGTTACAGGGATAGGGCCTGGGTGGGATTCTGGTCGGTGCAGACTTGATGGGCCAAATGGCCCCCTTCTGCACTGTAGGATTCTATGTTCTAACTGAATGGTGGAAGAGCCTCCTCTGATTCCTCTGTCTCTGATGATTTGATATGTTCTTTGATTGGCAGGCATGTCCGAGGAAGCCATCATGGAACTGAATCTCCCAACTGGAATTCCCATCATGTATGAACTGGACAAGAACCTGAAGCCAATGAAGCCCATGCAGTTTCTGGGCGATGAGGAGACTGTCAAGGCAGCAATGGCTGCTGTGGCAGCTCAGGGTAAAGCCAAGAAATGAAGCACAACACAGAGAGAGGGCAGACACAAGTATGAAGATCAGAAGAATTCCACGATATAGCTTCTTAAAAGAAAAAATATATATCTATTTGTGTGTATGGGGAATCAAGGCAGCATATAACTCCCAGTTATCATTAGTGAGGAATTATATTTCCCATATTGCACTGTGTTCATTGAGCATGCTCAATGGGTCCTTCCTGTTACCATATTTTCGCTCTCCCACATTAGAGTTCTCCTCCTCCTCTCCTGCCTGTAGTGACGTGTGTTGGATTTGACCACTAGGAACCATTGTTCACATGGGACAATTGCCATTCCGCCTGTGAGCAGTGAAATGTTAGGCCGCTTGTCCCGGCATTGAATTTATTTGGCGTTGGAACCCATCTCCTTGTAGCAGCTCAGATTGAACAAGAGCCGGCAAACACAGTTCAGCCATCAATTCTCTTAATTAAATCTTCAGTCTCTTCAAGCGATACCAAGGGCGACGACCCTGTCCCAAATGGCACACTGTCCCTACCAAAGCGCTTTCACTGCGATGAGATAGACAGTAGAATTATCAGAGATTAGGCGGTAAACTCTTTTGCAGAATCACCATAAGGCAGTATTGGTTGGGTTCAACATTCTCAGTGTGTCTTTGTTGGAGTCTGGCAATGAGAAGAACTCCCGCCACATCAACTTAGGATTCAATCTCTATAGACATGGCAGAGTTACGCTGCGGGGTTTAAGAACACCGGCACTGATACCCCGAGATGGTTAGTCATCAAGGCAACCTTTAGCCTCTTCACTGAACCCCTCATCAAGAATAAAATAATCACCAGTGAATCCAATCGGGAATTCAGGAGAAACCCCTTTCCCCAGAGAGTGATGAGAACTTTCTACTACAGGGAGTGGTTGAGGTGAATAGTGCGGATATATTTAAGGGAATGCTAGATAAACACAGGAAGGGGAAAGGAAAAGAGGGATAGTGGGTGGGATTCTCCGGTCTCGTCCGTGGCAGGACTCGTTGCGGGCGAGAATGGAAAATTTGACATTTGAGCCAAAACTCCATTCTCTCTCTGCGGCAAAGGAAATTCCCAGCCGCCAACGAGGACCGAAGATTCCAGCCTCAGTGATGGGCTGAGATGAAGAGGAGTTAGAGAAACTGTGCATGGAACATAAATACCAACACGGACCAATTGGGCCGAATGGTCTGTTTCTGTGCTGTAAGTTCTAGGCCCTTTAACCCATTGAGCTTGCTTAATTCTATGTAACAGTCTCTGATACTCAGAGTTAATGATGGCAAACAATGTCAATTACATCAACCAGTCTGGATTATATTAACACTTACTCTGCCAAACCCCGTCAGGATCCACACACACTACTGAGGGAATAAATTAACCCCTTCTTGTTAATTACCTATGAAGTCAAACAATCAAATTGTTAAATAGCAGTTGTTTGGTAACCTTAGAATCATAGCTAGCAGCACCATGACACTGTGCCTACAAGAAATTAATGGTTAAGATTCATGAAGGAAAAAGGGTTATAATAATTCAGAGAGAAAGGTGTTGATCTTCTGAGATCTGAGAGTGATGAGCTTCTGTCTCTTCAGCTGTCCATTATTCCTGAACCCTCTGCTCCTGGTTAAATCCAGGTTCCACACTGCTGCCTGGATCTGGTTTAACTACTGCCTATCTTGGTCAAAGTGATAGACATTGATGTGTCTGTATCTGGCTGATATCGCTGTGTAATCTCAGCTGCTGTCAACTTTCTCTTTCTTTCACCCTGTTGAAGATGCAACCTTCCAGTTTACAGAGACCCCCCTCTTCATCTACACCAGAACTCTTAATGCTGCAACTGCAAGATCTAGACTAAAGACTGACACCTGAAGACTTTGTCAAAAAAGCCATCTTATAGATCCTTAATTTGTGCTGAAACCCACTCAGTTCTGTTGACCAGTCTGAGTGCTCAGTCCACCTGGTGTCAAATCACCTCTAACACTATGGTCGGTTTGGCTCTCAAATCAGTGACGCACTGGCTAATTGTCCAGGACATGTCCTTCACTCATTTACTCCCGAGCTTCTTAAACTGTAAAAACATTGGGGTCCGAAAGTCCGTCAAACAATCGCAGGGGACCAGGTGCATCCCTGGTCCCTCTTATTAAACTTTGCACTAAAGAACCATCTGGAGTTAAACTAGTCAGTTTAGGGAGGAAGCGAGTGTCTCTGACCACTCAGATCACTTGAGTTAGCTGCACCAACACTCAATGGGGAACATTAACGAGATACGGAGTGAATAAACTCATGTGAAGGAAGTTGGAAAAATCACACAGCGTCAACTAAGTAAATAATAGCTATCTTATAATGAGCTTACTGAAACATGTCAGAGAGTCTTGACAGGGTGGATGCTGAGAGGATATTTCTCCGTGTAACAGAGACTAAATCCGGGGACACAGTTTAAAAATAAGGCGAGTCCCATTGGAGTTGAGATGAGGAGAGTGTAGTTAGTCTGTGGAACTCTTCCCCAGAAAGCTGTCAAGGCAGGCTCAATGGTTTTTTAAAAATTTGAGTGAGCTAGATTCTTGATTGACAGGGGGTGAAGGGGTATCGAGGGAAGGTGGGAATATGGAGTTGAGGCCGCCATTAGATCCGCCGTGATCTTATCAAATGGTGGAGCAAGCTCGAGGGGCTGAATGGCCTACTCCTGCTCCCAATTCGTAATTGTAGTTATCTGGCAGTTTGAGTAGCGAGGGGATCATTAATGGGACAGAATTGTATAGGGAGTGAGTGAGAGAGGTTACACAGACAATTCACTGTATCACTGTATATCAGTATTAAAAATAGCACTGGCACCTCACACGATAGGCCGAGTGGCCTTCGTAATCACAACCAAAGATCTATTGCAAGCACCTTGATGAAACAATCCTTGATCACATTGCTCAGGTGAGGAAGCTCAGAGCACAATGTGCAACCTTTAAATTCAGAGGCTGTCTCCTGGAATTTTTCAGCAGTCAAAGAGCTAGGAATGGTGTTAATTTGTAGTTATGTTGTGCTTCCCTGTCCCCCACACACCCCACATCCACAACAGTTGAGAATGGTTGTCCTCTGTCTTCACTGATTTCTCACTCTTTTCCCCACCCGCCCACCCTGGTCTCTGCGTTGCTGCTTGCATATGTTGCTGACTGTTACAGTAAGAGACTGACAGTGGCTCAAATGCAGCCGAGAGCTCAATGTAAGCCCACCTTTGCATTCCAAACCTTCCTGTAAACACTTGAACTGTGAATAAATGTAGCTGTGAGAACAGTTTGGGTGGTCTATTTCTTTATTTAAGTTGTTGGATGGCTCTTTTTCCCCATTGCCTCTTAACCTTTGACCCCTCCCTTTTCTTGCCCTCCTCCCCACCCCTTCCCTTTACTCTACCCTTCTCTCCCTCCTATTCCATCTCCCCCCATCTCCTCTCCCCTTCACCACCCCTTCTATCCCCACCAGCAGAGGCAGAGGAGGAGATGAGCAGAAATAGTCTTACACTGCGAGTTGTTGTGATCTGGGAGGCACTAACTGAAAGTTTCTCAACCCCATTCTCCTGCATTTTCTCTGTAACCCTCAATCCCTTTACCAATCAAGATCCATCTGTCTTAAATGCACTCAATGACCTGGCCTCCACAGCCCCACAGATTCAGCATCCTCTGGTTGAAGAAATTCCTCCTTATCTCAGTTCTAAAGGGTCGTCCCTTTACTCTCAGACTGTGTCCTGGATCCTAGTCTCTCCCACTAATGAAAACACCTTCCTCACGTCCACTCTACCCAGACCTTTCATTTAAAAAAAATTAATTTGTGGGTCATGGACATCGCTGGCTGGCCAGCATTTATTGCCCATCCCTAGTTGCCCTTGAGAAAGTGGTGGTGAGCTGCCTTCTTGAATCGTTGCAGTCCATGTTCTGTGGGTTGACCCACAATGCCGTTAGGGAGGGAATTCCAGGATTTTGACCCAGCGACTGCGAAGGAACGGCGATATATTTCCAAGTCAGGATGGTGAGTGGCTTGGAGGGGAACTTGCAGGTGGTGGTGTTCCCATTTATCTGCTGCCCTTGTCCTTCTAGATGGAAGTGGTTGTGTGTTTGAAAGGTGATGTCTAAGGATCTTTGGTGAATTGCTACAGTACATCTTGTAGATAGTACACACTGCTGCGACTGAGCGTCGGTGGTGGAGGGATTGAATGTTTGTAGATGTGGTGCCAATCAAGCGGACTGCTTTGTCCTGGATGGTGTCAAGTTTCTTGAGTGTTGTTGGAGCTGCACCCATCCAGGCAAGTGGGGAGTATTCCATCACACCCCTGATTTGTGCCTTGTAGATGGATAGGCTTTGGGGAGTCAGGAGGTGAGTTACTTGCCACAGTATTCCAGGCCTCTGACCTGTTCTTGTAGCCACTGTGTTTATGTGGTGAGTCCAGTTGAGTTTCTGGTCAATGGTAACCCCAAGGATGTTGACAGTGGGAGATTCAGTGATGGTAACATCACTGAATGTCAAGGGGCGGTGGTTAGAGTGTCTCTTATTGGTGATGGTCATTGCCTGGCATTTGTGTGGCGTGAATGTTACTTGCCACTTGTCAGCCGAAACCTGGATATTGTCCAGATCTTGTTGCATTTGAACATGAACTGCTTCAGTATCTGAGGAGTCGTGAATGGTGCTGAACATTGTGCAATCATCAGCGAACATCCCCACTTCTGACCTCATGATGGAAGGAAGATCATTGATGAAGCAGCTGATGATTGTTGGGCCTAGGACACTACCCTGAGGGACTCCTGCAGAGATGTCCTGGAGCTGAGATGACTGGCCCTCCACAACCACAACTACCTTCCTAAGTACCAGGTATGACTCCAACCAGCGACGAGTTTCCCCCTGATACCCATTGATTCCAATTTCGTTTAGGGCTCCTTGATGCCACAATCGATCAAATACGGCCTTGATGTCAAGGGCTGTCACTCTCACCTCACTCATTATTCTGTAAGTTTCAATGAAATTCCCCCCTCATCCTTCTAAACTCCATCGAGTACAGACCCAGAGTCCTCAGATGTTCCTCACACATCAAGCCTTTCATTCCATTGGACCTTTTACACTGGGACATGAACTTGAGTCCCAGATTGATGCCTGCAAGGGTTCATTAGAACATGATGTCTTTATATGTAAAATAAATGTATAATAAAGGAAAATTTCAGCTGAAACCATCATTGGATGCCAGCCATAGGTAGCACTCGCAACTACCCCAGAAATTTGTGGGTTCAAGTCCCATTCCAGAAACTTCACCACATGTTCCAGTTTGACCCGAGGGAGAGCTACAATGTCGACACGGTGGGCAGCATGGTGGCACAGTGGTTAGCACTGCTGCCTCAGAGCACCAGGGAACATGCTCCTGTCTACATCAATGGGGATCACCAACAACCGGTCCTGGTCTCCCCATGCCGACACTATAGTTAAGAAATCCCACCAACGCCGCTACTTTCTCAGAACACTAAGGAAATTTGGCATGTCAGCTATGACTCTCACCATCTTTTACAGATGCACCATAGAAAGCATTCTTTCTGGTTATATCACAGCTTGGTATGGCTCCTGCTCTGCCTAAGACCGCAAGAAACTACAAAAGGTCATGAATGTAGCCCAATCCATCACGCAAACCAGCCTCCTTTCCATTGACTCTGTCTACACTTCCTGCTGCCTCGGCAAAGCAGCCAGCATAATTAAGGACCCCACGCATCCCGGACATTCTCTGTTCCATCTTCTTCCGTCGGGAAAAAGATACAAAAGTCTGAGGTCACGTACCAACCAACTCAAGAATAGCTTCTTCCCTGCTGCAGTCAGACTTTTGAATGGACCTACCTTACATAAGAACATAAGAAATAGGAGCAGGAGTAGGCCATCTAGCCCCTCGAGCCTGCCCCGCCATTCAATAAGATCATGGCTGATCTGATAGTGGTTTAGTTCCACTTACCCGCCCGCTCCCCATAACCCTTAATTCCCTTATTGATCAGAAATCTATCTACCCGTGACTTAAACATATTTAACGAGGTAGCCTCCACTGCTTCAATGGGCAGAGAATTCCAGAGATTCACTACCCTTTGAGAGAAGAAGTTCCTCCTCAACTCTGTTCTAAACTGAGTCCCCCTTATTTTGAGGCTGTGTCGTCTAGTTCTTGTTTCCTTTCTAAGTGGAAAGAATCTCTCTGCCTCTACCCTGTCTAGCCCCTTCATTATCTTATATGTCTCTATAAGATCTCCCCTCAGCCTTCTAAACTCCATAGAGTACAGGCCCAACCTACTCAATCTCTCCTCATAAGCTAACCCCCTCATCTCCGGTATCAACCTGGTGAACCTTCTCTGTACTCCCTCCAAGGCCAATATAGCCTTTCGCAAATAAGGGGACCAAAATTGCACACAGTACTCCAGTTGCGGCCTCACCAGTACCTTGTACAATTGCAGCAAGACCTCCCTGCTTTTATACTCCATTCCCTTCGCGATAAAGGCCAACATTCCATGTGCCTTCTTGATCACCTGCTGCACCTGCAAACTGAGTTTTTGCGATTCATGCACAAGGACCCCCAGGTCCCTCTGCACAGTAGCATGTTGTAATTGTTCACCATTTAAATAATAGTCCATTTTACTTTAATTCCTTCCAAAGTGGATAGCCTCACACTTGTCAATGTTATACTCCATCTGCCAGATCCTCACCCACTCATTTAGCCTATCTAAATCTCTCTGCAGACTTTCCGCATCCTCCACGCAATTCACTTTCCCACTCATCTTTGTGTCATCAGCAAACTTTGTTACCCTACACTCGGTCCCCTCCTTCAGATCGTCTATGTATATGGTAAACAGTTGAGGCCCCAGCACCGATCCCTGCGGCACGTCACTAGTCACCAACTGCCAACCAGAAAAGCATCCATTTATTCCAACTCTCTGCTTCCTGTTAGATAGCCAATCCTCAATCCACGCTAACACTTTACCCCCAACTCCGTGCACCTTAATCTTCTGCAGCAACCTTTTGCGAGGCACCTTATCGAACGCCTTCTTGCATTAAGTTGATCTTTCTCTACACCCGAGCTATGACTGTAACACTGCATTCTGCACTCGCTCGTTTCCTTCTCTATGAACGGTATGTTTTGTCTGTATAGCGTGCAAGAAACAATATTTTTCATTGTACGTTAATACATGTGACAATAATAAATCAAATCAAATTAAAACCTGGGTTCAACTTCCAGCTTGGGTCACTGTCTGTGTGGAGTTTGCACATTCTCCCCGTGACCGTGTGGGTTTCTTCCGGTTTCCTCCCACAATCTGAAAGATGTGCTGGTTAGGTGCATTGACCTAAACAGGCGCCGGACTGTGATGACTAGGGGAATTTCACAGGAACTTCATTGCAGTGTTAATGTCAGCCTTACTTGTGACTAATAAATAAACTTTACTTTGTTACTGTCAGAGGTGCTGTCTTTGGGATGGGGCATTAAATTGAGCCCCAATTTCCCTCTTACATGGGCGTAAAGGTGCCCCTGACACTATTTGAGCAGCAGAGGAGTTATCCCGAGTATCCTGGCCAATATTTATCCAACAACAATGTGTAATTATACAGTAAGAAATAAAACATCTCAAGGTGCTTCACAGGAATGTTATCAAACAGAATTGGACACCAAGCAATATAGGGATATACTAAAGCTGAGGACAAAACAAATCTTGGTCAAAGGTACCATATTATAGAATCCCTACAGTGCAGAAGGCCATTCAGCCCATCACACCATGCATTTACCATGGCCAACCTACCTAACCTGCACATCTTTGGACACTAAGGGTCAATTTAGCATGGCCAATCCACCTAACCTACACAGCTTTGGACATTAAGAGGCAATTTAGCATGGCCAATCCATCTAATTTGCGCATCTTGGAACACGAAGGGGCAACTTAGCACAGCCAATCCACATAACCCGGACACCTTTGGACACTTAGGTGGATTGGCCATACTAAATTGCTCCTAACTTGTGCATATTTGGTAGGATTTAAGGAGCACCCTAAGGGCAGAAAGAGGCATTTCAAGGTGGAGAGGTGAAGGGAGAGAATTTTGTTGCTTAGAGCCTAGACAGTTGAGGGTGGAGTTACATGAATCGGGGAATGCTCAAGAGGCCAGAATTGGCAGAGAGCAGAGATCCCAGAAGGGTTGTCGGGCTGGAGGAGGTTACAAAGATAAGGAAGGATGACTCCCAAAGTCACAAAACTGTCATTCCTCAAACAACACATTACCACATTGCTGTCTGTGGCAAATTGCTGTGTGCAAACTACAATCCCAATTTGGGGATGCTCTGAGATTGGGGAAGGTGCTGTATAAATTCATGTCCTTCCTTGCACAAAGAATTGCATTTACCCAGACTGAATTTTTTAAGCAAGGATTTTGTCCAAAGTCACTCAGATATCAAAGGTTTCATAATTCTCACTTTCTGAGGATCTGAATCTTCTCGAGATGTTTTGCCACCAGTAATCTCCAAATCTCTCCCCTTTATGCCAGACTAGCCCTGGATGGGCAGAATGGTCTCCAACTCTAACCGGCCAGCAGACACTGCGCCTGCGCACTGAAGTAGAGCCCACGTTCCAGCGTCACTCAGAGGCTGACCAATCAGCGGCCTCGCAGGAGAACCATGCACCCGATTGGAGGAGGCGGGGAGTCAGGCGCCGCTGATTGGAGAAGGGGAGCCAGACGCTGATTGGAGGAGCTGGGCAGTCAGGCGCTGATTGGAGGAGGGGAACCAGGCGTTGATTGGAGGAGCTGGGCAGTCAGGCGCTGATTGGAGGAGGGGAGCCAGGGGTTGATTGGAGGAGCTGGGCAGTCAGGCGCTGATTGGAGGAGGGGAGCCAGGGGTTGATTGGAGGAGCTGGGCAGTCAGGCGCTGATTGGAGGAGGGGAGCCAGGGGTTGATTGGAGGAGCTGGGCAGTCAGGTGCCGCTGATCGGGCGGCTCGAGCGGAGTTGGTTTATTTTTCAAATCCGGGAAGTGGGAGAGGGTCCTGAGGGGGAGGGGCACCGGGGTCCTGAGCACCAGAGGGGGAGGGGCACCGGGGTCCTGAGCACCAGAGGGGGAGGGGCACCGGGGTCCTGAGCACCAGAGGGGGAGGGGCACCGGGGTCCTGAGCACCAGAGGGGGAGGGGCACCGGGGTCCTGAGCACCAGAGGGGGAGGGGCACCGGGGTCCTGAGCACCAGAGGGGGAGGGGCACCGGGGTCCTGAGCACCAGAGGGGGAGGGGCACCGGGGTCCTGAGCACCAGAGGGGGAGGGGCACCGGGGTCCTGAGGACCAGAGGGGGAGGGGCACCGGGGTCCTGAGGACCAGAGGGGGAGGGGCACTGGGGAGCTGACCCCTACAGGGAGGTCACTGGGGTGCTGACCCTTACAGGGGGCCACTGGGGTGGTGAGCCCGGGGGGTAGTTGGGGTCCTTTGCGCTGGGGGTTGCTGCAGTGGGTAATGGCTGGGTTTGGGGCACGGTAGCCCTGGTTGGATTGTATTGAGGGGCACTGGGAGTTGGGGGGATGAAGTGCCTCCTCATTGCCAGCGAGAGTGCCCAGGTCCTCTTCTACTGGACCGACCAGGAATTTGAGGCCAGCCTGAAGCAGCGATTCGACAACTTGGTGGAACAGCACAGGGAGGTATGGAGAGCGCAGAGTAATTCGGCTGCTGACTCTTAGCATGGACTGTAGTTATACTGCACCTCGCACCAGTGGCCATTCTTTATGAGTGAGCCATTTTGATTTGATTTATTATTGTCGCATGTATTAACATACAGTGAAAAGTATTGTTTCTTGCACGCTATACAGACAAAACATACCGTTCATAGAGAAGGAAACGAGAGATTCTACAGAATGTAGTGTTACAGTCATAGCTATTGGAGCTAAGAAGACTGAGAGGGGATCTTGTAGAAACTTTTAAAATTCTAACAGGGTTAGACAGGGTAGATTCAGAAAGAATGTTCCCGATGGTGGGGGAGTCCTAAACAAGGGGATATAGTTTGAGGATAAGGGATAAACCTTTTAGAACTGAGATGAGGAGAAATTTCTTCACCCAGTGGGTGGTGAATGTGTGGAATTCACTACTATAGAAAGTAGTTGAGGCCAAAACATTGTGTGATTTCAAGAAGAAATTAGATATCGCTCTTGGGGCTAAAGGGATCAAGGGATATGGGGGGAAGGTAGGATCAGGATATTGCCATGATCAAAATGAATGGTGGAGCAGGCTCGAAGGGCTGAATGGCCTACTCCTGTTTCTACTTTCTACGTTTCTATGCTGATGATGGATTTGACCGTATTGCTGATGAGCAATGGAAAACCTATGCTTGCCTGACCCACCTCTATAATTGGGGAGAACTGTCACCCCCACTGCCCTCAGTGGTAAAGGTTACAAAACGTGCTGATGGATTTTAAAATCAGCCAAGGTCTAACTGAGTTGGGAAACAGCTTTAGGGATGAATTATTTCCTCCTGAACTTGTATTCCTCTGGTACTGCTATGTTAGTCTAAACTATTCCTTCATCAGTGTTGCATGTGGTAACATTCCTTCAGTAGCAGGGCTTGGTTGACAGTGAGACTAACTAACTTCCCTTGCTGAAATCAGCAAATTCAGCAAAAGTATTGCCGCAGTCCGTCTGGCTGAGTTTCACACAGCACAGTGACTTTCCCTGCTTCATCCTTGCTCCAGAAATTACTTGTTGCTGTTTCTCCACTATAGATAGTTAGGGGAGATTTGTGGGAAGATTGTCCCAACCTGTAACTTTTTCTTCGATGTACGGGGACTTCCTGGGAATGGGATCACCAAGACACTACCTTGCATGGATTAACAGCAAGATCCTGCAAAATGTGACCTATTTTCCGTGTCTGGGAACCTCCTCTTGAGGAAGGTCAATTGAGAGAGAGTATTCGAGAACCCGGATCTCAAACCTGAGACTAAGGTCGCGGTTTACTGGGTAGCAGTGATCCTTGCCACTCCTACATGTTTCAGAGACTAGGACACCCTACAGCAGGCACCTCAAAGCGCTGGAGATGTAGCACCATCTCAAACAATGACGAGACAGAGTAGAGGGAAGAGATAGAGAATCTGGTGAAATGGTGCGACAACAATAATCTCTCCCTCCCTCAATGTCAGTAAAACAAAGGAGATAGTCATCGACTTCAGGAAGCGTAGTGGAGGACATGCCCCTGTCTACATCAATGGTGATGAAGTGGAAATGGTCAAGTTTCTCGGTGTCCAGATCACCAGCAACCTGCCCTGGTCCCTCCACGCTGATGGTATAGGTAAGAAAGCCCACCAACGCCTCTACTTTCTCAGGAGGCTAAGGAAATTTGGCATGTCCGATACGAATCTTGCCAATTTTTACAGATGCACCGTAGAAAGCATCCTTCCTGGATGTATCACAGCTTGGTAAGGCTCCTGCTCTGACCAAGACCGCAAGAAACGACAAAGGGCTGTGAATGTAGCCCAGTCCATCACGCAAACCAGCTTCCCATCCATTGACTCCATCTACACTTCCCTCTGCCTCAGAAAAGCAGCCAGCATAATCAAGGACCCCATGCATCCTGGACATTCTCTCTTCCACCTTCTTCCGTTGGGAGAAAGATACAAAAGTCTGAGGTCATGTACCAACTGACTCAAGAACAGCTTCTTCCCTGCTGCCATCAGACTTTTGAATGGACCGACCATATATTAAGTTGATCTTTCTCTACACCCTATCTATGACTGTAACACTACATTCTGCACCCTCTCCTTTCCTTCTCCCCCATATACTCTATGAACGGCATATTTTGTCTGTACAGAGCGCGAGAAACAATACTTTTCACTGCATCCCAATACATGTGACAATAAATCAAATCAAAATCAGCGATGCCTATACAGACAAAACATACCATTCATAGAGAAGGAAAGGAGAGGGTGCAGAATGTAGTGTTCCAGTCATAGCTGGGGTGTAGAGAAAGATTAACTTAATGCGAGGTAGGTCCATTCAAAGGTCTGACAGCAGCAGGGGTGAAGCTGTTCTTGAGTCGGTTGGTACGTGACCTCAGACTTTTGTATCTTTTTCCTGAAGGAAGAAGATAGAAGAGAGAATGTCCGGGGTGCATGGGGTCCTTAATTATGCTGGCTACTTTGTCCAGGCAGCAGGAAGTGTAGACAAAGTCAATGGATGGGAGGCTGGTTTGTGTGATGGATTGGGCTACATTCACAACCTTTTGTAGTTCCTTGCGGCCTTGGGCAGAGCAGGAGCCATACCAAGCTGTGATACAACCATAAATGCTTTCTATGGTCCACCTGTAAAAGTTGCACAACCAATGAACTGCTTTTGAAGTGTAGTTGCTGTTCAGTAGGAAAATAATTTTTCTATTCATTCCTGGGATATGGGTGTCACCTGCAAGGCCAGAATTTATTACCAATCCCTAATTGACCCTTGCAAAGGTGATGCTGCAGGTCGAGTAGGTATACCCACAGTGCTGTTGGGAAGGAGTTCCAGGATTTTACACCCAGTGACAGTGAATGAACGGTGATATGGTTCCAGTTCAGGATGGTGAGTGACTTGGAGGGGAGCTTGCAGATGGTGGTATTCTCTTTCATTTGCTTGTTCTCCTAGGTGGTAGAGGTCACGGGTTTGAGAGGTGCTGTTGAAGGAGGCTTGGCAAGTCCAACTGGGTAAGGTAGCTTAAGTCACACACGCTCTCACACACACACACAAACACACACACGCTCTCACACACAAATTTATCTTACAAGCTAAGATAAATGTTAATCAAGTTAACCATCCTTATGTTGTCCTGTATCACTGTTCCTTCACTGTCGCTGGATCAATATCCGGGAGACTCCTCGAATAGTATGATGGGACCAAGCAAGAGCAGCATGGTGGCACAATGATTGGCACAATGATTAGCACTGCTGCCTCACAGCGCCAGGGACCCAGGTTCAATTCCAGTCTCGGGTGACTGTCTGTGTGGAGTTTGCACATTCTCCGTGTGTCTGCGTGGGTTTCCTCCCATGTCTAAGAATGGAATTTCCAACATGATCCCCACATTTGGCACAGCTTTTTAATCTGGTTTTCCACCTCTCCGGCAATGACTTTGCTTTTGAGTAGGATGAACAGAAGGTGGCTACGTGTGTGGAACTGGCTGGATGGGGATATTTTCCTGTCTGTCATTGTATGTGTTTTTTCAGCTATCTGAACAGGTAGATATGGCTTCAGTTTAATCATTCCCTAAACATGGGTTGTGTGGCTTTGAACCCACAGTCTTCTGACTCTTTACCTGGACATAAATAGAGCAACGTATTAAAATGGACATGAAGCTGCAACGTAGCTAACTTGGACACAAAGAGAATTAAGGGGGAGAGGGTGGGAATGTGGGGATATAAAATTAAATGGTGGAGCAGACTCACAGGGCTGAATGGTCCACCCTGCTCCTGTTTCTTTTGTTATAACATGAATGAACTGTCCCCTATGTTCACAGACATCCCCAGCCTTTGAGGACAGCATAAACACACTGTTTGCACCGCTTCTCATTTCCTGCATTACCCTCAACGAGAAGATTTCTGACACCTACACCTCTGTTGTCAGTGAGAATAACTACCTCTTCATAGTGCACCAGGTAGGCAGTTCAAAGCTGTGTGTGGTTATCTATCCGGCTTGACTTGTATGCCATGGGTTCAAGTGCTTTTTTGTCAAAACTTTCAAAACACTTCCTGCATGTACATTGTCTCTGCTGTTCAATTTCTTCATTTTTCGTATTTTCCCCACCATCTTCTCAGAACTCTGCCTGTATGACAGGAGAACAAGTAGGTGATGTTTCGGGGTGACATGGTGGCACAGTGGTTCGCACTGCTGCCTCACAGCGCCAGGGACCAGGGTTCGATTCCCGGCTTGGGTCACTGTCTGTGTGGAGTTTGCACGTTCTCCCCAAGTCTGCGTGGGTTTCCTCCGGGTGCTCCGTCTCCCCCCCCCCCCCCCCCCTCCCCCCCACAGTCCAAAGATGTGTGGGTTAGGTGGATTGGCCACTCTAAGTTGCCCCTTAGTGTCAGGGGGACTAGCTTGGGTAAATGCATGGAGTTATGGGGAAAGGACCTGGGTGTGATTGTGGTCGCAGCAGACTCGATGGGCTGAATGGCCTCCTTTCGCACAGTAGGATTCTATGATACCTCATTTATCTACTTCAGAATGTTTTGACAGTGGGTTGATCAGTGAGCTATTTCTAGACCTTCCCATTACTGAGCACTCCTACCTCAGTGCAGTTGTGTTTGGGAACTCAGCAGCTTGAGGGGGAGGTGGCCGGGGTACCTCTGAAGCAATGATTCGTTAGATTCACTGCACTGCTGCTTGGCATGAGAAAGATATGGAAAGATTAGGAATTGGGAGGGAGGGGATTCTAGGATGATTTGATGAGATGTTTAATCCTTGGAATTATTTACTATGCTTCCTATTGTGTTCTGGTCTGCAAACTCCCACTAACTCTTCCAACTGACGTACTCTGGCAGCCTTCAATTCCCTTTCACCACACCACTGTATCATAAGCTCTCTGTCTCTCCAGAGATCCACCAAGGATGTGATTGCACGAGAGGGGGTACAGAGGGGGTTCACCAGGATGTTGCCTGGGATGGAGCATTTGAGCTACAAGGAGAGACTGGTTCGGCTTGGATTGTTTTCTTTAGAGCAGAGAAGGCTGAGGGGGGATGTGATTGAGGTGTCTAAGATTATGAGGGGTATAGATAGGGTGAGTAGGGAAGCAGCTGTTCCCCTTGGTTGAGGGGTCAATCACGAGGGGGCATAGTTTTAGGGTAAGAGGCAGATGATTCAGAGGGGATTTGAGGGAAAAAATCACTCGAGAGGGTGTTGGAAATTTGGAATGCACTGTCTGGGAAGATAGTGGAGGCCGGAAACCTTACAACTTAAAAAAAGTATTTGGATGAGCACTTGAAACATGATAACATTCAAGGATATGGGACAAGTGCAGGAAAATGGGATTAGTGCAACTTTAGTGGTAGTTATTGTTGGTGCAGACTCGATGGGCCTTTTCTGTGCTGTATGACTCTGACTCTTTCCTTTCCCTACCCTAGCTCCACTTTTGCTTTCCCCAGTATCTAAGATTTTTGCTTGTTTGTGGGATGTTGGCATTACTGGCTAGGCCAATAGTTACTGCCCCTTCCCTAACTGCCCATGAGAGGGTGGTGGTGAGCTGCCTTCTTGAACCGCTGAAGTCCATGTGGTGCAGATGCACCCACAGTGCTGTTAGGGAGGGAGTTCCAGGATTTTGGTCCAAGTCAGGATGGTGAGTGACTTGGAGGGGAATCTCCAGGTGGTGCTGTTTCCCGACTGTACTCTGCCTTCCCCCAAGCCTCCATTATCCCTCTTACCCCCAATTGTGCTTCATTTTCCCTCTTGCTCTCTGGTAACCCTCCTTTTCCACCTTCTGCACCCCATGATACTGTACTGTTCTCCGTCACCCTATTCTACCTCATACAGTTCCATGGCTCTGTTCAAATTATCCTTCGCCTTCTAACCCCACTTGACCTGAACTTGGTTGTGACGCCTGATTGTATGATGTGTTTGGGGCTCAAAATGTGTTCATCACTTAGCCGCTTCCTGACAGTAAAATTGTGATGTTATTGATTCCACTGCCAATTGTCAGAGTGTTGTTCCCAGATTAATTGTTAATTTTCACAGATTCGATGGGCAGAGAGTGAACTTGCTTCACTAACCTGAGTTTGACTCTTTGTGATTTCTTCAGTTTGGGGAGTGTATGTATGTTGCGGTGAATGGAGATGGTTCAGAGAATGAAGATGACCTGAGACGGAAGATCTTTGTATTGAAGAAGATTATTGATGTGTGTTTTGGCCTGGTAACGCTGGATACCAACATCCTGAAGAAAAAGTATGTGATATTCCTTTGTTTCAAGTTTTCTGATACAATTTTCTCCCCATCTCTCGACAGACATTTCCTTTAGTGTGGTGAATTGTGAGTCTAGGTGGAGAGTTTCAGCCGGCTGTTTAATCATGGGGACACAGTAAGCTTCAATCACTCCCAATAAGGGAAGTGGATAACCATTGGGATTAGAAGCTTGGTTAGTTTATCCTCTACCCAAGATGCAGGGAGATCAAAAGAACAGGAGTCAATCATTTAACCCCTCCTGCCTGGTCTGTCATTCAGTGGGGTGTTGGCTGGTCAGGTCCAATGTAAAACTCCTCTCTGTGTTCAATTAAGTTTACACAGACAGTGTGAGCATTCGGTATTTCCTAGTCTCTATGTTTGAGTAACTGAATGTCTTAACCAGCTTTGTAGAGAACATGTTTCCACTTATGGGGGAATTAGAGGTCATAACTATAAACTAGTCACTAATAAATCCAATAGGGAACCCAGAGGGTGGTGTGAATGTGAAACTAGCTACCAAAGAGTAGTTGAGGTCCATGGAATAGCTAATTGTAGGGGCAAGTTGGATAAACGCATGATGGAGAAAGAAATAGAAGGATATACTGATAGGTGGGTCAAAGTAAGGTTAGAGGTGGTTAGTGTGGAGCATAAACCCCAGCCTGGACCATGTGGAATGAATGGCCTGTTTCTGTGCTGTAGCCTCAGTGTAACTTTGTATCTTTACAAAGGCGAATGACTTGAGATTCATAATGAAATTTAAAATCAGAGATGCGGTTAGAATTAACAGATGCAAAAGCAGGAAGTTGCCAAGCTCATGTTTGCGTGCTAACATAGACCCTTGCTCCTTGAGCAGTTCCATTATAGGAACATAGGGGCAGAAGTCGGCAAATTCAGCCCTTCAAGCCTGCTCCGCCACTTAATTAAATCATGGCTGATCTCTCCCTGGTCTCAAATCCACCTCCCACCTGTTCCCCATATCCCTTTAACCCATTTTTAAAAATCAGAAATATATCTATCTCCTCCTTGAAATCAATGATTCAGACTCCACCGCGCTATGGGACAGTGAGTTCCACAAATTCACCACCCTCTATGAGAAGTAGCTCCTCCTCATCTCCGTTTTAAATCTACCGCCTCTCATAGAAACATAGAAAATAGGTGCTGGAGTAGGCCATTCGGCCCATCGAGCCTGCACCACCATTTAATATGATCATGGCTGATCATACACTCTCAACCTATACCTGTGGCCTCTTGTTTTAGCTTTCCCCACAAGGGGAAACATTTGGTCTACATTTATGTTATCAATCCCCTTTAGTATTTTATACACCTCGATCAGATCCCCTCTCATCCTTCTGAGCTCCAGCGAGTATAAACCCAAACTCTTTAATCTCTCCTCATATGTCAACCCTTTCATAAGACCATAAGACATAGGAGCGGAAGTAAGGCCATTCGGCCCATCGAGTCCACTCCACCATTCAATCATGGTTGATTTCAACTCCATTTACCCGCTCTCTCCCCATAGCCCTTAATTCCTCGAGAAATCAAGAATTTATCAATTTCTGTCTTGAAGACGCTCAACGTCTCGGCCTCCACAGCCCTCTGTGGCAATGAATTCCACAGACCCACCACTCTCTGGCTGAAGAAATTTCTCCTCATCTCTGTTCTAAAGTGACTCCCTTTTATTCTAAGGCTGTGCCCCCGCGTCCTAGTCTCCCCTGTTAATGGAAACAACTTCCCTACGTCCATCCTATCTAAGCCGTTCATTATCTTGTAAGTTTCTATCAGATCTCCCCTCAACCTCCTAAACTCCAATGAATATAATCCCACGATCCTCAGACGTTCATCGTATGTCAGGCCTACCATTCCTGGGATCATCCGTGTGAATCTCCGCTGGACCCGCTCCAGTGCCAGTATGTCCTTCCTGAGGTGTGGGGCCCAAAATTGCTCACAGTACTCCAAATGGGGCCTAACCAGTGCTTTATAAAGCCTCAGAAGTACATCCCTGCTTTTGTATTCCAAGCCTCTTGAGATAAATGACAACATTACATTTGCTTTCTTAATTACGGACTCAACCTGCAAGTTTACCTTTAGAGAATCCTGGACTAGGACTCCCAAGTCCCTTTGCACTTTAGCATTATGAATTTTGTCACCGTTTAGAAAATAGTCCATGCCTCTATTCTTTTTTCCAAAGTGTACGACCTCGCACTTGCCCACGTTGAATTTCATCAGCCACTTCTTGGACCACTCTCCTAAACTGTCTAAATCTTTCTGCAGCCTCCCCACCTCCTCAATACTACCTGCCCCTCCACCTATCTTTGTATCATCGGCAAACTTGGCCAGAATGCTCCCAGTCCCGTCATCTAGATCGTTAATATATAAAGAGAACAGCTGTGGCCCCAACACTGAACCCTGCGGGACACCAGAATCAACCTGGCACACCTCCTCTGAACTGCCTCCAATGTCGCCACATCCTTCCTTGAGTAAGGTCAAGTTTGTCTCCCAGTATTCAATAGACTTGCACTTGGGGGGGGGGGGGGGGAAGGCACTTTGGGGTGAATGACTGGAGGGAATCTGGGAACCATACACCAGAAAGAATAGACACTGTCTGCGGAACAAAGAACAGTACAGCACAGGAACAGGCCCTTCAGCCCACCAAGTCTGTGCCGACACATGCTGCTCTAATATCTTCTTGCGCATTTAGAAAGGAATAAACTCATTAACGATAGTTAGCATGGTTTTGTGAGAGGGAGGTCATGCCTCACTAACCTGGTGGAGTTTTTTGAAGAAGTGACTAGAATGGTTGACGAGGGAAGGGCCGTGGATGTCGTCTATATGGACTTTAGTAAAGCGTTTGACAAAGTCCCTCATGGTAGGTTGGTGCAAAAGGTTGGATCTCATGGGATAAAGGGGGAGGTGGCTAGATGGGTGAAGAACTGGCTTGGTCACAGAAGACAGAGGGTGGTAGTGGAAGGGTCTTTTTCCGGCTGGATGCCTGTGACTAGTGGTGTTCCGCAGGGCTCTGTATTGGGACCTCTGCTGTTTGTGATTTATATAAACGATCTGGAAGACGGTGTAACTGGGGTGATCAGTAAGTTTGCTGACGACACGAAAATGGCTGGACTTGCAGATAGTGAGGAACATTGTCAGAGGCTACAGAAGGATATAGATAGGCTGGAAATTTGGGCAAAGAAATGGCAGATGGAGTTCAATCCAGATAAATGCGAAGTGATGCATTTTGGTAGAACTAACGTAGGGGGGAGCTATACGATAAATGGCAGAACCATAAAGGGTGTAGATACGCAGAGGGACCTGGGTGTGCAAGTCCACAGATCCTTGAAGGTGACGTCACAGGTGGAGGTGGTGGTGAAGAAGGCATATGGCATGCTTGCCTTTATAGGACGGGGCATAGAGTATAAAAGTTGGGGTCTGATGTTGCAGATGTATAGAACGTTGGTTCGGCCGCATTTGGAATACTGCGCCCAGTTCTGGTCGCCACACTACCAGAAGGACGTGGAGGCTTTAGAGAGAATGCAGAGGAGGTTTACCAGGATGTTGCCTGGTATGGAAGGGCTTAGTTATGAGGAGAGATTGGATAAACTGGGGTTGTTCTCACTGGAAAGACGGAGGATGAGGGGTGACCTAATAGAGGTGTATAAAATTATGAAAGGCATAGATAGGGTGAATGGTGGGAAGCTTTTTCCCAGATCGGTGGTGATGTTCACGAGGGGTCATAGGTTCAAGGTGAGGGGGGGGAGGTTTAACACGGATATCAGAAGGACGTATTTTACACAGAGGGTGGTGGGGGCCTGGAATGCGCTGCCGGGCAAGGCAGACACATTGGGAACGTTTAAGACTTATCTAAATAGCCACATGAACGGAGTGGGAATGGAGGGATACAAAAGAATGGTCTAGTTTGGACCAGGGAGCGGCGCGGGCTTGGAGGGCCGAAGGGCCTGTTCCTGTGCTGTATTGTTCTTTGTTCTTTCTTTGTTCTTTGCCTCCACATGGTCCACATCCCTCTATTCCCTGCCTAGTCATGTATCTATCCAGATGCCTCTTGAACGTTGTTATAGAATCTGCTTCCACCACCTCCTCAAATTAGTCTTTGCATTTCTTTATACTGGGTATCTTGCAGTGGAGATGCCGGTGTTGGACTGGGGTAAACACAGTAAGAAGTCTAACAACACCAGGTTAAAGTCCAACAGGTTTATTTGGGAGCAAATGCCACTAGCTTTCGGAGCGCTGCTCCTTCGTCAGGTGGAGTGGGAGATGTGCTCACAAACAGGGCACACAGAGACACAAACTCAATTTACAGAATAATGATTGGAATGCTAATCAAGCTAATCAATGCTAATACAGCTAATCAAGTCTTAAAGGTACAGACAATGTGAGTGGAGGGAGGGAGCATTAAGCACAGGTTAAAGAGATGTGTATTGTCTCCAGACAGGACAGCTAGTGAGATTTTGCAAGTCCAGGCAAGTTGTGGGGGTTACAGATAGAGACAATACACATCTCTTTAACCTGTGCTTAATGCTCTCTCCACTCACATTGTCTGTACCTTTAAGACTTGATTAGCTGTATTAGCATTGATTAGCTTGATTAGCATTCCAATCATTATTCTGTAAATTGAGTTTGTGTCTCTGTATGCCCTGTTTGTGAGCACATCTCCCACTCCACCTGACGAAGGAGCAGCACGCTCTGAAAGCTAGTGGCATCTTGCAGCCCAGTGATGTAGTTCAGATCTGTAGCTGCATACTTGTACCATTAGATGGGGCTCCTGCTCCAGGAACTGCAGATCTTCACGTCAGTCCTCACAGCCTTGTCAATGCAATATGGTGTGCGATTCACCAGTCATTATGGAAAAAGCTGGACACACAGCCAGTCAGGATCTGGAAGCAAAGTATTGTCTCTAAAGGCTGTACCTGAAAATTGGGCCATCATTTGCCTTCAGGCACCCACAGTATTTTTAGTTTTTCTGGTGTGCATTTATCTCTCCACTAGTGGAAAAATGTGAACAATTATCTTCTGTTTTGCATCACAAACCTTTCTCAACTCTCTCAGGCTGGTTAGGTGATCTGCTCCGGAAACACTACTGTTTGTGAGCTCTCCTCACCGCTTGGATTACCTGTCTGAGGATAGAGTTAACCCTTTCAGTCTTGCTCATTGAAACTTTTGCTTGATTCCTTCCAAGGGATTTGCTGTGCCTCTCCGAGTGATGTCTTAACCAAGGCTTTGTTCTCCTTTCTCAGGTTGCGGCCTCAAGATACAGAGCAGCGATGCAAAGTTTGGAAGATGTTGCAAAATCTGCTAATGACGTACAGCCATTTGAGGGAGGAAGACCAGAGTTTCCTGGTGGAGGTGTTGTAACATTTGCTGAAATTAGTGGTAGTTTGAAGAAGACTTTCTGCACTGGAGCTCCCCTGCTGGCCTGTATTGTACTGAGGAAGGCATGGTTACACACGGTTACACAGGCTAGGGCTTTGGTTCCCAATCAGTGTTGAATCAGCTGATGTTGACCAGATGTGATCACGGGAGTTGTGATATGATGCCCTGTTAGAAAGATGGGCAAGGCCAAGCTTAGCTGGGGCCCATGGTTGCAGAGCCTGTTCCACGTGGCGTCCGAAATCCATTGAGAAATGGCCACTAGGATGTAGGTGATTTACTGCCCATCCCCTGGTTGCCCTGAGAGAGTAATGATTTCCTTAACCACTGAGTTCTTGCGGTAATGGTGACTCGTCTGCAATGATCTGGTGGCTTGCCAGAGAAGAAAGAGATGTGCCTCGTCTAACCCCTTTCACCATCTCAGGATCTCCCGAAACATTCTGAAGTGTATCACCGTTGTAGTGTGGGGCACACACACACCATACACACACACCATACACACACACCATACACACACACCATACACACACACCATACACACACACCATACACACACACCATACACACACACCATACACACACACCATACACACACACCATACACACACACGCACCCACAAAGTAAAATATGCTAATGGCTGTATTTTTTAAATTAATGTTGATATTGGCCAGGACACCGGGGAGAACTCCCAGCTCTTCTTTGAAATAATGCCATTGGATCTTTTACATATACCTGGGAGGGTGGTACAGTGGTTAGCACTACTGCCCCACAGCGCCAGGGACTTTGGTTCAATTCCTGGCTTGCGTGGGTTTCCTCTGGGTGCTCCAGTTTCCTCCCACGGTCCGAAAGGCATGCTGGTTAGGTGGATTGGCCATGCTAAATTCTCCCTCAGTGTACCAGAACAAGCGCTGGAATTTGGCGACTGGGGGATTTTCACAGTAACTTCATTTCAGTGTTAATATAAGCCCACTTGTGACACACAAATAAAATAATAATGTCTCAACTGAAGGTCGGCATTTCCAATGGTGCAACACTCCCTCAGGGATGGGAGAAATATTTCACTATTCCTTTCTGGGGCACTATATAGTG
This sequence comes from Mustelus asterias, assembly GCF_964213995.1. NCBI lineage: Eukaryota > Metazoa > Chordata > Chondrichthyes > Carcharhiniformes > Triakidae > Mustelus > Mustelus asterias. The sequence goes on along the minus strand of NC_135811.1, from coordinate 5,169,810 downwards.
ACCCCTGTCACATTCTCATTTCCAAACCAGGAACCCTGTTGTGTATGAGATGGTGACCAGACTTGGCTATGTCTTTCTACCATCCTTCCCCCTGCTCTCACCTCTCCGTGGACAAGCAGCTGACTACCCAGGAAAACACAGTAAATGGGTTTCTGGTTAAAGTTTGCTGAAAGTGTAGCTTCCCATATTCTTAGAGTGCTAGTCTTTTGCGGTGAGGAGTGGGAGAATAAAGGGAGCTGTGCATCGACATTGACTCTGTATTTTTGTGCACAGCGGTTATCACTGCTGCCTCACAGCGCCAGGGTCCCGGGTTCGATTCCCGGCTTGGGTCACTGTCTGTGTGGAGTTTGCATGTTCTCCCCGTGTCTGCGTGGGTTTCCTCTGGGTGTTCTGGTTTCCTCCCACATTCTGAAAGACATGTTGGTTAGGGTGCATTGACCCGAACAGGCGCCAGAGTGTGGCGACTAGGGGAATTTCACTAACTTCATTGCAATGTTAATGTAAGCCTTACTTGTGAATAATAAATAAACTTTTTGTTAGGCTGTGGAACGCCTGATCCATCCCCAGTTGTGTGAGCAGTGCATTGAGTTCCTGGACCGACAGGTGGTGCAGCAGATAAACAGCAGCATGGAGCGGGCTAATGAGGAAGTGGTACACACCTTCATCCTGGTACACACCAAGCTGCTGGCATTTTTTTCAAGGTGATACATTTTGTGACAAATTTACATTCTTTCTGGTTTTAAAATAAGAATGTTTATTCTCACCAAAGATGTGTGGATTAGGTTGATTGGCCATCCTAAATTGGGCAGCACAGCGCCAGGGGCCCGGGTTCAATACCAGCCTTGGGTGACTATGTGGAGTCTGCACGTTCTCTCCGTGTCTGTGTGGGTTTCCTCTGGGTGCTCCAGTTTCCTCCCTTGGTCCAAAGATGTGTAGGTTAGCTGGATTAGCCATGCTAAATTGCCCCTTAGTGTCCTGAGATGTGTAGTTTAGGGGGATTAGTGGGGTAAATATGTGGGGTTACAGGGTTAGGATGGAGGGGGGTGGGTGGACCTGGGTACGATGCTCTGTTAGAGAGTTAGTGCAGACTTGATGGGCCAAATGGCCGCCTCCTGCACTGTAGGGAGTCTATGATCCTGTGAAAAGATTGGACCCTGCCATGGTGCTCTCCAAAGATGCGAGTAATTGTTGACTTGTATGGCAATAAATACTGGTCTTACCAGTGGCATTCACATGTGAACATAGAATAAAAGGTCATGCAAGGTAGTCGCATAAGGTGCACTGCTGATCACCAATTGAACCGTGTCCCAGCCAGTGTCCTGGAGCGGGGAAGGGGAAAGAAAGAGATGAAAATATGTGGCACATTATCAAAAGATAATTGTATTGGGTACTATGAGGATGAGGGGAGACTTAATAGAGGTGTATAAAATTATGAAAGGCATAGATAGGGTGAACGGTGGGAAGCTTTTCCCCAGGTCGGTGGTGACGTTCACGAGGGGTCATAGGTTCAAGGTGAAGGGGGGGAGGTTTAACACAGATATCAGAAGGACATATTTTACACAGAGGGTGGTGGGGGCCTGGAATGCGCTGCCAGGCAAGGTGGTGGAGGCGGACACACTGGGAACGTTTAAGACTTATCTAGACAGCCATATGAACGGAGTGGGAATGGAGGGATACAAAAGAATGGTCTAGTTTGGACCAGGGAGCGGCACGGGCTTGGAGGGCCAAAGGACCTGTTCCTGTGCTGTTTTGTTCTTTGTTCTTTGTTGACCTGCTGGTGACTTCAGAAGTATCTGTAGTGTGTACAGAACACTAGTTTGTGAGATTGTACCCAGCAGTTTGTATCTTGAAGGATTGTGTTAGTCAAAGCTTGCTCCTGTTTACTCTCTATACTCTTTTAACCTTCAGGTCTAACGCAGAAGATATTACCTTACACTCCATTATAGAGCGAATTAAGCAGCAATCGGTATTAAAAGAAACTAACTGAATGGGGAAGGCAGTGCTGTAAAAGTTGACTTTAGAAATTGCCTTTAGATTCACTTCTGAGATTCACCAACATTTGAATCAACTTTAGCCCACCCCTTTGAGACTTTAGCTGCCCCACCCTTCTCTTTTGAAGATGTAGACTCTGGGGTATGATTCCACAGGCTTTGACACTTCACCCACGTGGTCACCCTTTGTTGTATATTTAAGTGATTGCATGATTGCTTATAAGAGCCAGTCACATGATTTGATGGTGATATCGTTGGGGTGTTTCACAGGCTCCTGCCTTTAATTCCATTTTTAACTCTGTGCAGGCAGCAGCTTGTACAATAAATCTGTTGTTATTTTGAATCTGTGTGCAAACCATATCTTTTTCTTTTTGTTTAAAACCCACAACCCCGAACATAGTTTATTACACCCTTCATCATGAATTTATCTGGAAATATCTCAGCCAGGTCCCTGTGATGCTCTCTCACAACCCAATAGCCCATTGGGTCCTGATCTGGACCCAATATTATAGAATATTATATTATAGAAAGAATATTATTAAACTAGAAAGAGTGCAGAAAAGATTTACTAAGATGCTACCGGGACTTGATGGTTTGAGTTATAAGGAGAGGCTGGATAGACTGGGACTTTTTTCTCTGGAGCATAGGAGGCTGAGGGGTGATCTTATAGAGGTCTATAAAATAATGAGGGGCATAGATCAGCTGGATAGTCAGCATCTTTTCCCAAAGAATGGGGAGTCTAAAACTAGAGGGCATAGGTTTAAGGTGAGAGAGGAGAAACACAAAAGGGTCCAGAGGGGCAATTTGCTTCACACGAAGGGTGGTGAGTGTCGGGAACAAGCTACCAGAGGTAGTAGTATAGATGGGTACAATTTTATCTTTTAAAAAGCATTTAGACAGATACATGGGTAAGATGGGTATAGAGGGATATGGGTAATTGGGACTAGGTTAGTGGTTATGAGAAAAAAGAGGTGGCATGGACAAGTTGGGCCGAAGGGCTGTTTCCCTGCTGTAAACCTCTGACTCTATGACATGTACAGATCCCAGTAGGCATTGGTGAATAGTGCTGACTGTGAGCATGAGCTGTTGTTGTTTTACTCCTGTCTTTGCCAATGCACTGTCATTGCAAACCAGGTTTGAGAGCCATGACAGCCTGTATAAAGATGTGATTTAACCGCTAATGCTATTGCATTTTGTATTTAAATATACCTGGCATGATTAATGTTAAATTCAAACCAAATACTCGTCACCTTTTCACCAACTTGATTTCTTTCCTGCTTACTGTCTATTCTATCCTTTTATCCCATAGTCGTAATGCCAGCTCTCTCAGACCTTCAGACTTGCTCGCACTCATTCTGATTGCTCAAGATATGTACCCAAGTGACAGCAACTTGGAATCGCTAATTGTCAAGGTAAGGCTTCAATTTGTAGTTGACGTGGTCTCTCTATGAGTTTGATAGGTAAAAGCAGAAACTTCAATAAGCGGATTGCAAACTATTCTGCAGTCTGCCATGTGAATCTGCATTGCTTATTCACAGTAAATGATGATGCTTAAATTCCAGGAGCTAATGGAGCAAATGCTGTTGCAGTAAAGGTCCAGTGGGTAGCGTGGTGGCACAGTGTTTAGTTAGCACTGCTGCCTCGCAGCGCCAGGGACCCGGGTTTGATTCTGGCCTCGGGTGACTGTGTGGAGCTTGCACGTTCTTCCTGTGTCTACGTGGGTTTCCTCCGGGTTCTCCGGTTTCCTCCCACAGTCCAAAGATGTGGGAGATGTTTTGTCTCCTTACTTGAGAATGGAGATACTGGCACTGGAGGGGGTGCAGAGGAGATTCACTAGGTTGATTCCAGTGTTGAGAGGGTTGGCTTATGAGAAGAGACTGAGTAGACTGGGACTATACTCATTGGAATTTAGAAGAATGTGGGGAGATCTTATAGAAACATAAAAGATTATAAAGGGAATAGATAAGATAGAAGCAGGGAGGTTGCTTCCAATGGCAGGTGAAACCAGAACTAGGGGGCATAGCCTCAAAATAAGGGGGAGCAGATTTAGGACTGAGTTGAGAAGGAACTTCTTCACCCAAAGGGTTGTGAATCTGTGGAATTCCCTGACCAGTGAAGCAGTTGAGGCTACCTCGTTGAATGTTTTTTAGGCAAAGATAGATAAATTTTTGAACAGTAAAGGAATTAAGGGTTAGGGTGAGTGGGCGGGTAAGTGGAGCTGAGTCTACGAAAAGGTCAGCCATGATTTTATTGAATGGTGGGGCAGGCTCAAGGGGCCCAGTTGCCTACTCCTGCTCCTAGTTATTATGTTCTTATGTGCAGGTTAGGTGGATTGGCAATGCTAGATTGCCCCTTAGTGTTTCAAAGACGTGTAGGTTAGGTTGATAATCCCAGGCACTTACCATGGGGCTAGCGGGGATGGAGGGGTGGGCATGGCTAAGATGCTCTGTTGGAGAGTCGGTGCAGATTTGATGGGCTGAATGGCCTCATTCTGCTCTTCAGGGATTCTGTGAATCAATGAAGTTTTTGGTTATCACAGTCCAACCTTGGTGGGGATGGGTCCACAGCAACACCAGTGGCTTGGCGCTAAATTGGTAATCTCAGGGTGATTGGTGTGGGGCATGCTGCTGAGGGGGAGGTGGGTAACTGGGGAAAATTCTTCTGAGGTTGGGGAGGGCCTGGCAGTGTTCAACACTGACAGCAGATTACCAGAAAAAACCAGTCCCATCTCCCAGAACTAAAATAATCCACAAATAAGCATTAAACAAATGTCTTGCTCTCTGAGTGATAATTTAACCTGCTAGTCTGATGCATTGTTTGCTCATAGGATCTGGAGAATACCCCAGTAACTGAAGAGGTTTATTCCCCTAAACTGTCGCCTAGTGCACAAGGAGCAGGTATGTAACAACCAACCCAAAGAGCAAATCTCCCCATCATGTGTGTCACCCCGAGGGGGTCAGTCCCGCTGTGTGTGTCACCCCGAGAGAGTCCCGCTGTGTGTGTCACCCCGAGGGGGTCAGTCCCGCTGTGTGTGTCACCCCGAGGGGGTCAGTCCCGCTGTGTGTGTCACCCCGAGGGGGTCAGTCCCGCTGTGTGTGTCACCCCGAGGGGGTCAGTCCCGCTGTGTGTGTCACCCCGAGGGGGTCAGTCCCGCTGTGTGTGTCACCCCGAGGGGGTCAGTCCCGCTGTGTGTGTCACCCCGAGGGGGTCGGTCCCGCTGTGTGTGTCACCCCGAGGGGGTCGGTCCCGCTGTGTGTGTCACCCCGAGGGGGTCGGTCCCGCTGTGTGTGTCACCCCGAGGGGGTCGGTCCCGCTGTGTGTGTCACCCCGAGGGGGTCGGTCCCGCTGTGTGTGTCACCCCGAGGGGGTCAGTCCCGCTGTGTGTGTCACCCCGAGGGGGTCAGTCCTGCTGTGTGCGTCGCCCCGAGGGGGTCAGTCCCGCTGATTTGATTTGATTTATTATTGTCACATGTATTAGCATACAGTGAAAAGTATTGTTTCTTGCGCGCTATACAGACAAAGCATACTGTTCATAGAGAAGGAAAGGAGAGAGTGCAAAATGTGGTGTTCTCTGTAATTGCATCACCATTCAGACTGATGTGATCTCTATCCCTCTGCTTCAGGAGAATCTTTGGAAAGTGGTTCATACACGTCCCAATTCACTGACTCCGTGGTGCAGGTAGGTGCTTCTCTGGTAAGGTCACAGGGCTAGATCCTAGCACCAGTTGAAAGGAGTGACACTGTTCCTACCAGTGATCCCTTGAGTCTACACGAAGTGGGAATAGCTTTTTACAGGACTGTTGGTGGTTAATCAGGAAGGTTCGAAATGATGCAGGGAGACAACAAAAATGTTTCCGGTTTGAGAAAGTGGGTGAAAAAAAAGAGCTTAAAACAATAATTTGCATGTAGGTTAGTACGTTACCAGCTTAATTGCTTTAGAATGGTGGTGTCCTTGCCAGCTCTCTGTAAGAGTAACTTGGCTAGCTTGTAGTAAAGTTGAAAGCTAGAATGCAGCCTGTGTGTTTTTAGTTTTTTAAAATTCATTCATGGGATGTGAGCCAGATAAGGACGGCAGATTTCCTCCCCTGAAGGACATTAGTGAACCAGATGGGTTTTTACACAATCGACAATGGTTTCATGGTCATCATTAGACTTTTAACTTGTTTTATATTGAATTCAGATCTCACCATCTGCTGTGGTGGGATTCAAACTCGGGTCCCCAGATTCTGGGTCTCTGGGTTCCAGTCCAGTGATAATACCACTACATCACCACCTCCACCCACTTCACCTTCCAATAAGCCCATGTTTAACAGTTTTCTCAGCATCCACACCTGCCATGCGATAGCTCGAAGTACAGAGAAGAAGCTTGTTCGTCTGATTCGCTCAGTGATGGAGCTTTTACAATTTCCCTTGTGCCTTAAGGCGAGGGGAGCAAATACAGCCAATGTTTCTGCTGCTGATTGTTATCCAGTGACTCCAAATGGAAAGTGTGTTACGCGGACACACTCTAATGTCTGGGGTTATTACCATCTGATGCTGCGAACATCTCTAAGTGGCAACATCTGTCTCCAGAATAGAGTGTATTTTTTTTCTATTTCCTGTGTGTGTGAGTTTGTGTGTTGGGCAGACGTGGCCTTCACAAGATAATGTCCTGTCTCCTGGTGTTCAGGTTGCAGAAGACAGCCTGCGAGTATTTGAATCGTTTCCTTCTGAGAGTTCTACCCCCAAAAGAGTCTTCCTTGATGCCAATTTAAAGGATCATTACTGCCCCATGATGCCTCACAACATGTACTGCATGCCCCTCTGGCCTGGGATCTCTCTGGTTCTACTTACAAAGGTGAGAATAACATCTGGAATATATTAACTTGATTACAAGTGTTGTACATTCAGGTCACCACCACTGTGAAACCATTGCTCCAGCTGTTAATTTCTACCATTACTTCAATCACTAACAATATTCCAGTCTCTCAACCTTGTGTGTCTTTTGTTTTAAGAATGTTTTTATTGCAAGTTTTCCATTTTATCCAAAAAATTTAATACAGTACAGAGTAATCAGTATTCCACATAAACATACAGAAAAGACCAGCAAATATTCATGCAAATGGTTCAAATGATCAAGCATTGCAATTGGTGTCTTCTCTCGTACGGATAAAGAAAGGATACCTATAGAGTGGGGGATGTCAAGAGAACTGGATACAACTGTGAGCACATGGCCGCACAGGATAACAGGAACAGAGCTACACAATATATGGAATAATATACAACCAAACTGGGCCTAGCTCATCATCCCAAGACCTCCAAGCAATGAAGGGATACCCAAGAAAAGGGGAACATCCAGATAATCCCATCAGTACTAGATGTTCTCACATACAGGAACCAGTCAGCTAAGGATTCATACACCTCGCCTAGGCTCAGAATACAACAAACTTCCCTCCTCTCCACCCATATCAGAGGCAGCAATCAGGGTCCCCGTCACTGGAAAACTGAAACCATTTTCCACTAAGTAAACTCTACTGAAAACTACAATTGTCATGACACTCATCCACAGGATATCTCGGAGAGAGAGGTATCAGGACCCCAGTACAACCTCAAGAAACAGGACCCCACAGGGGATCCCACCCCTCAAGAAGATGGGCAGACAGGAAGTCCCTATATAAGACGACTTGGAGGAGGCAATCAACTCCATCCAGCCAGTGGGGTGGCGCAGTGGCACAGTGGTTAGCACTGCTGCCTCACAGCGCCAGGGATCCGGGTTCAATTCCCGGCTCGGGTCACTGCCTGTGTGGAGTCTGCACGTTCTCCCCGTATCTGCGTGGGTTTACTCCGGGTGCTCCGGTTTCCTCCCACACTCCAAAGGTTAGGGTTAGGTGGATTGGCCATGCCCAACTGCCCCTTAGTGTCAGGGAGATTAGCGGGGTAAATATGTGGGGTTACAGGGATAGAGCCTGGGTGCAATTGTTGTCGGTGGAGCCTCGATGGGCTGAATAGCCTCTTTCTGAGGGGATGCCTCAAGGGAGGGCAACCTACACCCCTGCCCAACATACCCTCCACCTGACCCAGATAAACACTGCCACCTCTGGCCAAACCTACTCAACAACAGGCAAGAATAAGGGCCAACAAGCCAGTGGTTAGCACTGTTGTCTCACAGCGCCAGAGACCCAGGTTCAATTCCGGCCTTGGGTCACTGTCTATGTGGAGTTTGCACGTTCTCCTCGTGTCTGTGTGGGTTTCCTCCGGGTGCTCTGGTTTCCCCTCTCAGTCCAAAGATGTGCAGGTTAGGGGGATTGGCCGTGCTAAATGCCTGGGGTTACAGGGATAGGGCGGGAGAGTGGCCCTGGGTAAGATGCTCTTTCGGAGAGTCAGTGCAGACTCAATGGGCCAAATGGCCTCCTTCTACACTATAGGGATCCTATGGATTCTAGGCCAAAGATACTCTCATCACTCTGTACACTGAACAAAGCAAACTACCCCTGTCTGCCATCAATGAGATTTAACCCAATCCCTCTCATCAGAGAAACCTGACAGCAGGATGATTTGCCCACCGTACATCCCCTGTGTAAAGTATCCGGGCAACCAGCTCAAAATTAGAAGACCAACCTAACAAGATATCCAAGGATTAGCCAATCACACCCAGGCATGCACCAGTACATAACTCCCCCACTCCAAGAACAGAACCCAACGACCAAAACAAAAGCAGCCAGCCTTTTCCAGGATAAACCCTTGTCTGCCCCTGCATAGGAGATAAGCAAGGATTCCTTAATCTCAAAATAACAAAAATACAAAAAGAAAAACATGACCTCAGTAGTTCTAACGGGGGTTTTTCCTCACCCACAGTGAGGACTTATAAGGCCATACCAGCCGTCTACACCAAACCACCTACCCGCCGCGCCACCCTGCTGTGACGCTACTCATTCCACTCGCCTGATGAAGGAGCAGCGCTCCGAAAGCTCGTGATTCCAAATAAACCTGTTGGACTTTGACCTGATGTTGTGAGACTTCTTACTGTGCCCACCCCAGTCCAACGCCGGCATCTCCACATTATATCTAAAAAATAAAGTGAAGGGTGCTAAAAGTAGTACTCCCTCAGTGTAAGTGCAAGGATTACAGCAGGTAGAAAAAAACCCAGGGAAATATTGCACAATCCCCATGGCATTACACGCAGCTCAGCATACTCCCTAATCGAAAGAAGCAGACACACATACAAACACCAAACAAGGAAGTTTCTTTGTTTTGCAACATTGAAACCCAGGATTTAGCACTTGACACAGGGCCAGAAGCAGAGTAAGCAGACCCGCTCCCCCGGTGCCAAACATCAAAACCAAGATTGGTTGTAAACGACAATACACATTAAACTAAAGCCTCCCTCGGTCCACCATCAGAGCACACTGACGGACCAATACCATCAAATCGCAGGATAACAGGTGACAAAAGTCTCTGCGCTCATTGATCATACACCCTAGTCAAGATAAAAGACATTCACAAAATTAGGAGTGGAATCACAAGGGAACAGAATTCAGCATTATTGATGAACTGCAGGATAATGTGACCATCCGCAGTGCTTGAAGAGGCCAAAGCCATGACAGGATCATTGAGCAGCATCCAGGATCCATCCAGAGTTTCACTGAACCCTCTGCACCTCTGCCACATCATCATCCTGAAACCCCAGAGAAGAAAAGCCTAGGCCTCAGCGGGTGGCGAGGATCTGACAAGGCCGGCCGCCTTCAACCCATCTCAGTGAACACTGAGGACAAGACAACATAAGACCAGCGCTCAGAGTCTTCAACTGACCCCAGACTGCGAAGACCAGACATAAACACTCCATCGAACTTCAGACATCCAGCCTGCAAATTGAGATTGTGAAAATATGGCAGCCAATTCTCATTCAGTCAGGAAATCATTCTCCGCTCCCCTCAGGAGTCCAGACGCACGGATACTCCTTCTCCGACCCCATCTCCCCGAATCAACCAGGATGTTCGACCTACCATGTAGCAGGATTTCCAAGCACTGAAAGTGAGCCCCCACCGAGGAAACTGTCCTCACGTCCGAAAGAATTCTCTTCTCCACTTCATCTGATCTCTTTAGGATGTCTTGCAGTTCATCAGTGTGAGCACCAATAATCAGTGCCAGGGAGCCAAGACCATTGGCAACAACTTCATTCATAATGGTGGCCATCACCTCGAGCATTGCTGAAGCAGAGGCCCACTCACCCGTGAGACTGCCACTGTGCACTGATCACCGCCACTGTGCACTGATCACCACCCCAGTTGTCTCCAACCACCTCGATCAAACAAAGATTTTCTTGACTTAACTCGCTCCCCTTCGCCAAAATTCAACCTGGATCTTCCAGAAACAGAGCACAGATTGTACACATCAGGGTAATCAGGAGTTGTCCATCAGGATAAAAATGGATTAAAAGGTGAGTAGTGCCAGAGCTGCCGCCCCCACGCTCACATCATGTGACCAACCCCCCACCTTGTGCTTTTTAAACATTTCTTCTCTTCCAAATGTTTTGTGCTTAATCTTGCGTCTATATCCCCTCATTATGGATTCCTTAAACACTGGGAACAGTATTTATTGACTGTCCCACCCAAAATGCTCATGTTACATAGAAACATAAAAGATAGGAGCAGGAAGAGGCCATTCGGTCCTTCGAGCCTGCTCCACCATTCATCACACTCACGGCTGATCATCCAACTCAATAGCCTAATCCTACTTTCTCCCCATAACCTTTGATCCCGTTCACCCCAAGTGCCATATCCAGCTGCCTCTTGAATACATTCAATGTTGTTAGCCCATAATCTTCTCTATCCCAGCCTATAAACCCCATTTTTTTCAAATTAGTGTTTGCATTTCTTCATACAGCGTACAGTGATGTAGTTCAGATCTGTAGCTGCGTACTTGTACCATTAGATGGGGCTCCTGCTCCAGGAACTGCAGATGAGTCCTCACAGCCTTGTCAATGCAATATGGTGTGAGATTCACCGATCATTATGGAAAAAGCTGGACACACACAGCCAGTCAGGATCTGGAAGCAAAGTATTGTCTCTAAAGGCTGTACCTGAAAATTGGGCCATCATTTGCTTTCGGGCACCCACAATATTTTTAATTTTTCTGGTTTGCATTTATCTCTCCACTGCTTGTGGAAAAAATGTGAACAATTGTCTTCTGTCTTGCACCACAAACCTTTCTCAACTCTCTTAGGTGATCGGTTCTGAAACACTGCCATTTGTGAACTCTCCTCACAGCTTGGATTACCTGTCTGAGGAAGTGCCTCACCTTCCACACTGATTATTGAAGCTCCCTGTACACATGAGAATGGAGAGTGGGAAAATCTTTTATTTGGAGAACAATTAATACAAGAACATGGAAATAAGTTAATTGCTGCAAAATCTGCCCAGCAGTTTTGTTTCTTCCAGTTGTGCGTGACAGGGTTCTGAGAGGCTGGAATCCTGACTGTTCAGGGCAAACCAAACTGCAAAAGCTAATGGCAAGCTGGAGGATTGGGAGAACTTTAAGCTTCAGCAAAAGGCTACTAAAAATAGAACCCAAAGAGCTGAGATGAACTACAAAAGGAAACTAGCAGAGAACGTAAACACAGATACCAAACACTTTTATAAGTATATAAAGAGGAAGAGAGTAGCTAAAGTAAATGCTGGCCCTTTAGAGGGCGATACTGGTGAGGTATTAATGGGGGACACAGAGATGGCAGAGGCACTAAACCAATATTCTGCCTCTGTCTTCACGGTAGAGAATAATGAAAGTTTTCCAAAAACTGTCGCTAATGCAGAGGAACTTGGTGCAATAACCATCACTAGGGAGAATAAACTGATGGGATTCAAGGCAGATAAGTCTCCAGGACTCGATGGCCTGCACCCTAGGGTATTAATGGAGATGGCAACTGAGATAGTGGACGCATTGGTTGTGATATTTCAAAATTCCTTGGAATCTGGTCGGGTCCCGGTGGATTGGACACTCACTAATGTGACGCCCTTATTCAAAAAGGGAGAGAGGCAAAAAGTAGGAAACTATAGGCCAGTTAGCTTGACCTCTGTGGTGGGGAAGTTGCTGGAACCAATCATTAAGGAGGAGATGAATGAGCGTTTGGAAAGGCAAAGCTCAATCCACCATTATCAGCATGGTTTTATGAAAGGAAAGTCATGCTTGACAAACTTGCTTGAGTTATTTGAGGATATAACCAGCAAGGTGGATAGTGGGGAACCTGTGGATGTGGTATATCTAGACTTCCCCAAGGTGTTTGACAAGGTGCTGCATAAAAGACTGATCCAGAAGGTGAGATTGGGGGTAGAGTACTAGATTGGATTGAGGATTGGCTGACTGACAGAAAGCAGGGGGCCGGGATAAATGGGTCCTCCTCTGGCTGGTGAAATGTAACTAGCGGGGTGCCGCAGGGGTCAGTCCTCACACCTCAACTGTTTACAATCTATATAAATGATCTGCAAGCAGGGACAGAGCGTAACATAGCAAAATTTGCAGATGATAGTAAAATAGGTGGAAAAGCTGGCAGTGAAGAGGATATAAAGATTTTACAGACGGATATGGATAGGCTAGGGCCAAAATTTGGCAGATTGAGTTTAATGTGGATAAGTGTGAGGTTAACCATTTTAGCAGAAAAAAATAGAAAGGCAAATTATTATCTGAATGGAAAGTAAATTCAAAATGCATCTGGGCAAAGGGATCTGGGTGCCTGTGTTCATGAATCACAGAAATCGGTATGCAGGGGCAGCATGGAATAAAAAAAAGCAAATGGAATGTTAGCATTTGTTGTGAAAGGACTGGAGTATAAAAGTAGAGAGGTCTTGTTGCAATTGTACAGGGTGTTGGTGAGACCACATCTGGAGTATTGTGTCCAGTTTTGGTCTCCTTATTTGAGGAAGGATGTGTTGGCATTGGAGGCAGTTCAGAGGAGGTTCACCAGATTGATTCCGGGGATGAAAGGGTTGACATATGAGGAGAGATTAAACAGTTTGGGCTTGTACTCACTGGAGTTTGGAAGGATGAGAGGGGATCTGATCGAGGTATATTAAGTTTTAAATGGGATTAATAAAGTAAATGAGAAAACGCTGGAAAATCTCAGCAGGTCTGGCAGCATCTGTAAGGAGAGAAAAAAGAGCTGACGTTTCGAGTCCAGATGACCCTTTGTCAAAGCTTTCGTGAGTTTTGACAAAGGGTCATCTGGACTCGAAACGTCAGCTCTTTTCTCTCCTTACAGATGCTGCCGGACCTGCTGAGATTTTCCAGCATTTTCTCTTTCATTTTCAGATTCCAGCATCCGCAGTAATTTGCTTTTATTTTGATAAAGTAAATGTAGACCAAATGTTTCCTCTTATGCTGCAGTCTGGAACAAGAGGTCACAGGTATAGGTTGAGAGGCGGTAGATTTAAAACTGAGATGAGGAGAAACTATTTCTCACAGAGGGTGGTGAATTTGTGAAACTCGCTGCCCCATCGCGCGGTGGAGTCTGAATCATTGAATGGTTTCAAGAGGGAGATAGATGTATTTCTAATAAAAAAGGGATAAGGGGATATGGGGAACAGGTGGGGAGGTGGATTTGAGACCAGGGAGAGATCAACCATGATCTGATTGAATGGCGGAGTGGCTCGAAAGGCTGAATTTGTCGACTTCTGCTCCTAGTTCCTATGTTCCGATTATTCACGCTAACTGTTCACTCATTGAGGCAAATAGTCCATTTAATAATTTCACAGTGATAATTGACTTTTGGTCTATTGTATGGATATAATAATCTTTTTTAGTACAAAACCAAAGCAATCCTCCTTGGTCCCAATGCTAGTTTTTCCTTTCTTTATAGGTCCTTGGTTTTAATTTGTTAGAAGAGGAGGTAAAATAACAAGGCCAGAAAGAACAACTGCAAAACATATTTCAGAGTCTGCTGGGACATAACTCTCACTCTGTTCGCAGGGCTGTTTATCCTGATTACTACTTTGTCTGTTTTGTTTCCTTACTGACAGGTTCCCTCCAGTCACGTTGCAGTGTCTTTATATCAGCTGTTGGACGCATTCGCTGTTCTTGAGGCTAAATTAAGTGACGGACAGGAGCTCGGGCACACTTCCCGGATTTACCCTAACATGCCTGACCTACGGCAGAGGATGGATAAATTCATAAAGGCTGTGGGAGTCTCCAAGCGCCAGGTAAAGGTGGGGAGTGATCATTTATTATTGGGAAAGCTTGGTATTAGGCCGTGACCCCCATGAAGATTCAGGAGGGTGTACAAACCAAAATACTGCGGATGCTGGAAATCTGAACTAATCACAGAAAATGCTGGAAATACTCAGCAGGTTATGCAGCGGCACGGTGGTTAGCACTGCTGCCTCTCAGCACCAGGGACCTGGGTTCAATTCCCGGCTTGGGTCACTGTGTGGAGTTTGCACGTTCTCCCCGTGTCTGCATGGGTTTCCTCCGAGGGCTCTGGTTTCCTCCCACAGTCCGAAAGACCTGCTGGTTAGGTGCAAATGGCCGTGCTAAATTCTCCCTCAGTGTACCTGAACAGGTGCTGGAGTGTGCAGCGACTAGGGGAATTTCACAGAAACTTCATTGCAGTGTTAATGTAAGCCTGCTTGTGACACTAATAAATAAACTTTAAAGTTTGAATGAGAGGTCATTGACCTGAAGAACTAACTTTCTCTCTCCGGGAATGCTGCCAGACCTGCTGAATATTTCCAGAATTTTTTGAGTTTATTTTAAGAAATGGTAGCAGGGTAATTCAAGCAAAGCAAGGATTAGTGACTGGCTAACTCCAAACTAGAACTTTAGTGCTCTGTGGAATGTAGCAGAAAAGAATGACAAAAGTGAGGTAAGAATTTCTATAGTTTTGAGCATCTTCACAATGCTGAGTTATATTGTGTTGATACTCTGCCATTTACTGAAACTGTAAATTGTGTTAGCTTGGCGTTCATTGTTCTATATTGTGTTAATACTCTGGTGTTTACTGATCGCACTGTAAATTGTGTTGGACTCTCTTCAAACAGGCTGTTTTGTGCTATCTGGAAATATCTGTAAATTGTAAAATGTAATCCTTGTTTTTGAATGTTCTCGATAGCTGCAGTCTGCCTGGGTGGACTTCAAGAACAAAGCATTTTCCAAACCTGACACTGGAAAATCTCAAGAGTGAGTATGCAAGCATCTTTCCTATGTAATTTTAAACATCATTCATCCCCTGTGTGTTCAAACACTAAGAGTAATTGAATGCAGAAATAACCCCTGCGTGATGTATTTGTACAGTCCTGTCACATCGAGTGCCATCAGTCACACGGCCTGCCACAGAAGCACAACAACAGAGCCCAATCCTAATGTGTACTTTCCAGACCAATGTCACAGACTCGTGATGAAGGCTGGCAACCTTGGCTTACTTCCCTCTCCCTAATGCGGTCTTTGAGTGTCCTTATCACATACTGCGACTCAAATCAATACAGCCATCGATGGCCCGTTTCTGTAAACGCTTCAGAACTGAGCAGACTGAGTATTGAAACTGAGATTCTGTGACCCATACAGTTCAGTTTCAACTTTTAATTTGCAAATAAAAGCTAGCAGTTACTGGTTCCCAAATGTATGCAGTTGTCTTTTCCTGTCCTAGTACTCTTCAACTAATTTAGAATAGTACAGCACAGGAATAGGCCCTTTGGCCCACGATGATGTGCCGAACGATACGCCAAATTAAACTAATCCCTTCTGCCTGCCCTTGGTTCATATCCCTCTTTTCCTTGCATATTCATGTGCTTATCTAAAAACCCTTAAACACCCGTATGGTATCTGCCTGCACCACCACCCCTGGCAGCGTGTTCCAGACACCTATCACCCTCTGTGTAAAAAAAAAAAAGAACTTGCCCCTCACATCTCCTTTGAACTTTCCCCCTCTCACCTTAAGTGTGTGCCTCCTAGCATTAGGCATTTTAGAAGTGATTTAGTTTTATCTTGACGAGGATTTGTTGCATTGTAGACTCTTACAGGCCTGTCGGAATGTGAAGAGCCAGCTGTGCTTGGTGTATCAGCAATATTTCTTGATGAAACCTGCAGGGGATTCTCAGCACTTATCTGTGAACCTTCAGACCAAGACACTCAAAATTGTCCAGTACGTATCACAGTGGAAAGGTGGCAGAATGTATGTGATGGATTGACTTTTTACTTTGCAAGTTGAACGCCCTGGAGACAGAGATGATTTCAGACTGGAAGGCAGAGACTAGAACCATTTAGACCAGGCACCTGAACACCGGATCAAATCACTTCATAGAATACCTACAGTGTAGAAGGAGGCCATTCGGCCCATCGAGGCTGCACTGACAACAATCCTACCCTAGCCGTATCCCCATTACCCCACACATTTACCCTACTAATCCCCCTGACATTAAGGGGCAATTTAGCATGGCCAATCCACCTAACCCACACACCTTTGGACTGTGGGAGGGAATTGGAGCACCCGGAGGAAACCCACACAGACACGGGGGGGGAATGTGCAAACTCCACACAGACAGTGACCCAAGCCGGGAATCGAACCCGGGTCCCTGGCGCTCTGAGGCAGCAGTGCTAACCACTGTGCCACCTATCATGTGGCTTTTTGATATGCTGTGTATTTCCTGGGCTAGTTTATTTTGTTAAGATCAGTGGGTATATGATGAGTTTCGCGATGTTTAATGAAAGATTATAATATCATTGCATTTATTAACTGAAAAATTGCTGTGATTAACAGAATAGTTCAGAAGATGCTGGAAATGCACAAAGTGGGCCTCTGAAGAGGATGAGGAGGGTTAGGTTTAGGGAGTGATCCTTGTGTAGCATAACTAATGGATAGCACGTAATCCAATCTGGTACGATGGGACAGTGTGTGGCTGTGTGTTCTGAGTTGCCTGTGTTTATACATTACAGTGAAATCTCTTCTGTCACTGCAGGGAGAAGCTGATGGACTGGAAGGACTTTCTCCTGGTAAAAAGCAAGAGGAACACCACCATGATCTCATATCCTTCCTTGGCTCCAATTATCCATTTGAGATGAACTCTTATCTCTATTTTTAATCCACTTACAAGCGGAATTGCTTCCCGGATTTAATTTCTGGTCTCCATTAGGTTGCCTCTTTGAATTTCTATAATTACCCTTGGTGTCCCTAAAGCAGCGTTGGATGGATGGGGGCGGAGGAGGGAGGGGGGGGGGGGGGGGGGGGTGAAGGAGAGGAGGAGGAGGAGGGTGGTGGTGTAGGCTTGGGAGTGGTGTGGGGTGGGTAGTTTGAGAGGAGGAATCAGCTGGGATCCCGCTCTTGGTCATTTATCTGGAGACCCCTTGCTGGAAAGATGCAGCGAGGACAGAAATGGACTCCCTGCGATGCCCCACATAGCCAACTACTCCGATGCCATCACTCTCTGGAGTTGCGAATGACAAATCAGTTAAATGAGCTATCACAGGACTAATGACATCTGTGGAACTATTCAAACAGTTGACATCTTCAGCAGAAACAGAAAGGAAAAGAAATCTCTTCCAAATAAATAAAAGCAAAATACTGCAGATACTGGAAATCTGAAAACAGAAAATGCTGGAAAGATTCAGCAGGTCCGGCAGCATCTGTGGAGAGAGAAACAGAGTTAATGTTTCGAGTCCATATACAGACTCAGCGTTAACTCTGCTTCCTCTCTCCACAGATGCTGCCAGACCAGGGGGGGTCTTTCCAACATTTTCCATTTTTAAGTCTCTCCCAAATATTCTGAGCCACATGCTGCATTAAAATGATATTTTTAAACTATCTTTTTGATGTTTGGGAAACTCGCTACAGGAGTTAGTAAACCTAACCTAAAGCTGCTGATTTTACTTTCGGAGGAAGTGAGAACATTAGGATTTAAGTGTCAGAGATAAAACTATGAATATTAATTGTGATATCTTAGGCTACTATCTTGACTGTTTCTCCACTGTTAAGCAGAATGTTCACTATTTAAACCCAACTATTGTAGTGGGTACAGCACAGAGATGCACTTTATAATCCATTATAGTTACAGCAATGGCTGCAGCTTGGAATCTCATAAATTGATTTGATTTATTATTGTCACATGTATTAACATACAGTGAAAAGTATTGTTTCTTGTGCGTTATACAGACAAAGCATACCGTTCATAGAGAAGGAAAGGAGAGAGTGCAGAATGTAGTGTTACAGTCACAGCTAGGGTGTAGAGAAAGATCAACTTAATGCAAGGTAAATCCATTCAAAAGTCTGACAGCAGCAGGGAAGAAGCTATTCTTGAGTCGTGTGCCAGCGGGTGACCGGACACCTTCCCTTTCCCTACACTCTTCCTAATCTATTTATGCCAGCATTGCTTCGCTGCTTCCTCATGGTATCGCTGCTACAGGAGCCACAAAGGGCGAATAAAGGGGAAGATCCTCAATAGTGAAAAATGAACCTAAATTCTATACTTTGCAATTTTATTTCTTCTTGCTTTTAAACACCATCTGATCACTAAGCTGTTTGTCAAAGTCTCATCATCACCTGCTATTGAGGTGCTTTAGCAAGAAGACACTGCTTTTCATTTCTCAGTAATATCTCTTCACTTTCCTCCTGTCCATCCCTCCCCCCACCCAGATCCCATTCATTTCTGTACAGTTTTATTTCCATTTTAAAAAAAATCGCCATATGCAACTCTGGTCACAAGTGGAAAGTGTTCCTCGGTTCCTACCAATGGCACACTCAACTTGCCCATTGTAAAATACCTGTCCTTGGCTATTTGCACACTGACCATATTTTAGAAATATTCTTGCAGCAATCTGCTCTTTTGAAAATTCTTTTTTCATCTCCTTGCCCTCATTCCTTTCATTTCCTCTCCCCGAGCAACAAATCCCAGGGAGTAGCAAGGTTCAAATCATTGTGATAAATTAACTCGACAAAGCTTAGGGCCTCTATCTCCTTTGGAATGGGAGCAGAATAAAACTGGCTCAGATTTTGTTTTTGTCTGCTGTCCACTTACCTGTACTGAAATATCTGTGTGTGGATGTGGGTGGGGACAGATTCTGGATGCCTGCCAGTATTTGCCACCATGGTCTTAGAGGAAGAATTGGGTCATGGGTCAGGTATTGGAGGTTGGCTTGTACCTGTGGAACAGCATTTCAGTGCCTTCAGGATAGAAACCAATTCTTATCACCCCCCCCACCCCCCAAACGAGGAAATGCCCCCTGGTGTTGGTGCAGCCAGTTGCCAACCATGCTTAATGAGTCCGAAGGTTGCCGGTTGAAGAGCCACTCCTGACACTGGAGCTGTAACCCAGGCAGATGCTTCAGTGCAGTGACTGAGGGAGTGCGGCCAAGGCCCTATCTGCTCTCTCGCGTGGAGTGAAATCATTTCTATTGCACGAAGAGCAGGCAGAGTTCTCATTCGTGTCCTGGCCAATACTTATCCCTTAACCATCATCACTAACACAGATCATCTAGTCATTATCTCATGCTGCTTGCAGAAGCTTGCTTTGCACAAATTGGCTGCCTTGTTTCCTACATTACAACAGAAACTACATTTCAAAAACACCTTGTTTGATTGACGGCCCTTTGGAATATCCTGGGTTGTGAAAGGCGCTATATAAATGCAAGTATTCCTTTCTCTTATTTCTTATGTTGAATTCAACCATAGCTTCAGAAAATAGAAGCTGAGTCAGGTTTAAATTCCCTTCGCACTCTTGGCCAAGTGCGAATCTGTTACTCTGTCTTTACTTCCATTGTGAACCCTGGACAATGATCCTTTTTTGGTTGCCCTTAACTTGGGATTATACCTATTTGCGAGATTTCCCAGGACTCGTTCATTTCATCTACGTGGACAGGACAGTCGGTCAAATGATTGCACCTTCTCTAAACTTATCAGAAAAATCCACGGAGCTGGGGAAAGGACCATTGGCTTTGTTTATCAAAAGCAAGGTACATGTCTTTGTTACATCGGGGGCTGCTGCACTCCTGTATCAGCAACATGAGGGTCATCAGTGGGATTGGAAATATTTTCCATGTCAAATTGTATAAATGAAGAGTAAATTCTCCTCTACAACCTGCTTTAGCTGCAAGCTACAATGACACCATTTTTCTATTTCCCATGTCTGCCATTTCATTGACAATTCCATGCCCAGGGCAACTCAATAACTTCATTTTGTGGATTAGGAACTTGGATGGAGAGTTTGCCCATCTCAAGGTACAAGTTACTCTTTCCATTATTCTGGGCTGGATTTGACCCCAGGACTCCAGAGCTGAAAGGCCAGTTTCTTGATGCATTATGGCACTCAGTTACCCCAGGATGGTTGTAATCAAAAAATATGTACAAGTGTTCCCCCATGTCCTTCCCTCCTAACAGCGGTATGGATGTACCTACACCACATGGGCTGCAGCGGTTTAAGAAGGCAGCTCACCACAAATTCAAGGGCAATTAAGGCTGGCCTAACCAGCGACGCCCACATCTCTTGAACAAATGTTTCTGAGAAGTAAAGTTTGTTTGTTAGTCACAAGTAAGGCTTACATTAACACTGCAATGTAGTTACCGTGAAATTCCCCTAGTCGCCACACTCTGGCGCTTGTTCGGGTCAATGCACCTAACCAGCACATCTTTCAGACTGTGGGAGGAAACCGGAACACCCGGAGGAAACCCACACGGGGAGAACGTGCAAACTCCACACAGACAGTGACCCAAGCTGGGAATTGAACCTGGGTCCCTGATGCTGTGAGACAGCAGTGCTAACCCCTGTGCCCACCGGTTGGAGTCACTGTTGTTGGGAATGGAGAGCTATTGCCTGAACTGTTACGACTCTGTTTTGGGTTGGATGAATGACCCACACACTTGTTTAATTGTCTTTCTAATGTGGGAGAAATCACGCGAATCATTAAATTTGCATCTGGATCCTGCAATAATTTTGAGTTTCCATTGGGCGCACTATGCTCTGTGCAAACCTTGTCGAATGGAAGTGAATGTACAGCAGCTAAACCAGCAATCTTTAATAGGACTACTGGTGTTGCTCCCAAAGATTTAAAGTTAATATTTTGATGCTGCTATTTCTCCCCATATTGCCACTCCTGCGACCTGCACCACTCCACAGGAGTCTCTGGATCTCCCACCCCCAGATCTGATGTGCTGCCTATCGGCAAGTGTTTCAAGTTAGCAGCTCAATAATTGTCTACAACACGAGTGACATCATTGTGTGGGGCAGTCTTGTTGTTCGTCACCCACCTGATGTATCTGCAAGATAATGACCCCACCCCCATCATATCTACTTGGAGGCTTTCTCATTTACTCTGTCCTTAGAGTTCACTTAGAACTTTGTGATCATTGCCATTTGTAGATGGCGCAGTGGTTAGCACTGCTGCCTCACAGCGCCAGGGACCAGGTCACTGTCTGTGTGGAGTCTGCACGTCCTCCCCGTGTCTGTGTGGGTTTCCTCCGGGTGCTCCGGTTTCCTCCCACAGTCTGAAAGATGTGCAGATTAGATGGATTGGCTATGTAAATGCGCGAGGTTACGGGCATAGGGAGGAGACATGGGCCTGGCTAAGATGCTCTTTCTGAGACTGGGTGCAGACTCAGTGGGCCGAATGGCCTCCTGCTCTGTTGGGACTCTCTGGTTTGATGGACTTATTTTGGGATTTCTAACAAAAACAAATAGCAGTAGAAATAGCCATCCATTGTTTGTGGAATGGTTTGCTGAACAGTCTTATGAACTTTTGATCTATCTTGAGATTACTACTCAGCTGTGGCTATATTATATATATTATATACAGGCTGTCCTGTTACTGTAGCCTGGGTGCACACATCTCTCCGATCCGTGCTATCATTGCCTAGTCAGTATAATTGTAGTTTAAATATTTATTTGCATTATATCTGTTTCTGTGGGAATGTTTGTAACAAAGGTTTTCCTATTTTCTAGGTGTGGTCTCTGGTTGGTATGGGACGCAGATATTTACAGAAGGGCTACGCCACGCTGACATTCCGTGATGGAGATTACTACTGCTGCTATTTCCTTTGGTTTGAGAATGAAAGTGTAGGTGTTGTTTCTAATTAGTGTTTAGGACCCCATGCAGCCACGTACCGTGCCTGAGGAGCTTACAGCTCCTTCACACAGCTTTGCAATTGTAATTGGCCCCCCCAAAAAATCTTAGAAGAATGCTATAGGCTGACAGAATGTACCATTAAATTAATGGCTCCAGAATGATCCTGTTTACCTTTGGATGGTTTTTTAATGTATTCCTTCTTAAATTTTTGTCCTGTTGTTTGTGGTCACCTTTGTGAAAGCCCTCACCTCTGGTTTTCCTTCAATCTTGCACATTAGGGATACAAGTTGCCAGTTATTGAGCTGCCGGTGCTGTCTGATGATTCTGCTCCGATTGGAATGTTGACTGGAGATTATTACAGGTACAACATTTTTGTCAACCCTTGATAGACCCCCTGATAGATGGTGTGGTGTGTGGGTGGAAGGGGCCAATAGGTGGGGGGATTTGTAGGCATTCTGAAGGATTTTTGAATTCCTAAGATGCCCCAGTGAGTTTGAAAGTATGTGGGAGCGCTGTGGTGGTGGTGTGCTGGAAGATTAACATTCAGTGCCAGAGCAGAATGCAGGATTTGTGCCTGTAATTCTGCGGTTAAATCTCTGCTGTGCACGGGTAAAAGTCCAGCTGTTGGTGCACCGAGAGCAAAGAGAGACTTTGTGAGACTCATCCCTCCCCCTCTCATCAGCTCCAATATGTTGAAAGACCTTAACGGCACCGTGGGAAAAATGGGTAACCTGCAGAGAAACCACTCTGAGAGAGGATTAAAAACATTGAGGTGGGTGTGGGATTGTAAAAGGGCAGATTTATGGTAGGGAGTTCTTGTCTAACAAATTACCAGAGCACTTTGGAGGAATGAGCTTGGTGGTTTCAGCAAAAGGATATGTAGATTGGGAAGGTCTGCTGGCGAAGGGGACTTATGGACATATGGGTGAAGAGATTACAGCAGGAAGGACTGTGAAGTGAATCTTGGTTTGTTTAGCCAGAGAAAGGGAACTGAAATCCCAGGACGTGGGGAGTCTCTATAAACCCTAATAACAGCACAGCTGGAGGATGGTGTGCGGTTCTGGTCACGGTGCAGTCGCAAGATCACCCAGGTATTGCATTGCAAGAGAATGCCAGTCTGGTACCTGGCTTAATGCTGGGAGGGAAAGCTGTAAAGCTTGAGGCTGTTTAGTCTGGACAAGTGAACATACATGTTTAAGCATGTTTAAGTATTGGAACTTTTTAATGGAACAGATACATTCCTTGCTGATTACAATGTACCTGGGCACATTAGGCTGGATTTTTGCTATTGGCAAAATACATTAGCACACTGAAAGAACCCTGGACTTCACTGCAGGGCATTCAGCTTCTAAAAAGAGAGTAAGACAGGGGGATGTTTTAGCTGAGAACCCTTATTCAGATGTGAAAAGGGAACATGTATAGGACTGAACAAAACAAAACCAAATCACTGCTCAAATATACAAATAGCTAGTTAGCAGAAACAACTAATAGTCTGTAATATAGTTTTAGATTCATAGCATCCCTACAGTGCAGAAGAAGGCCATTCAGCCCATTGAGTCTGCACCCACTCTTCGAAAGAGCATCTTAGCCATCCTCCCCTTGCCAATACCCGTAACCCCACGCATTTAGCATGGCCAATCCCCCTTACCTACACATCTTTCAGACTGTGGGAGGAAACCGGAGCACCCGGAGGAAACCCACACAGACACGGGGAGAATGTGCAGATTCCACACAGAATCAAACGCAAGTCCCTGGTGCTGTGAGGCAGCAGCGCTAACCACTGTGCCACCTGTAGTTTATTTGTGGAATAGTCTTAAGTTTGGTAACAAATTATTAACCTGGTAAATGATACTCAGTTTCTTGTTTCTATTCTCCATCTGGATGTTGGTCTGCGAGCTGGTTTAATCATTTGCTTTCTTGTGAAATGGTGCTTGTCGGAGTGATACACACCCAATTTAGATTTTGCAACATGAGTCATTCAGCCTTTGCTCTGCCTCTTTCTCAGGAAGCTGCTGCGATATTACAGCAAGAACCACAGCCTGGAGGTGATAAAGTGCTTTGAGCTGCTCACTATCCACCTGGGTGTCATGCCTACAGAGTTCGTCATTCAGCAGTGCAGCGATCTGGTTCGCAAGTTGTGGGAACCCTCACGTATCCCTCTCCTCTAAAACAGCAAGAGAAGGATCTCTGCAAGTTTGGAAAGGATGTTCTGTGTTGGGGAGGTCGTATATTAATGGAGAGAACAGGGCCCCAGAGAAACCGCTACTCTTGTGAAATAAGGCTGCATTTTTGAATTTTTATATAAACTGGGGACAAAAATAAGCTCGGGGACTGAACCAATATGTGCAGAACCCTGTAGCCCCGGGAGATTAAACTTCCAGCTTTGGAATCCCAGTTGGCTCCTCTATCTTGATTATGAGATTCCTATTGCTTCAGGCCCTAGCTGCCAGATATATTTTTAAATCGATACCCTGTGGCATTTTTAGAAGCATAGTATTAATGAGGAGTGGGAGGGATTGAAACTCTCAATCCTATTGTAACCTGAGTGGCTACCAATACACATTTCCAGTATGTATTCCTCTATGGGGCAGCAGTCGTGGAGCTGAATTGGCCCTAGGAAAAGCTCACGTCAGCTGATGGTGTGACCCTCGGGGCGTATGGGGATGTTTCGGTGTGGGGGTGGGTTTGGATGGTGTGTAATACTTCCTGCCTTCATGGTCAGACACCGTGATTTATGAATGTTGGCCATTTGGAGGAGGCATCCTCCGCACTGTGTCCCAGCGGGATGGTGTGTTGTCAGGAAGGGTAGGGGATTGGAAGTGGGATAGGGAGAGGAAGGTGAAGTTTCTTCTTCAACTGCAGATTAATTACAGTGTGGAACTCGCGACCATGCGGAGTGATTGAAGTGAAAAACTTCAGATACATTTGAAGGAAAAGAACTTGTGGGTGAATGAATCGAAGGATCGGCCAACAGGGTTTGTGGAAATCGGATGGGAGGCACATGTGGAACATAAACACCAGCAGAGACCGTTTGGGCCAAATGGCCTTTCTCAATGCTGTTAATTCTGCGTACTAACTTGTCACCGACTGTAGATTCCTCCGTGTGATACTTTCAACTAACATAATGAAATAAATTAGACTTGAAAGCATTAGCCAATCTATAAACTAAAATGAATAAGTTCTAAACCAAGGAATAGAAAACGCAGGAAGTATTCAACAGGTCCGATAACAGATGTGGGCCGGGATTATACAGTCCTTGCCCCAGTGACTGTACTGGGCCATTTAAACTACTGTTTAGTGGGATTGTAACATCCTGCTGGGTGGGAGGGGCTGTAAAATTCTGTCCCTGGAGAGCGGAGGATTTAACCCTTTGTGAAGTTTGTTTAAAAATATTACTTCCGTGTTCGGTAAAAATGACTCCAAATTGTATTATCATCCTTTGCAAAACAGCCTTAAAAATAACCCAATAAGCTGCCTTTTGTATGCAGTGACTCCGGAACATTGAACAGAGGTGTCTAAATTGGACTTAATTTCAGATGTAACCAATGATTTAACCCTTTTTCTAATCATCATGCTTAATAAATATTATCTTGGTCATCTCCTTTGAGCTTGTCTATTGTTAAAAGTTGTGTTCCGAGACGGGGGTCTGCCAGACTGCAGCTCCCTGGGTGACTACATTTCCCACTAATCTATCCTTTTACTTCATACCAAAGCCATTTAATCTATTTTAACTTTACCAAATTCAGTCTTATTTTCACTGGTATTATATTCAGCACCTTGATCTCTGAAATCATTTCCTCGTCCTCTTCATTCTTTACTTTCAGATGTCTTTGTCACATTATGGGATAATTTTTTAACAGAAAGAATTTGTGTGTGTGTGTGTAATGTAACCCCGTGCTGACAACGATATGCTCTGACCAGCTGAGTTAAGTGAAGCTGTACCTGGGATGTGCTTGATGTTATAAGGGGCCACTATGTAAATGTTCAATTAACAGGATCCTGAGTTCTTAGCGGTTGGTGTTGAGCGAGGCTAAATTTCCTATTTACCAATAAATGTCAGTACAGGCGTGAATGAAAAGGATTAGTGTATGCAGTTGCAATCGAGAGTAATAACCTATTAATAATAGCGCGGTGCCTCCTAAAATGCTAAGTATGTAAACCTTATAATAAGAAAAGGTTCAGGACAACCCTGCAAAAGGAATAACAAAAATAAATTTATTTTCTTGCATTGTTGCGTCTCATAAAACAGGTAAAGAGTCCCAAACTAAAGATTTTTCAATTAAACAGTTTCAACCCTGAGAAATGTTCAAAATATTACCAAGCGCTTGGATTTATAAACATTGGGGCCCATACGTTGGTGCACATATGAAGCAAACACGCCCTCAACAACACACTGCTGATACTGTTCAGTGTCTGATAGTATAGTCTCCAGTCACTCACGCAACCACAACACACACAGTCCAGAAGGGTCTGCGAGCGAGAAGATGATGCAGCAGGAAAACAAAATGCAGCAAGCTGTCCGTGTAGTGACGCAGGTCCAGTGCGCTGAAGTCTGTCCTCCTCGGCAGTGCTACTTAGCAAGTTAGCTTCAGCTAATCCTCGTTCTCTCCGTCTTCTCAGTGAAAACTACGCCCGGCGTTTATAGCTGACTGTCCCTCACCGGCAGTTTCTAGCAGAAACGTCCACGCTTGAGAGTACAAGACGATGCACTTTACACTTTTTCTCAACAGTAATGAAAATAACAAACAGGACTAAACCTTGCTGCCTTTCACTTCAAACTGGAGAAAACGAGTTACTAAACTGCGACAAACACGAGCTTTAACTGCACAGTAATATTTGTGCCCATACTGTGAAGTATGTTAGTCTACAAATATTATTTGCCTCGATGTTAAAACTGGGTTTTTACCGCATGGAAACAGCTCCTCTTCCCCACGTGTGTCTCCCCACTGCAGCTTCCTCTTCCCCACGTGTGTCTCCCCACTGCAGCTTCCTCTTCCCCACGTGTGTCTCCCCACTGCAGCTTCCTCTTCCCCACGTGTGTCTCCCCACTGCAGCTTCCTCTTCCCCACGTGTGTCTCCCCACTGCAGCTTCCTCTTCCCCACGTGTGTCTCCCCACTGCAGCTTCCTCTTCCCCACGTGTCTCCCCCCTGCAGCTTCCTCTTCCCCACGTGTGTCTCCCCACTGCAGCTTCCTCTTCCCCACGTGTGTCTCCCCACTGCAGCTTCCTCTTCCCCACGTGTTTCTCCCCACTGCAGCTTCCTCTGCCTCCCGCCATTTTTCTTTTTCTCTCCCCCTAAGTAATCTGATTGGCTTAAAGTGCAGCTCTCTCAAAAACGGATTGGCTTAGCTTACATCACTCAAACAAACAGTATCTGTTCACGGTATTTGGCCCAGGAAACAGGATATTGAAACTCACAAGAAAACAAAGAACAATGGGAAATGTCTTTTTCATTAAATTTACCCATATTTCAAGAAAACACACTCTTTTCATTTTTCTTTCATTTATCCTTTTTTTTTCAGGACCTTACAATAATATATCCCATGGTGAGGACATCAAACACTTCAAAAGCATTTTATTGGCCGTAAAGTGTAGTCAGTATTTAATAGGTTCTGAGTTAGCCAGATAACCTGTTACTCAGTGACTGAAAGCTGGCCACGAGCTGGAGAGCTCCCTCGTTTGAATAATTGACCAGGTTGCCAATACCTCAGTTTAATATCTTATCCAAACATCTCCAACAATAAAGCATTCCATCAGCACTATATTTCTTTAGTTTTTCATGGGATGTGGGCATTGCTGACAAGGCCAGCATTGGCTGTCCATCCCTAGTTACCCTTGAACCATAGGGCTTGTGACATTATTGCAGAAGACTATTAAGAGTCAACCACATCTGGAGTCGCATGTAGGCCAGACCAGGTAAAGATGGAGATTTCTTAAAGGAAACGTGTGGGGCAAGGACCTGGATAAGACACTCTGTCAGAGTCCGTGCAGACTTGATGGGCCGAATGGTCTCCTTCTGCACTGTTGGGATTCTGTGACAGTGAAGCAGACAGGTTTTTAACCACAGTCCACACCCACTATTCGAGATTATCTTTATATTAAATTTAAATTCCACCAGCTGCTGTGGTTTAACCCTTGGACACGGTGAGAGTTTTAACAACACCAGGTTAAAGTCCAACAGGTTTATTTGGTAGCAATAACCTGGTGTTGTTAAAACACTTGCTGTGTTCACCCCAGTCCAACGTCACATCATGATTAACCCTTGGACCCAGAGCAGTAGCCTGACCTCGATTGCAGCACCATTTCCTCCAGAGTCTCAGTGATGGGCTGAAGTCTCTGGAGAAGCTTAAAGGAGCATAAAGGTGATTAATATACAAATTGAATATGCTTAACATTAGACAGCAAAAAATCAATTCAGTAATCAGTAAGCAACTCCCTCCCATTATGTTGGTAAGTCTCTGCTCCTAACTGTTCAGCAAGCTTGCCTGCATTCAGACGGTGAACATATGGGGATGGACTGACTGAACAAAGTGAATCCAATCATAACTGTTCTTGTATTCACTTGCTGTAAAGTAAAGCATTTCTGGTCTCATCTGACAGCATGTTGCTTGGCCTGCCTTTGAAAAGATTGAAGGAAGTTTTTTAAAGTTTATTTATTAGTGTCACAAGTAAGCTTACATTAACACTGTAACGAAGATACTGTGAAAATCCTCGAGTGGCAACACTCTGGTGCCTGTTCGGGTACACTGAGGAAGAATTTAGCATGGCCAGTGCACCTAACCAGCACATCTTTCAGATTGTGGGAGGAAACAGGAGCACCCAGAGGAAACCCACGCAGACACGGGGAGACGTGCAGACTCCGCACAGACAGTGACCCAAGCCAGGAATCGAACCCGGGTCCCTGGCACTGTGAAGCAGCAGTGCTCACCATTGTGCCACCATGTCGCTTCAAGGATGATGTCCATGAGGATGATTGGAGCATGTGTGATGTTCGTCCATCAGTGGTTACACCTCATTATGTCCCTTGGGCTACTCTATGTACCAGTAGATAACAGGCAGTACAGCTCAACTCTCCAAATTGGCAGGCTGCCTTTTATATGCGTGACTGTGGCAAGGCTGGATTTATTGCCCATCCCTTGTTGCCCTGAGAAGGAGCTGGTGGTGAGCTTTCTCCCTGAACCTCTGCAGGCTGCCTGGGCAGGATCCTAATTGCGCAGTGTCCTTGCTGTCTCCAGTACACAAGGAAAACATGTCAAAACTTTTAAATTCTAGTGGCTAACTTGCAGCTGTCCTCCAAAGCATCATGTTTGTAGGAAAAAAGTGTCTCAAAAACCACTTCTCTGCAAGTTGGCAATCGAATGATTAATAAATCAGAAAAGGAACAGAAATATCATTGAACAAATAACCTGCAGCAAAACCAGCACACCAGCAACATAGGCTCAGCTCCTTTTTACGACCTTGGTTTTTTAAGCCAGGATGTGTGCCAAAATTAAACTTTAACAATTCTCAAAGAAATCACTAAAATGGGCTGAAGGCCTCCTGCTTTATCTTAACTCTGTCGGTTAATTGGTTTTACAAATTGCGGCGTTCAGCGAATTTTCAGACTCTTGCTACCAAATGTTAATAAAATTCCAACAACAAAGGACATGGAGGCAAAGTTTGGCTGATTGGATAGGTAACTGGCTATCTAACAGAACGGTCTAATCTAACGGTCACGGGCATTCGGCCTCTGATATTCGGGTAAGCGTTCTCCAAGGCGGCCTTCGCGACACACGACAGCGCAGAGTCGTGGAGCAGAAACTGATAGCCAGGTTCCGCACACACAAGGACGGCCTCAACCGGGATATTGGGTTTATGTCACACTATTTCACATAAATATTTCTGCTTTTTTCCTCCTGAGTCTTTATCATGCGATCCTAGAATCAGAATTTATGTCACACTATTTGTAACTCCCACAGTTGCGTGGACCTGCAGAGTTTCACTGGCTGTCTTGTCTGGAGACAATACACATCTTTTTAGCCTGTCTTGATGCTCTCTCCACTCCCATTGTTTTGTTTCTTAAAGACTGGATTAGTTGTAAGTATTCGCATTCCAACCATTATTCATGTAAATTGAGTCTGTGTCTTATAAGTTCTGTTTGTGAACAGAATTCCCACTCACCTGAAGAAGGGGCTCAGAGCTCCGAAAGCTTGTGTGGCTTTTGCTACCAAATAAACCTGTTGGACTTTAACCTGGTGTTGTTAAACTTCTTACTGTATCTAACAGAAGACAGAGGGTGGTGGTGGATGGAAAATTTTCGGACTGGAAACCGGTTACCAGCGGAGTGCCACAGGGATCAGTGCTTGGTCCTCTGCTATTTGTAATTTTTATAAATGACTTGGAGGAGGGGGCTGAAGGGTGGATCAGTAAATTTGCTGATGACACCAAGATTGGTGGAGTAGTGGATGAGGTGGAGGGCTGTTGTAGGCTGCAAAGAGATATAGATAGGATACAGAGCTGGGCTGAAAAATGGCAAATGGAGTTTAACCCTGACAAATGCGAGGTGATTCATTTTGGTAGGACAAATTTAAATGTGAATTACAGGGTCAAAGGTAGGGTTCTGAAGAATGTGGGGGAACAGAGAGATCTTGGGGTTCATATCCATAGATCTCTGAAGGTTGCCACTCAAGTGGATAGAGCCGTGAAGAAGGCCTATAGTGTGTTGGCGTTCATTAACAGGGGGTTTGAGTTTAAGAGCCGTGGGGTTATGCTGCAACTGTACAGGACCTTGGTGAGACCACATTTGGAATATTGTGTGCAGTTCTGGTCACCTCACTACAAGAAGGATGTGGAGACACTGGAAAGAGTGCAGAGGAGATTTACCAGGATGCTGCCTGGTTTGGAGGGTAGGTCTTATGAGGAAAGGTTGAGGGAACTTGGGCTTTTCTCTTTGGAGCGGAGGAGGTTGAGAGGAGACTTGATAGAGGTTTATAAGATGATGAGGGGGATAGATAGAGTGAACGTTCAAAGACTATTTCCTCGGGTGAATGGAGCGGTAACTAGGGGGCATAACTATAGAGTTCATGGTGGGAGATATAGGAAGGATGTCCGAGGTAGGTTTTTTACTCAGAGAGTGGTTGGGGTGTGGAATGGACTGCCTGCAGGGATAGTGGAGTCAGAAACTTTAGGAACATTTAAGAAGCTATTGGATAGGCACATGGAGTACTTCGGGATGATAGGGAGGAAATAGCTTGATCTGGGTTTCAGACAAAGCTCGGCACAACATCGTGGGCCGAAGGGCCTGTTCTGTTCTGTGCTGTTCTATGTTCTATTCTCCGGAAAACCAGCCAATCATATCTGATATTTATTGGGAGTTTGGTTGATTGATTTGTCATTAGTTCAGGGAGGTGCAGTCATTAATCAATCAGTACCTGTTTACAGCACAGATAAAACATGCACCACTCACGAGGCCTGAAGCTCACCAAACACAATGGCCGGAATTTTACTGGCATGCCCACCCTGAAATTGGGGTGGGCGATGCTCGCAGAGTGGCATTTTCCGTTGGCCTCGGGCGGGATCTTACGAGCCTCGGGTGGGCGTGGCATAAAATTCCGGTATTGACAGCTGGTTTTGTTTATTTAATTTGGGCAGGTTGTCAGTGCCTGTTGTACCTCCATGGACAATTTCCCTGCAAGGAACTACTCACCCTCATCTTGTTGGTCAGTCTCTAACTGTTCAGCTGGCTAGTCTAGCCCTCTGACTATGAACACATGGAGATGGACTGATTGAACAAAGTGAATCCGATCATAACTGTTGCTCTGATGTTCACTTGGTCTAAAATAATGTTTAATGATTCGCATTTCTGGTCTCATCTGACCTTGTAATTTGAAAAGATTGAAGCAGTAAGTATCAGTGAAGAAGTGTGATGTTCGTGTGTCTGGCGGATATTCATCACTGACCTTAAGGTAAGTCAGGTGTTTGTTGGGATGCTACACTGTCCTCTTATTTTTCCTTTCATTTTATTTGTCCAGAGTTGTCTTGAAGTTCTGATGTTTTTTTCTCTATTCTTTCTTGGGATGTGGGCATTTCTGGCAAGGTGCATCCGCCGTTACCTTTGAACTGAATGGCTTACTAGGGCATTTCAGAGGGAAGTTAAGAGTCACCCTCATTGCTGTGGGGCTGGAGACACATGCAGGCCAGACCAGGTGAGAACGGCAGATTGCATAGAGTCATAGAATCCATACAGTGCAAAAAGGCCATTCAGCCCATCGAGCTTGCACCGACGACAATCCCATCCAGGCCCTATCCCCATAACCCCATATATCTATCCTGCTAATCCCCCTGACACTAAGGGGCAATTGAGCATAGCCAATTCACCTAACCAGCACATCTTTGGACTGTGGAGGGAACTGGAGGACCTGGAGGAAACCCACGCAGACATGGGGAGAGTGTGCAAACTCTGCACAGACAGTCACCCAAGGCTGGAATTGAACCCGGGTCCCTGGTGGTGTGAGGCAGCAGTGATAACCACTATGCCACCCATTTCCTTCTCTAAATGGCATTAGTGAACCAATGGGTTTTAGGACAATTGATGACTACCTTTCAATTCTAGCTTTATTAATTGAATTTAAATTCTACCAGTCGCCGTGGTGGGATTTGAACCCAAGTCCCCCAGAGCATTAGCCTGTGCCTCTGGATTACTACTCCACAGACAATACCGCCACACCATCATTCCCCCAAAACGTTATCGCTGTAGAAGCATTCTAATTGGTAACCAGAGGTCATAGATTTTAAAATAAGAACTCGAGGAGAAGTTTCTCCATGCAGTAGGTTGTTTAGATTTGGAGCTGGTTACCTGAGAGCAGTGGGGTCAGATTCCACTTGAACTTTCAAAGGGCAATTGGAAGGAAACTCACTTGCGGGGTTATGGGAAAATGAGTCTTTATTTGGTCAGTACTTAGAGAGCTGGCAAAGGCATATCAGGCTGAAAGGCCTCCTATGTGGCAAAGATTCTAAGATTTGATAACTGCAACATGCAGGTCAGTCACAGGATTGCTATTGAAATGAACAGAAAGCTAATGTGTTTTTGTCTAAAACTGCTTCAATGTTTTACTCCTGTTTGTTTAGTCTTCCTCTGTTGTGCTCTCATGTTCCACACTCATTGTGTTCATTAATTAGTAGACTCCTGTTAGGAACCAGTGGAATGGATGTGTAATACTATAATCACACCTTGCTGCATTGGTGGTGAAATCGCTGGAATAGAAAAGGTCTGGCCTCTCAAAATCCCATGATCGATAGGTTTCAGAGTTTACGCTCAGCAATTTTAATACTTTATGAATAATTATCTAGAAATTACAGCACCATAAAAAGGCCATTCCACCCACAATCATAGTAAACATACAACTGGTTTCAGTCTGTACACGTACATGTACAAAGCCCTTTAATGAAGCAAGGAGGCCTGGAGTTTTACATTATGCTCGATCTGCCTACACTGGCTCACTGGGTGCATCAACTTTTCAATCCTCCACTAAACTATTAACTGACTGATTCTGGTTATCATAACTCTCAACGCAAAACTAAATCTGTGTCTGGGCCTCATTCTTATCTGTGTCACTCAAGGTCTGGTTCTTTGCATTGTCCAACAGGGTGTAACCTGAGTGTTCACATTATCTCAAAAACTAGCTCATC
The DNA here is from genome assembly GCF_964213995.1 of Mustelus asterias. Taxonomy (NCBI): domain Eukaryota; kingdom Metazoa; phylum Chordata; class Chondrichthyes; order Carcharhiniformes; family Triakidae; genus Mustelus; species Mustelus asterias. Next base: position 5,136,143 of record NC_135811.1, on the reverse strand, counting down.
TTGGGTTATTTCCTGCCCTTAAAACCATAGGTCACATCCTCTGACCTAGTGTTCACTCGTGGGTTCAGTTTGATTCGTGACTAACTGGGTTCAATTTCTGCTTTCTTATTCATCGTAACTGTCTCCTGTCTGTGCCACCACCGAACATTGTTGGACTAACTGTCTGCAATGTACTTGCGGCACGGTAGCACAGTGGTCAGCACTGCTGCTTCACAGCTCCAGGGACCTGGGTTCGATTCCCGGCTCGGGTCACTGTCTGTGTGGAGTTTGCACATTCTCCTCGTGTCTGCGTGGGTTTCCTCCGGGTTCTCCGGTTTCCTCCCACAGTCCAAAGATGTGCGGGTTAGGTTGATTGGCCATGCTAAAAATTGCCCTTAGTGTCCTGAGATGCGTAGGTTGGAGGGATTAGTGGGTAGATATGGGGGTGGGGCCTGGGTGGGATTGTGGTTGGTGCAGACTCGATGGGCCGAATGGCCTCTTTCTGTGCTGTAGGATTTCTATGATACTAACTCTGGGTAACCTGTCCACCCGTGATGGCTGTACATCCATTTTCTGCTTAAATCTTATGCTGTGGAGATGCCATTTATGCTGTGAAATGGCATTTGCTACCAAACAAACCTGTTGGACTTTAACCTGGTGTTGTTAAAACTCTTACTGAATCTTATGCTGCAGGAAGAACACATTTGTCAAGTGTAAAAAATATAGAATCCCTGCAGTGCAGAAGGAGGTCATTTGGCCCCTCGAGTCTGCACCGACTCTGCGACAGAGCATCCCACACAGACCCTATCCCAGTAACTCCATGCATTTACCTGCTACATACCTTGGGACTCTAATGGGCAATTTAGCACAGCCAATCAACCTAACCTGCACATCTTTGGAGTGTGGGAGGAAACCGGAGCACCCGGAGGAAACCCACGCAGACACGGGGAGAATGTGCAAACTCACACAGACAGTGACCCAAGCCGGGACTCGAACCCAGGTCCCTGGCGCTGTGAGGCAGCAGTGCTAACCACTGTGCCACCATGCTGTCCCTTTAGTTTGGAATTTTTCTATGCTTGTAAGTGTTTGACACAACAGAGCGATGTTGATAAAATATCCAATTCTTTTGTTTTCAACGTTAAGAAAGAAAGTGATTCCAGCTGTAGACTGCCCATTTCCATTATCCTACCAGCTGACCCCACCTGTAAGATCATTGACAACTTTTGCTTTCACCAAGGAAGCCAGAAAGAGTTTTTCTCTATTCACATTGTGCACTGCCTGAGTATTCATGGCATTCATCCGCACAGTTTCATAGTAGTGTAACGGCAAGTCAGGGCGCGTCATATCGTAACCAAAACCAGCCAGGTTAACCTCATCGCACAGGTGCAGGGCGGTGCTGATGGAAATCATTCCCAGTGTCGGAAGCACCTGGGAAAAAAAAACATAAAAGTGATGATGAGGGGAAAAAGATTTCCCAGTGAGTTCTGATGTGGAATGTGCGACCTGAAACTGTGGGGGAAGCAGGTTGAGTAGTAACTTCCAAAAAGCAATTGGATAAATTGATGAAATCTGCAGAGATATGGGGAAAGAGCAAAGGATGGAGTGAGACTAAATCAGGTAGCTCTTCCAAAGAGCCAGCACAGGAATGACTGACTGAATGGCCTCCTGTACAATTCTATAAAAATGTGGAATGTAAGGTGTTTATTTAGTGCTTTGGAGAAACCCACTTTGTCCACAGACCATGTCTCACCTAATTTATAGATTTTGCCCAACCTAATCTGGTGAGGGAAAGCTCTGAGATCCAGGATCTCAAATTACACTGGAGGAAAAGTGCTGAATATTTTTGGACTTTACCACGTCTCCCACCCAGCTGTGATTTCCTCACCCACAGAGCACAACATAAGCTGTTGGGCAAGGTTCCTCTCTGCGACAGGTCCAAATATCTACATTCCAATATCTCTACAGTCTTCCAAAACCCATATTATCCAGCTCCTTCCAGAGTTAATTACTCGACGCCTTTTGTTTATGGAGTCTGTTTTTTGGGTCCATCCCTGTGTGCTTATGCTAGGGCTGGGGTTATGGGTAATGTCCACCCCTAATTGCCCTTGAGAAGATGGTGGTGGGTGAACTTGAGGAACTTCTCGCTGCAGATCATGTGGAGTAGGTGCTGTTTGCGACAGTGAAGGAGCAGCGATATATTTCCAGGTCAGGATGTTGAGTGGCTTGGAGGAGAACATGCAGGTGGTGGTGTTCCCATGTGTCTGCTGCTCTTGTCCTTCTAGGTGAGTCTTGGGTGAGTTGTTGCAGAGCACCTTGTAGTTGGTACACACAGTGCTGCTGTGTGTGGGGGTTGAGGGAGTGAATGTTTAGTCAGGGTGCCGATCAGGCGAGCTGCTTTGTCTCAGATGGTGTTGAGGCTCTTGAGTGTTGTTGGAGCTGCATTTATCAGGATGAATGAATGACTGGAGTTAGAGAACCCACATTGGTAAAGTGACAGACAGCATCAAGAGGCAGAAAGAAAGGATGGGTAGGGATGAGCTTTTCTGGCAGATGCTGCATTATTATCCCCATTTTAATCCAGAGAGTAAAGGTAAATATTGTCTGGATCTTTCTGCATGCATATACAAAACTGCCTCATTAGCTGAGCTGTTGCAAATTGAACTGAACCCTGTGCATTCTGATCTGCTCTTGTAGCCACAGTATTTATATGGCTGGTCCAGTTCAGTTTCTGCTCAATGGATGTTGACAGTGGAGGATTCAGCGATGGTAATGCCATTGAACGTCAAGGGGAGATGGTTAGATTCTCCCTTGTTGGAGATAGTCATTGAGTGACACTTGTGTGGCACAAATTGCTACGTGTCAGCTCAAGCCTGGATGTTGTTTAAATCTTGCTGCATGTGGGCACGGACTGCTTCACTATCTGAGGAGTCACGAATAGTGCTGAACACTGCGCAGTCATCAGCGAACATCCCCACTTCTGACCTTTTGCTGGAAGGAAGGTCACTAGTGAAACAGCTGAAGGTGGTTGGGCCTCAGACACTAACCCTGAGGAACTCCTGCAGTGATGTCCTGGAGCTGAGATGATTGGCCTCCAACCATCACAACCATCTTTCTTTGTGCCAGTACGACTCCAACCAGTGGAGATTTTTTCTTGATTCATAGTCATAGAGATTTACAGCATGGAAACAGGCCCTTAGCCCAACTTATCCATGTCGCCCTTTTTTTAACCCTAAGTTAGTCCCAATTGCCCGCATTTGGCCCATATCCCTCTATACCCATCTTACCCATGTAACTGTCTAAATGCTTTTTAAAAGACAAAATTGTACCTGCCTCTACTACTACCTCTGGCAGCTTGTTCCAGACACTCACCACCCTCTGTGTGAAAAAATTGCCCCTCTGGACCCTTTTGTATCTCTCCCCTCTCACCTTAAACCTATGCCCTCTAGTTTTAGACTCCTCTACCTTTGGGAAAAGATATTGACTATCTAGCTGATCTATGCCCCTCATTATTTTATAGACCTCTATAAGATCACCCCTAAGCCTTCTACGCTCCAGGGAAAAAAGTCCCAGTCTATCCAGCCTCTCCTTATAACTCAAAGCATCAAGTTTAATAAATCTTTTCTGCACTCTTTCTCGTTTAATAATATCCTTTCTAAAATAGGGTGACCAGAACTGTACACAGTATTCCAAGTGTGGCCTTACCAATGTCTTGTACAACTTCAACAAGACGTCCCATTGACTTAAATTTTACCAGGCCTTCTTGATGTCATAATTGGATGCCTCAAGATGTAACCTCACCTCAGAATTCGGCTCTTCTGTCTGAGTTTGGAGTTAGGTTTTAATGAAGTGTGGAGTTGAGTGGTGCTGGTGGAACCCAGACAGAGGAGCAACGAATAGGATCATAGAATCCCTACAGTGCGGGAGGAGGCTATTTGGCCCATCAAGCCTGTACTGATTCTCTGACAGAGCATCTTACCCAGGCCCTATTCCCATAACCCACATATTTACCCTGCTAATCCCCCTAACCTACACATCTTGGGTGTATAAAGGGTCAATTTAGCATGGGCAATCCACCTAATCTGCACATCTTTGGAGTGTGGGAGGAAACCCACGCAGACATGAGGAGAACGTGCAAACTCCACACAGGCAGTCATCCAAGGGCAGAATTGAACCCGGGTCCAGTGAGGCAGCAGTGTTAACCACTGTGCCACCGTGCCGCTGTGAAGCAGCAGTGCTAACTACAGTGCAGGTTATTGGATCTGTATCTTCTCAATTCCTTTCAATCTTGCTGAAGCCATGTACTTTTGCGTTGAAATTCACCTTCCATTTAAGTCAATGGGAAAGAACATTAGGTATGATGTTAATCAGGCTACTGACTGGCTCTCGCTCCTATTGCTTTACAATCTAAGATGGATTTAATTCCCACCCCCTCATTTATGCCTTTACCCAGGAGTTGAATACGGGAGTTGGGACGTCTTGTTGAAGTTGTACAAGATATTGGTAAGGCCACACTTGGAATACTGTGTGCAATTCTGGTCACCCTATTATAGAAAGGATATTATTAAACTAGAAAGAGTGCAGAAAAGATTTACTAGGATGCTACCGGGACTTGATGGATTGAGTTGTAAGGAGAGGCTGAATAGACTGGGACTTTTTCCCCTGGAGCGTAGGAGGCTGAGGGGTGACCTTATAGAGGTCTATAAAATAATGAGGGGCACAGATCAGCTAGATAGTCAATATCTTTTCCCAAAGGTAGGGGAGTCTAAAACTAGAGGGCATAGGTTTAAGGTGAGAGGGGAGCGATACAAAAGTGTCCAGAGGGGCAATTTTTTCACACAGAGGGTGGTGAGTGTCTGGAACAAGCTGCCAGAGGTAGTAGTAGAGGTGGGTACAATTTTATCTTTTAAAAAGCATTTAGATAGTTACATGGGTACGATGGGAATAGAGGGATATGGGCCAAATGCGGGCAATTGGGATTAGCTTAGGGGTTTTAAACAAAAAGGGCGGCATGGACAAGTTGGGCCGAAGGGCCTGTTTCCATGCTATAAACCTCTATGACTCTATGACTATGACAGGTGTTGATTACATTTGTATGGGAATAATAACAAAGGTGTCTTAAAAGCCTATCGCCACCCTGTCCGTATTTGTGACTTTTTCAATATTCTCTGCTGCTCTAACCACACTGATTTACCAAATATCCCTTTCTTCCAGGATGTCCTAATGCTCTCTAACCCCATGCTTCACCAGCATAATCTCCACCTTGCTCAGAATCCCAACCTGTCCACCACCACTGTCTGGTTCAACGCCTCTTCTCTTTTTCAACAGTACTTCTGATGAAGTACCCAAAACTCCAACGGTTGCCGCTTGTAATTACAAACACTGGAATAGAATCATAGAATAGAATCATTGAATCCCTACAGTGCAGAAGGAGGCCATTCGGCCCATTGAACCAGCACCGACCACAATCCCACCCAGGCCCTATCCCCCTGACACCAAGGGACAATTCAGCATAGCCAATCAACCTATTTGGAAGTGCCTGCTATGCATTAATGAACATGAAAGGTTTTAATCAGAATGAATAAGAAACTTCTGCCATTGGCAAGAGAGTCGGTAACCAGAGGTCGGTGTAATTAGTAAAGGATCAGTGGGAGATGAGGAGAATGTATTTTCCACAGCAAATTGTGAGGAACTGGAAAGTGCTGCATGATAGAACAAAGAACAATACAGCACAGGAACAGGCCCTTCGGCCCTCCAAGCCCGTGCCGCTCCCTGGTCCAAACTAGACCATTCTTTTGTATCCCTCCATTCCCACTCCGTTCATATAGCTGTCTAGATAAGTCTTAAACGTTCCCAGTGTGTCCGCCTCCACCACCTTGCCCGGCAGCGCATTCCAGGCCCCCACCACCCTCTGTGTAAAATATGTCCTTCTGATATCTGTGTTAAACCTCCCCCGCTTCACCTTGAACCTATGACCCCTCGTGAACGTCACCACCGACCTGGGGTAAAGCTTCCCACCGTTCACCATATCTATGCCTTTCATAATTTTATACACCTCTATTAAGTCTCCCCTCATCCTCTGTCTTTCCAGGGAGAACAACCCCAGTTTACCCAATCTCTCCTCATAACTAAGCCCCTCCATACCAGGCAACATCCTGGTAAACCTCCTCTGTACTCTCTCCAAAGCCTCCACGTCCTTCTGGTAGTGTGGCGACCAGAACTGGACGCAGTATTCCAAATGCGGCCGAACCAACGTTCTATACATCTGCAACATCAGACCCCAACTTTTATACTCTATGCCCCGCCCTATAAAGGCAAGCATGCCATATGCCTTCTTCACCACCTTCTCCACCTGTGACATCACCTTCAAGGATCTGTGGACTTGCACACCCAGGTCCCTCTGCGTATCTACACCCTTTATGGTTCTGCCATTTATCGTATAGCTCCTCCCTACATTATTTCTACCAAAATGCATCACTTCGCATTTATCAGGATTCAGGGTGATGGGGTGAATTCAACAGTAACTTTCAAAAGGGAACTGGATAAACTCTGAGTGGAAAGATTTAAAGAGCTTTGGGAAAAGATCAGGAGAGGAGAACTGGAGGGTTTTTGAAAAGCCAGCAGAGATATGATGGGCTGAATAGCCTCCTGTGGTGGATGGGTCTTTGTGTAATAGGTTCACTGTTAGTGTATGTGGAACCTTAGCAGCAAGTGTGTGGAGTTTAAAGGTCATACCTGCTTCCATCTCCAACCATCGTAATGTGGCCCCGGGAAGTCCAGTAAATTCAGTGCCGTCTCTCTGACGATATCTAAGTTTAATATTCGATAGCTTTTTGGTTCTAAGGGGATGGACTCAACCACAGATTGCCAAAACCACATCTTCTGCCAAAGATTCTGTAGGAAAGAAAATAATATTCTCAAGGTGGTGAAGTTTTCCTACAAAGCAGCTGTTAGCGTGAGTGAACACTAAGAATGTGTTCCTCTCTGTTACAGAATAGCTGGAGTCTTTCTCTGTTCACACTCCTCAACCCATTGGCTACTGGATCTCTGGTTGGTCTCCCATAGATTTGCAGTTTGTTCCAGACAAATGATTTTCTTCCTAACTGCTGTGTGTTTTAGTCTGGCAACTCTGTATATTAGACTCCATAGAATCCCTACAGTGCAGAAGGAGGCCATTTGGCCCATTGAACCTGCACTGACCACAATCCCACCCAGATCCTATCCCCATAACCCCATGTATTTACCCTGTTAATCTCCATGAAACTAAGGGGCAATTTTGCATGCTCAATCAACCTAACCCGCACATCTTTGGACTGTGAGAGGGAAACAGAGCACCCGGAGGAAACTCACGCAGACACGGGGAGAATGTGCAGACTCCACTCAAACAGTGACCCGAGGCTGGAATGGAACCTGGATCCCTGGCACTGTGGGGCAGCAGTGCTAACCACTGTGCTACCCTGCCGCCCATATTATTTATCCACATCTATATTGTGCCCATATACACTTCATGACAACTACTACATGCATACTTTCAGCTAGTCCCTCTGCTGAAATGCAAGAATCAGGCCTGAAATTGAGCCCATAGAAGATGCCGGAAATGTTTAAAATGTCCCTGTGCAGTTTCTGCATTTACTAAAGGAATCAGACATCTCAATGTAGCTAATAGGCCACGCCAATTGCCTGGCAGTTGTGTAGGATGTAATAAATGATTATGAGTGTGAAACGCAGTATGAACATCAACTGTGCACTTTTGAGTCAATAGCACTTTTCAAGTTTGTCTATGGTGATGGAACAAAAGTTCGCTAAATTCCGAGTTACAGCCTAGGGTTCAAAACACCAACATAAGCTTGGCAATAAGGCAAAGAGAGATAGCCTCGGACCCCCGGTCCATCCAGCCTGGGTTAAATAAATGGAAGAGAGATCAAATGAAGTGAATTGTGGTGATCAGGAAACACCAAGCTTGAGTTGTAAAGCCCTCTGGATTGTAGAAGGATTGTAAATTGCAGAAGTGTATAGGTTTGAACTCCTGCAGAAGATCGAGTAAGAGTGGGTGAATTTGTTATAACTCTTCATATTAAAAGAAGTGAGAGGAAAGAGGGACGATGTCTTCTGGGGAGATAAGAAAAGAAGGTTCAGGGGCAGCACGGTGGCACAGTGGTTAGCACTGCTGCTTCACAGCTCCAGGGACCTGGGTTCGATTCCCGGCTTGGGTCACTGTCTGTGTGGAGTTTGCACATTCTCCTTGTGTCTGCGTGGGTTTCCTCCGGGTGCTCCGGTTTCCTCCCACAGTCCAAAGATGTGCAGGTTAGGTTGATTGGCCATGCTAAAATTGCCCCTGAGATGCGTAGGCTGGAGGGATTAGTGGGTAAACATGTAGGGATATGGGGGTAGGGCCTGAGTGGGATTGTGGTCGGTGCAGGCTCGATGGGCCCAATGGCCTCTTTCTGCACAGTAGGGTTTCTATGATTCTATGATTCTAGGGGAGCAATGATTCATACTGTCTATAAACTAAAGGGGAACAAGAAGAGTCCCAGAAGCGATGGGAAGTGAGAAGCAAGATCGTTCAAGAGAATCTTTATTTCCTTCTGTCAGAGACTGCAATAGAGCTCTTCAGAAAGTGGTGCAAGATTGTGTGAAAGGAGACATTTCAGAATGGAAAAGGAAATGTTCATTCACCAGTGGCTTTCTTCTGACCACTGCGTTTAGCCAGGCAAGGTCCATGCTTTTGTACGTTGCCATCACAAACAATGAGCTGGGATCATAGTCTCTGGGAGAATGGGGAGCACCTTCTGGGTATGTGATCCTCAGTGTGGTCTTCCATCCCACATCGATCTCGTAACCTATCACAGGCCCATTGTTCATCCTGTGTGGGTAGAAAGAAATCAATGCAAAGAAACGGGACCCCTCTTGCACCATCTATGAGCACATGTGTATACATTAAATATACCTATGCATCGCTACAAATATTTCCTGTCTGTATACTTCCTGTGTCGCTCTCAAAATGGAAAACATTTCTCCCAATATCCCAAAGGAAAGACCCTATGTCGACATTTTCGAATGTGGAAACTAATGTTCTAACTATGTTAGGGGTTGTGGGTTTTAACAAAAAGAAAATAACATGGTTTGCACATGTGGATTCAAAGTAACAACAACATGTTTATTGTAAAAGATCTTTTCTGTTCAAAGTACAAACTGAAAGTAAAACACAGCCTGTGTAACACCCTAATTACAGCACCATCAAATCATGTGATCAGCTCTCAAAGCAATCTGCAACCCTTTTAAACATATAACATCCCTCCCCCTTTACTTCTGTGGTCATGACAACAAATGACTATGATATGCATCGGATCAATAATATTCCAGACATCATTAATCATTACACACAGTCAATAAGAAAGTCTATCAGGAGGATGTCTATTCCTCTTTGTTTGTATTCTGGAATTAGGCTGTCCTTTATTTTAGGAGTATGATTTGGAACTTCAGTAGACACTTCTTCTCTTGGAACTAATTCTGCATCAATCTCGTGTGGTATAGTAGCTGAGAGACAATTATCAGGCAACTCAGATTCATCTAGGTCTTCGTAACAGTATTCACAACACTTGGGACTAAAGAATCGTGCTTTTGGAGAGGATTCTGAGAAATATTTTGAGATGACAATTGGTCAGCATGGTATCACCAAAGTAGTTCATCTTCAGTTTGAACCGCATAAGAAATTGGACCGGTTTTTGCTAAAACTATGGCAGGTACCCATTTCTCACCCCTGGCATAATTACACACTAACACTCGATCTCCTTGTTGAAATGAGTGTGTCTAGCAACTTAAGATTGTTGTTGATGCCCCACTAATTCTGAAGTTTCTGGAGGTAATAACAAATCAAATGTAGTTCTCAACTTTCTCATTAAGAGGAGTAATGCAGATGAACTTTGGATACTCACATGACTTGCATTTGTATAAGATGCCAAAAAGCTATTCACACAACATGATACTGAACCTCACTCTTTTGAAGCTTTTAATGAATGTTTCAAGGATTGTACAAATCCTTCGGACAATCCATTGGTTGATGGAGATAATGTGTGAATTGTATATGCTGAATATCATTTACTTTGAGATAATCCTCAAACTCCTGTGGAGTAAGCTGTGAACCATTATCATTATCAATGAGTTCCAGTTTACTAAATCTTGCAAAAATTTCATCAAGTTTGTCAATGTAGTAGATCTCATGATAATTTCTGGCCACTTTGAGTGCGCATCAATTATGTTTAAGACCACAACCTTCAAACAGACCTGCAAAATCTGCAGATAATCATTGTCATGGCATTTTAGGCCACTCCCAACCGTGCAAAGGAGACAACAGTGGTGTGTTTCTTATTCGTGTACAGGGTTGACACTCTCACTTTTTCTTCAATCTGAGCATCCAGACCCGGCCACCAAAAATAATTATCTGCTAAGTCCTTCATCTGGACTATACCAGGATGTCCTTCATGTGGTTGTTCAAGAGCTCTTACTTGCAGACTAAGAAGAATGATCACTCGGATTCCCCACAATAGACACCTTGGATGGTCAACTCAAGTTTTCTCGGCACATCTGGTTTCAAATCAGGACGTAGATGATGCATCCCAGCGATTGTTCCTTTCAATACCAAATCCATCACCTTCCCCATCACGGGATCATTTCTGGTCTGTCTCTGCACTTGAGAAGCTGTCTAAGGCAAATGATCTACTCTTGAGAAATAAAGAATATTCGCAAAGCGAGTTGGTGGCATCTGCTCAATAGGTAAAGGTAAGCGCGATAATGAATCAGCATTAGCACAGCACACTGATTGATGATACTGTATATCATAAGAGCGTACAGATAAGATCTTTGCAATAGGCTAGCAGCTAACGATGGGGTGCCTTTATACAGCCAGAAAATAGCAGTTAAGGGTCGATGATCAGACAATGTGAAATGGTGACCATATAAATAATGATGAAACATTCATACACCAAAAATTATACTCAACGTTTCCTTTTCTAGCTGAGCATAGTTGGATTCAGCACTCTTCAGAGTACACAAAACAAGAACTATTGGTCATTTTTCTCCCAATGGCGTAATAAATGAAACTACTGCCCTTACTCCATAAGGGCTCCAAAAATATGTGGGTTAGGTGGATTGGCCGTGCTAAATTGTCCCTTAGTGTCAGGGGGATTAGCAGATGAATACGTGGGGTTACGGGGATAGGGCCTGGGTGGGATTGTGGTCTGTGCAGACTCAATGGGCTAAATGGTCTCCTTCTGCACTGTAGGGATTCAAGATTCTATGATGCTATGACGCTATGAAGGTGAAGCAAGCAGTAATAGTAGCTTCAATTTGAAATGAACCAATTCTTCAGACTTCTGCAAAGCATCTTTGACATTCCTGTATACTTCCATACATTCTGTTGTCCAGTCCTGAGACTGTTTCACACACAATAATAAATTATGTAATGGCTTTAATAATGTAGCTAAGTCAGGAACAAATTTGCCATAATTATTTACTAATCCTAGAAGGGATTTTCACAGTAACTTCGTTGCAGTGTTAATGTAAGCCTACTTGTGACACTAATAAATTAACTTAAACTTTAAACTTAAACTTAATATTCTAAAATAGTGTCCATCTTTTTAGATGCTTTATGGAGGCCTTTACTATCAATAACATGATCCTAATACTGGACTAATATCTGGAGAAAGTCACTAATCTTTCTTGATATGCAGACCATGCGCTTGAAGACATTCCAATGTTGCTTCTAAATTATTCAAGTGCCCAGTTGACCCTGTAGTTAGAATATTATCCAGGTAACATTGTACACAAAAGAGACCACAAAAATCTGATCCATCAACCTTTAGGGTTGGTGCTGATTTTATTCCAAAAGGCAATCTTCATAATGAAAAAGACCTTGATGAGTAACGATGGTAAGCAATGGTTGTGATTCAGTAGCTACATTCATTTGTAAATATGCTTATGAAAGATCACCTGATAACCCAGCAAACAAATCTTCAATTAAAGGAAGAGAATATTGATCAACACACAACAACAGATTTATGGTTGTTTTTAAATCTTCACAGATTGGTAATTATAGACCGGTTAGTCTTACTTCGGTGGTTGGTAAATTGATGGAAAAGGTCCTTAGGGATGGGATTTACGACCATTTAGAAAGATGCGGATTAATCCGGGATAGTCAGCACGGATTCGTGAAGGGCAAGTCGTGCCTCACAAATTTGATAGAATTTTTTGAGGAGGTAACTAAGTGTGTTGATGAAGGTAGGGCAGTTGATGTCATATACATGGATTTTAGTAAGGCGTTTGATAAGGTCCCCCATGGTCGGCTTATGATGAAAGTGAGGAGGTGTGGGATAGAGGGAAAGTTGGCCGATTGGATAGGTAACTGGCTGTCTGATCGAAGACAGAGGGTGGTGGTGGATGGAAAATTTTCGGATTGGAGGCAGGTTGCTAGCGGAGTGCCGCAGGGATCAGTGCTTGGTCCTCTGCTCTTTGTGATTTTTATTAATTACTTAGAGGAGGGGGCTGAAGGGTGGATCAGTAAATTTGCTGATGACACCAAGATTGGTGGAGTAGTGGATGAGGTGGAGGGCTGTTGTAGGCTGCAAAGAGACATAGATAGGATGCAAAGCTGGGCTGAAAAATGGCAAATGGAGTTTAACCCTGATAAATGTGAGGTGATTCATTTTGGTAGGACTAATTTAAATGTGGATTACAGGGTCAAAGATAGGGTTCTGAAGACTGTGGAGGAACAGAGAGATCTTGGGGCTCATATCCACAGATCTCTAAAGGTTGCCACTCAAGTGGATAGAGCTGTGAAGAAGGCCTATAGTGTGTTAGCTTTTATTAACAGGGGGTTGGAGTTTAAGAGCCGTGGGGTTATGCTGCAACTGTACAGGACCTTGGTGAGACCACATTTGGAATATTGTGTGCAGTTCTGGTCACCTCACTATAAGAAGGATGTGGAAGCGCTGGAAAGAGTGCAGAGGAGATTTACCAGGATGCTGCCTGGTTTGGAGGGTAGGTCTTATGAGGAAAGGTTGAGGGAGCTAGGGCTGTTCTCTCTGGAGCGGAGGAGGCTGAGGGGAGACTTAATAGAGGTTTATAAAATGATGAAGGGGATAGATAGAGTGAACGTTCAAAGACTATTTCCTTGGCTGGATGGAGCTATTACAAGGGGGCATAACTATAGGGTTCGTGGTGGGAGATACAGGAAGGATATCAGAGGTAGGTTCTTTATGCAGAGAGTGGTTGGGGTGTGGAATGGACTGCCTGCAGTGATAGTGGAGTCAGACACTTTAGGAACATTTAAAGCGGTTATTGGATAGGCACATGGAGCACACCAGGATGATAGGGAGTGGGATAGCTTGATCTTGGTTTCAGATAAAGCTCGGCACAACATCGTGGGCCGAAGGGCCTGTTCTGTGCTGTACTGTTCTATGTTCTATGTTACGAACTGAACCATCTGGTTTCATGACAGGTACAATGGGTGTAGCCCAGTCACTCATTGTAACCGGCTCTAACACACCAGTGTTAACAAGTCACACTAATTCCTCTTCGAGTTTGGGATGAATTGCATATGGCACTGCTCTTGCTTTGAGGCATTTTGGTTGACTCTTCGGCTTTATCTTGAGTTTTACTTAAACTCCCTTCATTGAGTTAAGTGTCTCTTCGAATATACTTTTGGATTTATTCAGAAGATGCAGTCTGTTTTGACATCAACCAATCTGTTGACAGCACTCCAGTTAAGCTTTACCTTCTCCAACCATGATCTCCCAAATTCTTGCATTGACTACCCTTGCTCCAGTATTCACTTGTTGAATGGCCCATTATGGGACATCTGTGACATGTTTGTTGCTGTTTTGGCTTCTTATGGGCATTTACCAACTTGTGGATCTTCATTCCTGCACCAAATTGTGAAGCCTCTTTAGCAGCCCGTTCCATTGACATTCTGATTTCTACTGCTGTCATTAAAGTCAAAGCACGTTCAGTAAGCAATCCTCATTTTGATGACCACAAACTAGATGATCTCAAACAGAGTCTTTTAAGGACTCAGGAAACTCTCAATGCTGCGTGAGCCTTTTGGAGGTTGCCACAATCTGAGCAATGCTTTCACCTTCCACTTGATTCATTTGGTGGAACCTGAACTGTTTCCCGGTGATCAATGGCTTTGGAGAGTAATGCTCTTCAAAGATCTTTGTCAAGTCATTTTGGTTCCTGGCTTTGCTGGATGAACCACATTCTGGAGCAAATTGTAGGCTTTACTCCTGATTGTACTGAAAAAAGCTGGTACAAGCAACTCGTTTGCAATTTAATTTGCTTGTACAAAGTACTGAAACCGCTCTGCACAGGAACTCCATGATTCATTTTCTTCATTGAAAGGCCTCATGGATCCTAATTGACGCGTTATTTCTCTTGCAGCCAACAGCAACTCGAGAATGCTCAGTGAGTTTTTTTTTACTATCTTTCCAGTACTCCCCAAGACCGCAAGGAACTACAAAAGGTCGTGAGTGTAACCCAGTCCATCACGCAAACCAGCCTCCCATCCATTGACTCTGTCTACACTTCCCGCTGCCTCGGCAAAGCAGCCAGTATAATTAGGGACCCCACGCACACTGGACATTCTCTCTTCCACCTTCGTCTGTCGGGAAAAAGACACAAAAGTCTGAGGACACGTACCAACCGACTCAAGAACAGCTTCTTCCCTACTGCTATCAGACGTTTGAATGGACCTACCTGGCACTAAGTTGATCTTTCTCTACATCCTAGCTGTGACTGTAACACTACATTCTGCACTCTCTCCTTTCCTTCTCTATGAACGGTATGCTTTGTCTGTCTAGACGACAAGAAACAATACTTTTCACTGTATACTAATACATGTGACAATAATAAATCAAATCAAAATCAAATCCCCTTTTCATCCTGGAGACTGTTGACTTGATGTTTTTCTTCAAATGACCCCATCCATACAGTAAAACATCCCTTCTTTTTAAACACGCCGATACAGCCTGGAATTTCACCCTTCTCAAATTGGGAAAAAACCCTCTTTTGAAACCACACAGTGAGTGTTTATCTTACCGGTCTTTCTGTATTAGCATTTCAATCTTTGTTGATTCTCCACAGCCTAATGTTCAAAGTGTGAGGACCCACAGTGATGTTTTTTCTACCTAGGATCTTTTCTCAATGTTTTCTCCAGATGAAATTAAATCCTGACTTGTCGCCAGTTTTCTTTCAGTAATCTCCTGTCTATGTTAGCGGTTGTGGGTTTTAACAAACAAACGTGGTTTGCACGCGTAGATTCAAAGTAACAGCAACAAATTTATTGGAAACGATGTTCTCTGCTCAGAGTACAAACTGAAAATAAAACACCAGCTCTGTAAACACCCTAATGATATCACCATCAAATTACATGACTAGTTCTTAAAGCAACCTGCAAACCTTTTATATATAGAGTCATAGAGGTTTACAGCACGGAAACAGATCCTTCAGCCCAACTTGTCCATGCCAGTCAGTTTTTACCATTATGCTAGTCCCAATTGTCTGCGTTTGGCCCATATCTCTCTATGCCAATCTTACCCATGTAACTGTCTAAATGCTTTTTAAAAGACAAAATTGTACTCACCTCTACTACTACCTCTGGCAGCTTGTTCCAGACACTCACCATCCTCTGGACCCTTTTGTATCTCTCCCCTCTCACCTTAAACCTATGCCCTCCAGTTTTAGACTCCCCTTCCTTTGGGAAAAGATGTTGGCTATCTAGCTGATCTGTGCCCCTCATTATTTTATAGACCTCTATAAGGTCACCCCTTCTACGCTCCAGTTAAAAAGGTCCCAGTCTATCGAGCCTCTCCTTATAACTCAATCCATCAAGTCCCGGTAGCATCCTAGTAAATTTTTTCTGCACTCTTTCTACCTTCCTAATATCTTTTCTATAACAGAAACAATGTACAAACTTTCATAATCAGTTTGTGAATAAAACAAATTGCTAAAAATGAAACAATTCTTATTCAGTAAATGAAAGTTCTAATGTCCAAATTAAGGTCTGAAGCAACATAAAAACATTTCAATAACTCGATTAATGTTTTACATCAATTGTTTTATTCACAACTGAATAAATGAGACAGAAATTAGAAATAAAACAGAGAAAGCTATTTCTGACCATAAGATAAATTAGCCTCTCAGAGAGAGAATAACTTTTGTCTGAGAGAAACGTCTGTCAACAGCAGTAATGAAACAAGCCCGGAAGACAAATTTAGACAAATCTCCCGTGAGGATAGTCAGAGCACGGGGTGGCACGGTGGCACAGTGGTTAGCACTGCCGCCTCACAGCGCCGGAGACCCGGGTTCAATTCCGGCCTCGGGTGTGGAGTTTGCACATTCTCCTCGTGCCTGCGTGGGTTTCCTCCGGGTGCTCCGGTTTCCTCCCACACTCCAAAGATTTGCAGGTTAGGTTGATTGGCCGTGCTAAATTGCCCTTAGTGTCAGGG
Source organism: Mustelus asterias (assembly GCF_964213995.1). Taxonomy (NCBI): domain Eukaryota; kingdom Metazoa; phylum Chordata; class Chondrichthyes; order Carcharhiniformes; family Triakidae; genus Mustelus; species Mustelus asterias. Next base: position 5,119,665 of record NC_135811.1, on the reverse strand, counting down.
GGACTAGCTAGGGTAAATGCGTGAGGTTATAGGGATAGGGCCTGGGTGGGATTGTGGTTGGTACAGACTTGATGGGTCGAATGGCCTCCTTCTGTATTGTCGGGATTCTATGAGCAGTGTAGCCCATATTAGCAGCTAAACTGAACTGTAGTTGACAAGGGTGGGAAATTGAAAAGAAGGAATGAGATTTAGAGTTCTGAAACCCTTAGGGCAGAAGATGGGGGCATTGACTGAGAAATTCAATTACCCACAGCCTTGCTACAGCTTCCTAAACCTCCAATATCACAAATAGAAATCACACACTCATTAGAAACAGCTCTGATAGGAATACAACAAGGTCAGTTATTAAAATGTGCTTCACGGAACATGGAGTGGGGAGGGGCAGCAGTGTCTCTGGCTCCAATCACTGCCACTCCCACTCCCAGGGGATGGGCCAACTCTCCCTCCCGACCCAATCAGTGCCTCCCAGCCCAGTCTCCCCTCCTCACTGGTGTGAGGGTTGCTGCTGATTTTGTAGCACTCTGATCCTCGACCTTGCATTGTCAGTGAGCCTCTGCGATTCTCCGCCTGAAGTGAGCGGGCAGCACCCCAACTATCTCCATTCGAACGCAGCATCTAATCCAACACTCACACCCACCAAACCAACACCAATTGAAAAGACCAGCAGACGTCTGCAGCATTTAACAACCAATGAAGTACTTTTTGAAATGTAGTCACTGTTGTAATGTAGGAAATATAGCAGTCAATATGTGCACAGCAAGATCCCACAAACAGCAATGTGATCCTGACTAGATAATCTGGCTAGAATATCTATTCTAATGATGTTGACTGAGGGACAAATATTGACTCGGACACTGGGAAGAACTCACCTGTTCCACTTTGAAATACTGCATCGGATATTTTCTATCTACCAGAAAAGGCAGATGTTTCACCCAAAGGACAGTGCCTCTGACAGTGCAGCACTCCCTCAGCACTGACCCTCTGACAGTGGAGCACTCCCTCAGTACCGACCCTCTGACAGTGGAGCACTCCCTCAGTACCGACCCTCTGACAGTGCAGCACTCCCTCAGCACTGACCCTCTGACAGTGGAGCACTCCCTCAGTACTGACCCTCTGACAGTGCAGCGCTCCCTCAGGACTGACCCTCCGACAGTGCAGCACTCACTCAGTACGGACCCTCTGACAGTGCGGCATTCCCTCAGTACTGACCCCCTGACAGTGCGGCATTCCCCCGGTACTGACCCCCTGACAGTGCAGCACTCCCTCAGTACTGACCCTCTGACAGTGCGGCACTCCCTCAGTACTGACCCTCTGACAGTGCAGCACTCCCTCAGTACTGACCCTCTGACAGTGCGGCACTCCCTCAGCACTGACCCTCTGACAGTGCGGCCCTGCCTCAGCACTGACCCTCTGACAGTGCGGCACTCCCTCAGCACTGACCCTCTGACAGTGCAGCACTCCCTCAGTACTGACCCTCTGACAGTGCAGCACTCCCTCAGTACTGACCCTCTGACAGTGCAGCACTCCCTCAGTACTGACGCTCTGACAGTGCGGCACTCCCTCAGTACTGTCCCTCTGACAGTGTGGCACTCCCTCAGTACTGACCCTCTGACAGTGCGGCACTCCCTCAGTACTGACGCTCTGACAGTGCGGCACTCCCTCAGTACTGTCCCTCTGACAGTGTGGCACTCCCTCAGTACTGACCCTCTGACAGTGCAGCACTCCCTCAGTACTGACCCTCTGACAGTGCAGCACTCCCTCAGTACTGTCCCTCTGACAGTGCAGCACTCCCTGAATGGCCTGTTTCTGTCTCTACTTTCGATGTTTCTATGTAATGGAGCTGTAATAGAAAGATAATTATGGTAAATGATATTTAGAGATTTGGGTTCTAATTGCACATTTGGACAATACGTTTGTGAACAAACTCGAATTTTGGTCACCTGATAATGATGTCATGTTGGTCAATGAAGGCCCCAAGCCTGCTGCCTCGCAGGATGCCTGCGTTCCCCACCACAATACACCTGCTACAGCTGGGCAATGCCACCTCCTTTGGAAGCCCTGCTTGTGGCAACATCTCCATGATTCCCTGAAGCTGCTCCTCACAACCTCGGAACCCCAGTGGCGGTTTGTAAAGCGCAGTGCCCGGATGTGGGACCTTCCCTTTCTCCACAAACACAGGGATTCTGTGGAGCTGTTTCCCAGGATACAGCACGGAGAACTTGGACTGGCTGGAGTTTGCTTTGCAAGGTTGGGAAATGATCGTCTTGCTTTGATTGTGGAGTCGCTAAAGAAAGACAGAAGACATTTTGGTGAAGTCACAACATTGCCTTTCCAGTGCCAGTTCCAATATCAGAAATCGGAGTTGGGGGTAAGCCATTCAGCCCCTTGAACCTATCCTGTTATTTATAAAATCATGGCTGAACCTCTACCTCAAATTCACTTTTCTATCCTTTCCCATATTTCACAGAAAGAGGTGGGTTTAGATCGATGTTTCCTCTAAGCTGTGCAGGTACACGGCTGCACAATCCAGAATGTTCTGCCGAGTGCAACAAACAAATCACACAGCAATAAATGAATGAAAGCGAACCAGTGTGGGCCGGGAGGGCAGGAGGCCTGAGACCTGGAGGGCAGGAGGCCGGGAGGGCAGGAGGCCGGGAGGGCAGGAGGCCGGGAGGGCAGGAGGCCGGGAGGGCAGGAGGCCGGGAGGGCAGGAGGCCGGGAGGGCAGGAGGCCGGGAGGGCAGAAGGGCAGGAGGCCGGGAGGGCAGGAGGACAGGGGGGTAGGAGGACAGGGGGGTAGGAGGACAGGGGGGTAGGAGGACAGGGGGGTAGGAGGACAGGGGGGTAGGAGGGCAGGAGGCCTGAGGGCAGGAGGATGATAGCAGTCTGAAATTCTGAGATTTCCCGGGCATCGACCAGGATAATTAATGGCAGGATATCTGGGGATATTACAGCATGTCACAGGATTGCATTGCGGTGAGCTGCACACTCAGAATGGTCTGGTGAGGGGGAGAGAGAGGGAAATGATGTGGGTGAGGGGAAGAGAGAGAGAGAGAGAGCGGGAAGGATGTGGGTGAGGGAGCGAGAGGGAGGGAATGCTGTGGGTGGGTGAGGGAGGGAGCGAGAGGGAGGGAATGCTGTGGGTGGGTGAGGGAGAGAGAGGGAATGCTGTGGGTGGGTGAGGGAGAGAGAGGGAATGCTGTGGGTGGGTGAGGGAGGGAGCGAGAGGGAGGGAATGCTGTGGGTGGGTGAGGGAGAGAGAGGGAATGCTGTGGGTGGGTGAGGGAGAGGGAGGGAAGGATGTGGGTGGGTGAGGGAGAGAGAGGGAATGCTGTGGGTGGGTGAGGGAGGGAGAGGGAGGGAATGCTGTGGGTGGGTGAGGGAGAGAGAGGGAATGCTGTGGGTGGGTGAGGGAGGGAGAGAGAGGGAATGCTGTGGGTGGGTGAGGGAGAGGGAGGGAAGGATGTGGGTGGGTGAGGGAGAGAGAGGGAATGCTGTGGGTGGGTGAGGGAGGGAGAGGGAGGGAATGCTGTGGGTGGGTGAGGGAAGGATGTGGGTGGGGGAGGGAAGGATGTGGGTGGGGGAGGGTTGACGGGGACGGGGTGGGGAGTGGAGGAACATGCCATAATGTGCAGATTAGTGAAGCCACTGGAATTCCATCACCACCACTCAGTTCCAGCACGGTCCACGTGCCACGCCAGCTGTCAGAGGGCACTCGTGTGGGCATCCTGCTCTTGGAAAGTGTCTGAGATTATTCTGGAGAGTTTCTGGAAGGATTTGGCGGGGAATCTGACTGCATCTTCACAGGGAGGATGGAGGATTTGGTCATCCACCCTCACAAAGATGGCTACAGTTGCAGTGTCCTTGTGTCTGTAGGATGATGGGGAGATGGGGAGAGATGGTGGAGAGGGGAAGCTCTGCACGGTGCCCTCTGCGAAGTTAGAGCCAGACTTCTCCATGCTCCTTGACAGTGACGGGAGGCTACAGGGCAGGCCGGCCGATGTACCCAACATCTCAGTGTACATGCCCTCCAATGTTCTCTTGTATCTGCCCCATCTTTTCCACCCTCACCAGCACCCTCGCCCTCTTTACCCTCCCCTTCACTATATACCATAAACATCGTTCACCCTTGCTTGTGCCCTCCTCTTCACCCAGCCTCGCCTCACCCCCCACCCCGTCCCTGCCAACCCTCACCCACCCACATCATTCCCTCTCTCTCTCCCTCACCCACATCCTTCCCGCTCTCTCTCTCTTCCCCTCACCCACATCATTTCCCTCTCTCTCCCCCTCACCAGGCCATTCTGAGTGTGCAGCTCACCGCAATGCAATCCTGTGACATGCTGTAATATCCCCAGATATCCTGCTGCTTGTGGTATGACGGGTAGAGCAGCACCAGGTAACATATTGACAGGAGGATCAGCGACGTGAACAGAGACCGCTGCCTGGGGTGGAGAGAACGGTTATAGAATGAGGCGGAGATGATGGAGAGGATCAGTGAGACCGAGTACCCGCAGCGAAAGGCAAAGTTAGAGTCAAATCTACCCAAAACGGATTTCTAGAACTTTATCATCCTGTAACATGTGATCTGTGACGTCACATAACAAACAGTTGAAAAGTCTGGAATTTTGCCCTGAACATCCCTGTCTAGGTAATGAATATATTTCAGGAAAAGCACCCTGTACAGTGACAGTGTACACTCCACTCTGTACCTTCCCCAGCCTGAGGAACTCTTGGTTTCACCACTCTCAGTTTCTTGTCATTGAGACAGTTTCGAATCCTTCTGATTCCTGAGGCTGCAGCTTTGCTGATGAACCGACCGTGTGGCACTTTGCAAAACTCTTTTGGGAGTCCATGGCAACCACAATATCATCGTTTTAATATCTTGGAAAGAGTGGCGCCCACACAGTGGAGTAACTGAACTACTTATTAGCAGGAAGGGTAAAACTACAAGAAGTATAATGGGTAATGAGAAGCAAAGCAGCAGGTTAACGTGTCGGGAGGTGGCTTCAACTCCATGGAAAATGATTTAAAAAGTTAAAGGGAAGGAGAGCTCAGGAGAGGTTATTAAAGTCTCCCGAACAAGTACTAGGACAGAGAGTTGGGAAAGGGTTAGGAATCTAACTTCAGGCACAGCAGATAAGGGGGTGACAATGAGAAGGGGGTCGGTTAATGCAGGACTGAGGGTGTTGCGTTTGCTGTGAATGCGTGCAGTGTACGGAATAAGGTAAATGAGCTTGCAGCACAGATTGAAATTGGCGGGTACGATGTTGTGGGCATCACAGAGACGTGGCTGCAAGGGGAGCAGGGCTGGGAGCTAAATCTCCAAGGATACACATCCTATCGAAAAGACAGGCAGGTGGGCAGGAGGGGCAGGTTTGCCTTGTAAGTAAGGAATTAAATTAAAGAAACGTAGGTTCAGAGGTGGGCAGCACGGTGGCACAGTGGTTAGCACTGGGATTCAATTCTCGGCTTGGGTCACCGTCTGTGTGGAGTCTGCACATTCTCCCCGTGTCTGCGTGAGTTTCCTCCGGGTGCTCCGGTTTCCTCCCACAGTCCGAAAGACATCCTGGTTAGATGCATTGGCCATGTTAAATTCACCCTCAGTGTACCTGAACAGGCGGTGGAATGTGGCGACTAGGGGATTTTTACAGTAACTTCATTGCAGTGTTAATGTAAGCCTACTTGTGACACTAATGAATAAATTTAAACTTAAGATGTAGAATGTATGTGGATAGAGTTGAGGAACTGCAAAGATGAAAAGGCCATAATGGGAGTTATGTACAGGCTTCCGAGCAGTAGGCAGGATATAGGGCAGAAGATACACAAGGGGATAGAACAGGCGTGTAAGAAAGGCAATGTTAGAGTGATCATGGAGGACCTCAATATGCAGGTGGACTGGGAAAATCAGGTTGGTAGTGAATCCCAAGAAAATAAATTTGTGGAATATCCACAAGATGTCTTTTGGAGCAGCTTGTGGTGGGGCCCATTAGGAAACAAGCAATTCTGGATTTGGTGACGTGTAATGAGTCAGACTTGATTAGGGAACTTAAGGTGAAGGAACCCTGAGGGAGCAGTGACCACAATATGATAGAATTCACCCTGCAGTTTGAGAGGGAGAAGCTGGATGTAACGGTATTACAGTTGAGTCAAGGCAACTACAGAGGCATGAGGGAGGTGCTGGTCAGAGTTGATTGGAAGAGGAGCCTAGCGGGAAAGATGGTGGAACAGCAATGGCAGGAGTTTCTGGGAGTAATTTGGGAGACACAGCAAAATTTCATCCCAAGGAAGAATAAACATACTAAGGGGGAGGATGAGGCAACCGTGGCTAGCGAGGGAAGTCAGGGACAGCATAAAAGTAAATGAAAGAGCATACAATGTGGTGAAGGTTAGTGGGAAGCCAAGGGATTGGGAAGCCTTTAAAGACCAACAGAAGACAACAAAATAGGATTAAGGGGGGAGAAGATGAAATTTGAGGGTAAGCTAGCCAGTGATATAAAAGAAGATTGCAAGAGTTCTGTTTAGATATATAAAGGATAAGAGAGAGGCAAGAGTGGACATTGGATGGAGAATGATGCTGGAGAAGTGGTAATGAGGAACAAAGAAATGGCGGAGGAACTGAATAGGTACTTTACGTCAGTCTATACAGTGAAAGACACCAGTAACATACCAATAATTCAAGAGAGTCAGGGGACAGAGGTGACGATGGTGGCCACTACTAAGGAGAAGGTGCTAGGGAAGCTGAAAGGTCTGAAGGTGGATAAATCACCTGGACCAGATGGACTACACCCCAGAGTTGTGAAGGAGATAGCTGACGGGATAGTGGAGGTGTAAGTGGTGATCTTTCGAAAATCACTGGAGTCAAGGAGGGTCCCAGAGGACTGGAAAATCGCTAATGTAACACCCCTGTTTAAGAAGGGAAGGAGGCAAAAGATGGGAAATTATAGTCCGGTTAGCCTGACCTCGGTCATGGATAAGATTTTAGAGTCCATTATTAAGGTTGAGATTTTGGAATATTTGGAAGTGCGTGGTAAAATAGGGCGAAGTCAGCATGGTTTCGTCAAGGGGAGGTCATGCCTGTCAAATCTGTTAGGATTTTTGAGGAGGTAACAAGCAGGTTAGATAAAGGAGAGCCAGTGGATGTTATTTATTTGGATTTCCGGAAGGCCTTTGACAAGGTGCCATACAGGAGGCTGCTGAGTAAGATAAGAGCCCAGGGTGTTAGAGACCAGGTACTAGCATGGATAGAAGATTAGCTGACTGGTAGAAGGCAGAGAGTGGGGATAAAGGGGTCCTTTTCAGGATGGCAGCCGGTGACTAGCGGAGTTCCGCAGGGGTCAGTGTTGGGACCACAACTTTTCACAATATACATAAATGACTATTTTCTAAATGGGGAGAGAATTCAGAAATCGGAAGCATAAAGGGACTTGGGAGCCTTCATTCAGGATTCTCTTAAGGTTAACCTCCAGGTTGAGTTGGTAGTTAGGAAAGCAAATGCAATGTTAGCATTCATTTCGCGAGGACTAGAATACAAAAGCAGGGATGTACTGCTGAGGCTTTAGAAGGCTCTGGTGAGACCACATTTAGAATATTGCGAGCAATTTTGGGCCCCGTATCTAAGGAAGGATGTGTTGTCCTTGGAGAGGGTCCAGAGGAGGTTCACAAGAATGATTCCGGGAATGAAAAGCTTGATGTATGAGGAGCGTCTGAGGTCTTTGGGTCTGTACTCGATGGAGTTTAGTATATGGAGATGACCTGGCAAATGGAGTTTAATGTGGGGAAGTGTGAGGTCATGCACTTTGGGAGGAGGAATCAAAAGGCAGATTATTATCTAAATGGAGAGACTGCAGGTGAGTGAGTACAGATCTAAGTGTTCTAGTGAATCACAAAAAGCTACCAGACAGTAATTAAGAAGGCAAATTGTATTTTGGCCTTTATTCCTAAGGGGTTGGAGTTGGAAAATAGTGAGTTTTGTTGCAGTTGTACAGGGTGTAGGTGAGGCCTCACCTAGATTACTGTGTGCAGTTTGGTCCCCTTACCTAAAAAAAGGATATAGTAACATTGGAGGTAGTACAAAGGAGACTCACCAGGCTAATTCCTGGGATGAGAGGGTTGTCCTAACAAGAGAGACTGAATAGTCTGGGTCTGTATTCCTTGGAGTTTAGAAGAATGAGGGGTGACCTTATTCAAACATATACGATCCTGAGGGGGCTTGACAGGGTAGATGATGAGATATTCTCACAAGTGGGAGAGTTTTGAACAAGAGGACACAGCTACAAGATAAAGGGCCGGCCATTTCACACTGAGGTGTGTAGAAATTTCTTCTCTCAGAGGGTGGTGAATCTCTGGAATTCTCTGCCCCAAAGGGTGCTGGAGGCTGGAATATCAGAAGCATTTAAAGTGGAGGTGGATAAATATTTGAAAGATCGCGGAATAGAAGGCTAGGGGGAAATGGTACAGAAAATGAGCTGAGGCTGGCATGGATCAACCATGATGGTATTGAATGGCGGGCAGGCTGGAAAGGCCTGATGGCCACTCCTGCTTCTATTTCGTGTGTTCTTGTTTTGTGTTTTTTGTTGACCTGTGATGCTGCTTTAATGATTTGTTCATCTGTGTCTCAAGATCCTTTTTTCTCTTCAATCTATTTCAGTTTCTTACATTTATTCTATTCTATTCTTACATTTAATTCTATTCTATTCTATCTATTTCAGTTTCTTATTCTCAAGGTGAGCAAGGAGCTTGCACAGAGATAATGTGAAACGGAGTTGTCTTTACCTGTTCCTGAAGCAGCTGTTTGCCTGAACCAACCTCATCCTGTCACCAAAGGCTGGAAACTGGAGGAAACATTTAGAAAGAGTGAGGAACTTTAACACATCCATTTCTTTCTCCATTTGTGAAAGGAACCAATTCCTGCCTCGTACTCTCTGCCCTCCTAATCTCAAAGGTTGTGGATCGTGTGACCCTGGTCCAAGTAGCACCAGCTCCCATCAAGAATTTATCCAACTGGCCATTGGTTCACCTGAGCCTTTGGAGCCAGGATGTTCCTCCATGGGGTTGGGGGCATGGGGGTGGTGGGGTGGGATGGTGGGGGGGGGGGAGGGGGGGGGGGCGCGAGGAATCATAATTCAATTCAGTCCTTCCCTCACCTGATAGACAGTCATTACCATTGGTAGAAACAGGGTGGTGGGGGGGGTGTTGACTGTTTGACCCCTGGCTGTTTGTCTCTTCCCCTCTCCAGCCAGCAGGACTGTTGGGGAGAGGGACGAGGATGGGATGGGGTCGGGGGATGGGGGCGGGGAGGGGGGGGGGGTTGGTGGGGGTTGGTATTGCAGCAGTCAAAGCCTGAATGGCAATCTTACATTTAAAAAAAAGATCTGCATTTATATAGCACCTTTCACAACGTTGGAATGAACCACCAAAGCACTTTGCAGACCAGGAAACACAGCAGGAAACACAACAGCCAGATTGTGCATAGAAAGATCCCATAAACATGGTGCCAGATTCTCCGGCCTTCCCTCAGCGGTTTTCTCAGCAGCAGGAGGCGGTGTGCCGTTGGTGGGATCCTTTAATCCCAGCGCTGTCAATTGGAATTCCCACTGAAGCCATCCCACGCTGTCAGAAAACTCACAGCAGGGGGTGCGCCGTCAGTGGGATCAGAGAATCCCTTCGGAGTGAACGGCTGGAGAATTCTGGCCACGGTATCGCCAAGATGTAAGTTGTTTGATGTTGCCTCAATCTGTATCCCCTTGGTTTCAGGAATGTCACTCCTTCCCAAGCCCAGTGGACAGAGGGGGACATAGAATCATAGGATCCCTACGGTGCAGAAGGAGGCCCATTTGGCCCATCGAGCCTGCACCTACAACAATCCCACCCAGGCCCTTTCCCCATCACCCCACATATTTACCCAACTAATCCCCCTGACATCCCCCTAACACTAAGGGGCAATTTAACATGGCCAATCAACCTAACCCACACATTTCAGACTGTGGGAGGAAACTGGAGCACCCGGAGGAAACCCACGCAGACACGGGGAGAATATACAAACTCTACACAGACAATCGCCCAAGCTGGGAATCAAACCCAGGCTCCTGGCACTGCGAGGCAGCAGTGCTAACCACTGTGCCACCATGCCACCCCTGACATGGCATGGGTGCCATCAAATGTTAATTCTGTTTCTCTTACATATTAATTGTATTGAGGTGGAGGAGGCCATTCAACCCATCAACTCTGCTCCCCGATTCAATAAGGAAATGGTTGAACCTCCGTCTCATCTCTACCTTCCTGCACTAACCCCATATCTCTTAATCCCCTATCTAAAAATGTGTTGATTTATCTCCCAAATGCACTCAATAACCGAGCATCTACAAATCTCTGGGATAGAGATTGCCAAATATTCACAATCCTTTGAGTGAAGAAATTCCTCCTCATCTTAATCCTAAACTGTTGATTCCTTATCCTGAGACTGTGACTTCTAACATTAGACCCTCCAACCAGTAGACCTGTCCTTCCAGTATCCACCCTCACCAACAGCCCAACAATTTTTTATATTGTGGGCGGCACGGTGACATAATGGTTCACAGCGCCAAGGGCCTGGGTTCAATCCCGCCCTTAGGTGATTGTGCGGAATTTGCACATTCTCCCCATGTCTGCGTGGGTTTCCTCCAGGTGCTCCGGTTTCCTCCCACAGTCTGAAAGATGTGCAGATTAGGCATATTGTCCATGCCAAGTTGTCCCTTAGTGTTCCAAGATGTGTAGGTTAGGGGGATTAGCGGGGTAAATACATGGGGTTACGGGGAGAGGGCCTAGGTGGGATGCTTGTTCAGATAATCGGTGCAACCTCGATGGGCTGAATGTCCTCCATCTGCACTAGCACAGCTGCCTCACAGTGCCAGAGACCCAGGTTCGATTCCCGGTTTGGATCACTATCGGTGTGGAGTCTGCACATTCTCCCTGTGTCTGCGTGGGTTTCCTCCGGGTGCTCCGGTTTCCTCCCACAATCCAAAAGACGTGCTGGTTAGGTGCATTGGCCATGCTAAAGTCTCCCTCAGTGTACCTGAACAGGCGCCGGAGTGTGACGACTTGGGGATTTTCACAGTAACTTCATTGCAGTGTTAATGTAAGCCTACTTGTGATACTAAATAAATAAATATAGGGATTCGATTCTATTCTTCTACATGTTTCAAATTCTACAGATTGTAGATTTAATTTAATTTTATCCTCAGAAGACAACCATCTCATCACAGGAACCAGTCTAATCGATATTTATTGTACTCCCTCCAAGGCAAATTAGATCCATTCTTTGGTGAGGAGACCAAAATTGTATGCAGTGCACCAGGTTTAGCCCAATGCCCCAGACAATTAGAGCAAGACTTCCTTTTTTTTATTGTCCATTCCTGTTGTAATAAAATCTGACATAATATTTGTTTTCCTAATTGCTTGCCATACCTAAACTTCACCAATAAAACTTGTGAAATTGCATTTTATTAATCTATACTGTTGGCTGGCATTTGGAAAGCTGCCAAAAGTTTGGAACTACCCGATTCATTCACTGAGGAGCAGCTATGTAAACCAAGCTTGTACTCCCTGGAATATAGAAGGTTAAAGGGTAATTTAATTGAAGTTTTGAAAGGAGTTGATCAGGTCGATAGAAACTTTTTCTATTGGTCAGGGAGTCGAGGACAAGGAGATAAGCCCTACGCCTGACTCCAGAGCCACAGCAATGTGGGTGACTCTTAACTGTCCTCTGAAGTGACTGAGCGAGACTCTCAAGTTCAAGGGTAATTAAGGATGGGCAATAAATACTGGCGTTGTCAGCGGCACCCACAGCACAAGAAAGAATATTAAAAAAAGAAGAATCTTAGAAGTAGAACCAAGTAATTCAGGAGAGAAGTTCAGTAATCTTTCTTCATGCAAAGGGTGGCAGGAATGTGAAACCGTCTCCCACAAAATGGAGTTGTTGCTGGAGTACAATTGATTTTAAATCCAAGATTGATAGGTTTTACTAGACAAGGAATTGAGAGATTTGGAACCAAGGTAGGTGTAGAACAAGTGATCATGTAAGAATGTAGAGACATGGCTACGAAACTGGACACAGGTGAGGTCCCAGAGGATTGGAGGATAGCTAATGTGGTCCCGTTATTTAAGAAGGGTAGGAAGGATAACCCGGGTAATTATAGGCCGGTGAGCTTGACGTCCGTGGTGGGGAAGTTGTTGGAGAAGATTCTTAAAGATAGGATGTATGCGCATTTAGAAAGGAATAAACTCATTAACGATAGTCAACATGGTTTTGTGAGAGGGAGGTCATGCCTCACTAACCTGGTGGTGTTTTTTGAAGAAGTGACCAAAATGGTTGACGAAGGAAGGGCCGTGGATGTTGTCTATATGGACTTTAGTAAAGCGTTTGACAAAGTCCCTCATGGTAGGCTAGTGAAAAAGGTTGGATCCCATGGGATAAAGGGGGAGGTGGCTAGATGGGTGGAGAACTGGCTTGGTCATAGAAGACAGAGGGTGGTAGTGGAAGGGTCTTTTTCCGGCTGGAGGCCTGTGACTAGTGGTGTACCGCAGGGCTCTGTATTGGGACCTCTGCTGTTTGTGATTTATATAAATGATCTGGAAGAAGGAGTAACTGGGGTGATCAGTAAGTTTGCGGACGACACAAAACTGGCAGGACTTGCAGATAGTGAGGAACATTGTCAGAGGCTACAGAAGGATATAGATAGGCTGGAAATTTGGGCAAGGAAATGGCAGATGGAGTTCAATCCTGATAAATGCGAAGTGATGCATTTTGGTGGGAATAATGTAGGGAGGAGCAACACGATAAATGGAAGAACCATAAAGGGTGTAGAGACGCAGAGGGACCTGGGTGTGCAAGTCCACAGATCTTTGAAGATGATGTCACAGGTGGAGAAGGTGGTGAAGAAGGCATATGGCATGCTTGCCTTTATAGGACGGGGCATAGAGTATAAGAGTTGGGGTCTGATGTTGCAGATGTATAGAACGTTGGTTCGGCCGCATTTGGAATACTGCGTCCAGTTCTGGTCGCCACACTACCAGAAGGACGTGGAGGCTTTGGAGAGAGTACAGAGGAGGTTTACCAGGATGTTGCCTGGTATGGAGGGGCTTGGTTATGAGGAGAGATTGGGGAAACTGGGGTTGTTCTCCTTGGAAAGACGGAGGATGAGGGGAGACTTAATAGAGGTGTATAAAATTATGAAAGGCATAGATAGGGTGAACGGTGGGAAGCTTTTCCCCGGGTCGGTGGTGACGTTCACAAGGGGTCATAGGTTCAAGGTGAAGGGGGGGAGGTTTAACACAGATATCAGAAGGACATATTTCACACAGAGGGTCGTGGGGGCCTGGAATGTGTTGCCGGGCAAGGTGGTGGAGGCGGACACACTGGGAACGTTTAAGACTTATCTAGACAGCTATATGAACGGAGTGGGAATGGAGGGATACAAAAGAGTGGTCTAGTTTGGACCAGGGAGCGGCGCGGGCTAATTGTTCCTTGTTTCTCGTTTCAAGGCTTCATTCTATGATCATCTTGCTGGTGCCAGTACAGAGCGAGACTGCGGATAGTTGGGAACCTGTCTCGGGGGCAGGGAATTCATATGGTGTTCGTGGAAGTGGAAATGACTAGGGTTGGGAAGCATTTTCCGATCAGGGCCATTGTGATCTCCTGGACTCGTTTCGATCGCCTCAGGGGGTCGGAGAGGAATTTCCCAGATTTTTTTTCCCCATATTGGCCCTGGGGTTTTTCACTCTGGGTTTTCGCCTTTCCCTGGAGATCACATGGTCTGGAATGGGGGGGTGGGGGTAAGTTAATAGGTTGTAATGAACAAAGCATCGTAGCTGTGAGGGACAGCTCGGTGGATAGGATATTGGTATGTAGATAGGCTGGAAAATTGGGCGGGGATCCTGGATTCAGGATTCAATCCTGGACCGGGGAGCGGCGCGGGCTTGGAGGGCCGAAGGGCCTGTTCCTGTGCTGTATTGTTCTTTGTTCTTTGAAAGCAGATGGGAGCAGGGGACTTATCCCGGGGATGCAGGAATTATCCCCAGGGGTGCGGGGGTTATCCCTAGGGGTGTGGGAATTATCGCCGGGGCTGCTGGAGTTATCCCCGGGGTGCGGGAGTTATCCCTGGGGGTGTGGGAGTTATCCCTGGGGTTGCGGGAATTATCGTTGGGGCTGCGGGAGTTATCCCCGGGGTGCGGGAATTATCCCTGGCGGTGTGGGATTTATCCCCAGGGGTGTGGGAGTTATAGCCAGGAGTGCGGGAATTATCCCCAGGGGTGCGGGAGTTATAGCCAGGAGTGCGGGAATTATCCCAGGGGTACGGGAATTATCCCAGGGGTGCGGGAATTATCGTTGTGGCTGCGGGAGTTATCCCCGGGGTGCGGAAGTTATCCCCGGGGGGGTGCGGGAGTTATCACTGGGGTGCGGGGGTTATCCCCGGGGTGCGGGAGTTATCCCCGGGGGTGCGGGAGTTATCCCCGGGGGTGCGGGAGTTATCACCAGGGGTGCGGGAGTTATCCCCAGGGGGTGCGGGAGTTATCCCCGGGGGGTGCGGGAGTTATCCCCGGGGGGTGCGGGAGTTATCCCCAGGGGGTGCGGGAGTTATCCCCGGGGGGTGCGGGAGTTATCACTGGGGGTGCGGGAGTTATCCCCAGGGGGTGCGGGAGTTATCCCCGGGGGGTGCGGGACTTATCCCCGGGGGGTGCGGGAGCTATCACCGGGGGTGCGGGAGCTATCACCGGGGGTGCGGGAGTTATCACCAGAGGGTGCGGGAGTTATCACCGGGGGTGCGGGAGTTATCCCCAGGGGATACGGGAGTTATCACTGGGGGTGGAGGAGTTATCCCCAGGGTTGCGGGAGTTATCTATTTAATTTATCTATGAGACGGCTGGTTGCTAAGTGACAGCTGATAATTTTGAGCAGGACATGTACATTCAGAGACTAACACCAACAAAGTTGAGAAGTATTCTTATTCAGTATCTACTGAGGGCAGCTCAGGCTTTATCCCTGCCACAGAATTTGGTTGGGCTGGCTGAGGAAATTTGGCCCGGGGGTGATACACAACTCGGAGAGAATCTGGCAGCACTCAGCATGGCAAGATACAGTGAATGAGGAAAGCACCTCTCAGTATGCTAACAGTCAACCCAGAATATGCCAAGTGGAGCCAAGAGATCTTCCAATCTCAATCACCACATTGACTAATCTCACCTCCCCCCGCACCCCCATCTCCCCCCAACCAAATGCAATTGGGCGGCACGGTGGCACAGTGGTTAGCACTGCTGCCTCACAGCACCAGGGACCCGGGTTCGATTCCCGGCTTGGGTCACTGTGCACATTCTCCCTGTGTCTGCGTGGGTTTTCTCCGGGTGCTCTGGTTTCCTCCCACAGTCCGAAAGACGCGCGGGTTAGGTGCATTGACCCGAACAGGCGCTGGAGTGTGGTGGCTAGGGGAATTTCACAGTAACTTCATTGCAATGTTAATGTAAGCCTTACTTGTGACGAATAAAATAAGCTTTAACTTTTTAAAATATCCATTATAAAAGACTTACAGTCATGTCACACTGCGTCACACACTGCAACCACTTGTTTATGTAGTCAGGCATATAAAATGCCACGCAGACAAAGGCTGGAACAGCTCGTTGCTGATTAGATTTCTTCAGGTTGGAGAGACTGCATTTTCTACGGAATTAGACCGGCAATATCAGCAGATGCATCAATGTAATTCTTGTTTTTGAAACTGCGTTATTTAATGCAGAATCCAAGCTTTTCTGATTTGCCTTTCCTGTCACAGACGATCTTCTTTCCATGCTGACAGTGCCCCAGCTGTCCTGAATGTATTTGCTTTAGTTGTTCATCAATAATTTAATCGTTGCATTTTGGTCGGTTTTGAAGCGATGTGGGTGAGTTGCGTTCTTGCTGGTAGTGGGTCCAAGTCCATTACTCTGACTGTTATTATCCCACACTCCCCTGGCTGGACCTGAGGCAGTCTGTGTTCAGAGTCAAACTGTGCCACCCCCTTCCCTTCAGTAATTCATCTGCTGTTTTGTCCTTACTTTGCTATCAGCTGTCAAATATTAATCCAGAAGTTAAAGCAAAATACTGCGAATGCTGGAAATCTGAAATAAAAACAGAAAATGCTGGAAAAACTCAGCAGGCTTGGAAAGGAACAGAGTTAACTGCCGGAATTTTACCGCCTCGTCCACCCGAGGCCAACGGAGAATGGTGTTCTGTGAGCCGTGCCCACCCCGATTCTGTGACGGGCGTGCCGGTAAAATTCCGGCAAACGTTTCGGATCTCACCCTGTCCACACACTCAGGACAAGTCGACGGGTCATTTAGACTCAAATCGTGAACTCTGTTTCTCTCCACAGGAGCTGCCACACCTGCTGGGTTTATCCAGCAGTTTCTGTTTTTATTATTAACCCAGAAGTCACCAGCTTGTTTTTGTTCACCTTAATTTCTCAGAAACGAGTTTCAGAGTGATTCCT
Organism: Mustelus asterias; assembly: GCF_964213995.1. NCBI lineage: Eukaryota > Metazoa > Chordata > Chondrichthyes > Carcharhiniformes > Triakidae > Mustelus > Mustelus asterias. The sequence goes on along the minus strand of NC_135811.1, from coordinate 5,103,170 downwards.
TTCCCCCTCATGATTTAATCCCACAATAGGAGCTGGAGAAGGCAATCTGGCCCTTGGAACCATCATTCAACAAAGTCATGGCTGACCTTCTGAACCCCCTTCCGACACTATCCCAATATTCCGTAATTCCCAAAAATGTTTTTTTCAGTTTTTTATTTATTAGTGTCACGAGTAGGCTTACATTAACACTGCAATGAAGTTACTGTGAGAATCCCCTAGTCGCCACAGTCCGGCGCCTGTTCGGGTACACTGAGGGAGAATTTAGCATGGCCAATGCATCTAATCAGCATGTCTTTCGGACTGTGGGAGGAAACCGGAGCACCCGGAGGAAACCCACGCAGACACGAGGGAGAACGTGCAGACTCTGACAGACAGTGAACCAAGCCAGGAATTGAACCTGGGTCCTTTATGCTGTGAGGCAGCAGTGCTAACCACTGTGCCACCATGCTGCCCTATTTGTCTTGAATATATCCCATCATGGAGTATCCTGAACATATCCTGTAATGGAGTATCCTGAATATATCCCATAATGGAGTATCCATAACCTCTCTGGGGTGGAGAATTCCAAGTCACAACCCTTTCAGTGAAGGAAAGTCTCACCTCTGTACAACAGACCATTAGAAATAGGAACAGGAATAGGCCATTCGGCCCTTCGAGCCTGTTCTCCCATTCAGTAGGATGATGGCTGATCCGACATTCCTCACGTCCACTTTCCTGCCCTCTCCCCATAACCCTCGATTCCCTCACTGATCAAAAATCTATCTCAGCCTTAAATATACACGAGGACTCTGCCCCCACAGCTCTCTGTGGCAACGAGTTCCAAAGACTCTCCACCCTCTGAGAGAAGAAATTCCTCCTCATCTCAATCTTAAATTGGTGTCCCTTTATTCTGAGACTCTGCCCTCTGGTGCTAGACTCTCCCATGAGGGGAAACATCTTCTCAGCATTTACCCTGTCAAGCCCCTTAAGAATCGATATGTTTCAATGAAATCACCTCTCATTCTTCTCAGTTCCAATGAGTCCCAACCTGTTTAACCTTTCTTCCTAAGCCAATCCCTCCAGTGCTAAATGGCCGACTCCTTATCCTGAGACTGTGATCCCCAGTTTTACATTCTTCATTTCTCAGTATTTTTATTATTAAGCCTCTTGTAAATGTTTCAACTCTATGATCTATGATCACCTCCCATTCTTCTAAATTCCAAGGAATGTGGCTCTCTGCTGCTTCTTTTCTTGATGTGGAGATGCTTGTGTTTGTGAACTGAAATCCCACTCACCTGACGAAAGAGCAGCGAGCGCTTTGAAAGCTAATGGCTTGTGCTACCAAATAAACCTGTTGGACTCCCTGGTGTTGTGAGACTGCTTCTTTTCCTGTCATAGGACAATTCCAGGAATTTTTCTCCTGAACCTTAGCTGTACTCCCTGTAGGGTGAGAGTTTTATTCTTTAGAATCATAGAATCCCTACAGTGCAGAAGGAGGCCATTTGGCCCATTGAGCCTGCACTGACACCAGTCCCACCCTATTCCCGTAACCCCACGTATTTACCCTGCTAGTGCCCCTGACACTAAGGGGCAATTTAGCATGGCCAATCAATCTAACCCACACATCTTTGGACTGTGGGAGGAAACTGGAGCACCCGAAGGAAACCCACGCAGATACGGGGAGAATTGCAAACTCCACACAGACAGTGACCCGAGTCCGGAATTGAACCTGGGTTCCTAGAGCTGTGAGGCAGCAGTGATAACCACTGCGCTGCCCACAGTGGTCTCCTTAGGTAAGAAGACACAAACTGCACACACTACTCCAATTGTGGCTTTACCCACGCTCTGGCTTTTACACTTGTATCCAAACCCTTTGCAACAAAAGCTAACCATTTGCCTATTAGCTTGCTGCTCTTACCTACTAATGTTCTGGTTCATTTACAAGGATACCTAGGTCCCTTTGAATTCAAGCATTTCCCAGTATCTTAGGGGAGGCAGTAGGGTAGTGGTATTGTCACTGGATGAGTAATCCAGAGACCCAGGGTAATGCTCTGGGGACCCGAGTTCGAATCCCACCATGACAGATGACGGAACTTGAATTCAATAACAATCTGGAATTGGAAGTCTGATGATTTCATAGAATCCCTACAGTGCAGAAGGAGGCCATTTGGCCCATCAAGTCTGCACTGACTCTTCGACAGAGCATCCTACCTGGGCCCTATTCCCATATTCCCCACGTATTTACCCCACTAATCCTCCGAACCCACACGTCCCGGTACACTAAGAGGCAATTTAGCATTGTCAATCCACCTAACCTCCGCATCTTTGCACTGTGGGAGGAAACTGGAGCACCCGGAGGAAACCCACGCAGACACAGAGGGCAGGATTTTACGGCCCCCCTTGACCCAAGACTGGAAAATCCCGCCCGAGATCAATGGACCTTCCCACTGTCCGCCCCTCGCCTGCTCCGATTCCCATGGGCGAGGCGGTAGAATTCTGGCGAGACAGTTAGCCAAGGCTGGAATGGAACCTGGTGCTGTGCTAACCACTGGGCCACCCATGATAACCACAAAATGACTAATGGCCTCCAGGGAAGGAAATCTGCCATCCTTACCTGGTCTGGCCTATATGTGACTCCAGAGCTTCAGCAATGTGGTTGACTCCTTAAAAAAACAATGCCCTCAGAGAAATCTGGCCTAGCCAGTGACACCCCATGAATGAATTTTTTTTTAAAAAGGGTCCTTTTGGTCTTGAGCTACTCTACACATTTATTAAAACATAATTGCAGCCCAGTATAGTTTCTCCATGACACCACACTCCATCCATGCATAAGGACTCTTTGAGCAGATCCTTTCTATTGGCCTCCACATTTGCCTTACTTTGGACTGAATCTGGCAGTGTTCCAAATTGAACTTAATCCATGGGACTTGATGGCTTGAATTGTAGGGAGAGGCTGGATAGATGAGGACTTTGTTCCCTGGAGCGTAGGAGGCTTAGGGGTGATCTTATAGAGGTCTATAAAATAATGAGGGGCATAAGTCAGCTAGATAGTCAATATCTTTTCCCAAAGGTAGGGGAATCTAAAACTAGAGAGCGTAGGTTTAAGGTGAGAGGGGAGAGATACAAAAGGGTCCAGAGGGGCAATTTTTTCACACAGAGGGTGGTGAGTGTCTGGAACAAGCTGCCAGAGGCAGTAGTAGAGGCGGGTCCAATTTTGTCTTTTAAAAAGCATTTAGACATTTAGACAGCTTTGGTTTCAGATTCCAGCAGCCGCAGTAATTTGCTTTTACTTAGACAGTTATAGGAGTGGCACGGTGGCACGGTGGTTGGTACTGCTCCCTCTTGGTGCCGGGGACCCGGGTTCGATTCCCGGCTTGGGTCGCCGTCCGTGTGGAGTCTGCGCGTTCTCCCTGTGTCTGCGTGGGTTTCCTCCGGGTGTTCCGGTTTCCTCCCACATTCTGAAGGACGTGCTGATTGGGTGCATTGGCCAATTGCTGAATTCTCCCTCAGTGTACCCGAACAGGAGTGTGGCGACGAGGGGATTTTCGCAGTGACTTCATTGCACTGTTAGTGTAGGCCTACTTGTGACTAATAAATAAACTTTCACTTTGGGTAAGATGGTTATAGAGGGATACGGGCCAAAAGCGGGCAATTGGGACGAGCTTAGTGGTAAAAAATGGGTGGCATGGACAAGTTGGGCCGAAGGGCCTGTTGCCATGCTGCAAACCTCTATGAATCTATATTTATCAATATATTGCTTTGCAAACTACCAGCCCATCCCTCACCTCCCCTTCCACTCCAAATTACTTGAATATTTTGTCATCTTCCAGATTTGTGCCCATCTCTCCGAATTCCACATTTATATCCATCTGCAGGTCGGCACTTATCTCGTTTCATTGTTATCTATTTAATCATAGCCAGGGCATCACTTACAATGGCTTCTCTTCATGTTCCTACACCTTACAGAGCATGTCTGCCATGATCTATCCTCAGGTACTTCCTATTCCTCACCTGTCCCTCAACAACATAATTTTCACACGTATGCTGATGCCACCAGCTCTAACTTGCTACTACCTCTCAACTCCTCCCACTGTTGCTAACTTTCAGACTGCTTATCTGATATCCAGTACTGTGGAGTAGAAATTTCCTCCGATACTGGAAAGACCAGAGACATTGTCCCTTGTCCCTAGTCCGTTCCCAGCTACTGACTCCACCCCTTTCCTGTTTTGAGGCTAAACCCAGATATTTCCAACTTCATATCGTATTTGATCCCAGGGTGAGATTCCGACCCAAAATCCATGCAACACTAAAATTACCTCTTCCCAGAAATATCATCCAGCTGCACCTCAGACTCAGCTCATCTGCTGCTGAAACCCTCACCTTCCTTATCTCTTGACATGACTTTTCCAACATACTCCCAGCAGGCCTCCCATGTTCTCCCTTCAATAAATGTGACATTGAGAACTCTCATACCCATTTTAACCCACACCAGGTCCTGTTCATTGGTGTTCACTGATCTACCTTGACTCCCAGTTAAACAACACCTCAATTTTATTAATCTCATCCTTGTTTTCAAATCCCTCCCCAGACCTCATCCATTCCGATCTCTCTAATCTCCTCCAGCCTCACAACTCCAGCCCCTGTGCTCCTCCACATCTGGTTGTTTGCACATTCCTGATTTTAACCATATCACCATTGACAGTGCACCTTCAGCTGCCTAGGCCCTAAGCTCCATAATTCCCTCAAATTTCTTTGATCCTTTACCTTTGTTGCAATCCCAGCTGATGTTACTACTGGACTGTCAATTCCCAGAGTGGAACCCCGGCTCAATAGACCATAACTTTTGGGTTTTGCTTAGAGATGTGAATGAACGGTCACAGGACTGTCAATTAACTTCTAACAAAAGAATAAAACATTTATTAAACATGAAAAGTTTGACTGTATTACACAACTCCCTCACTCCTACTACACCTTTACAGGTAAACACAGATTTATAAGGATTGCACCGAGTTACAAAATATCTTAAATTCTAATGTTTGTGGAAGTACACAGTCCATGTAAACCAATAGGCAAAATGTGGTCAGACAACCTACACTCTGAAACCAAGTGACAGATGCCAATACAACATCTGTAGATTTCTCATCAAATCCCTCCAGATGCTTATCACACTGTGAGCTAACTGGTCTCAATGGAACTCTGACTTCCAAATGAGTGTTTCCAAATTCCACTATTGAAAACAACACCTTAGAATCATCTCCAAAACAACACTTTCTCTCAGATGCCTTCAGCAAGGATCCACTTCCAGGATTTCAGTCTCTCCTTTCAGTATTTCTCTGCCCTGGATTGCCACGTGTATTCAAGCTTCCCCACAACACAATCTCTCAGGTATCCAACCACACCAACAGAACACCACTGCTTCACAGGCTGAATTAAGGTGTCACAATTCTTAGGATTACTTCAGAAATTACTCCTCAGTAATGAACTTCAGCAAATCTGCAGCTTTCAGCTCTGACTTTAACTAGGAACCTCTCTCTGCCCCTTTCTTTAACTTCAGTGAACAGTACCTTGTTCAGATTCCAGTTCTTTGTCCCTTTGACTTCAATCTTCTCTTTTCATCTCCTGGTTTCCAGAACCATCTGTTCATTAGCTTCTGGGACTTGCATTCTGCCCCTTTCTCTATTATCCTGCCTCTCTGCTGGCTGTTTCTGTGAGAGCTCCTTTCTTCTCAGATACCTGGTTTCAGCTGAACCACAAGTACTTATGCTTTTCAGTGTGGGCCCCTGGTTACTAAGCAACAGCCTAGTCTTTTTTTCAAACCCTGTTTGTTTTCACATCGTAAAGCTTTCATTACAATGCAAGGAGTTTAAAGTGATCAAATCCAGACGTGCAGGCACCTTTATTTAACATGAAGCTAACTAAAGTTTCAAATGTTTCTTACACAGAAAGGCAAAATTAAACATACTTAAAGCTATGCCTTATTTCTAATACAGTAAGAAGTCTCACAACACCAGGTTAAAGTCCAACAGGTTTATTTGGTAGCAAATACCATTAGCTTATAAATACAAAGCTTATGGTATTTACTACCAAATAAACCTGTTGGACTTTAACCTGGTGTTGTGAGACTTCTTACTGTGTTCACCCCAGTCCAACGCCGGCATCTCCACATTATTTCTAATACCCATAAATACAAATATAGATTACTTTAAACTACCTTTTTCCTGATACCCTCTTTTAATATTCTCAAACCTACCTCTTTGATTAGCTTTGGTGATGTTTCCTCAAGTGTCTTGGTGTCAAATTTTGCTATTGATCGTTTTTGTGAAGCACCACATGACATTATAGGTGCTATATAAATACTGGTTGTTGCTCCTCAGGTTCCCTGTCACACCACAAGGCTCCAGAACTCAGCTTTCTTCGGTCTTTCCCGTAACTCAATCGTCTGACATCAATGATTTGAATCGCAACTCCTTTCTGCATCTGTTCCGGACCTTGAAAGCTGATGCCACAATGGACCAGAAACAACTGCAGTAATCAAGGTGAAGTCTGCCCAGAATACGAGGTGAAACACTCCAACTGTTCCACTCCAGTAACTGAACATGTTAAGATCAGAGTCCTCTGGCAATATAACATTGCATGTCTCTCTCACCTTTATCCTCGCACTGCTCATACCGTGCAAGGTAATGATAACAGGTTAACTAGCCACATGTTTGACATTATTGAACGTTCAGGTTAAGTATGTACGAGTGAGACAGTGTGTTGAAATTAAACTCTGATGTGCTAAAATCGAGCAAGGATAAATTAGACAACTCGTATCTCAACATTGAGTTCAACAATTTTGTCCTTGATCTTCCTCCTCCATCTTAACCCTACTTTATTACATTCCGTATATTTTTGTCTCAATATAAAAACATTCCTATCCCCTTTCCCCGACATCTATCTCTTGTTCTTAAGCTGCGCTTCTGTTGCAATCTCTTCCAGCTACAGTTTAACATCCAACAGGTTTTCCTTCTCTCTGTCGGTTCCGATTAAGAACCAAATTGACTCCAAAGGTTAACTGCTTTCTCTCTCCCTACAGGTGCCAAACCTGCTGAGATTTTCCAGCATTCTCTGTTTGTAACTTTCAAGACCAGAGAACACAGTCCTGTTGTTTTGCGAATGTAATAACTTTTTTCTTTCAACAACTAAAATCTCTTAAATTCAGTTTTGAAAATTCATCAACTTGAAATATTGGCTCTTCAAAGATACTGCGAGACTTCAGTACTTCAAGCATTTTGTTTTTATTTCTCCAGTATTTTGCTTTCCAAGTACAATATCTTGCTGGCCATTAGGACCGGGCTTCATGTAACATGATGTGGAGATGCCGGTGTTGGACTGGGGTAAACACAGTAAGAAGTCTCACAACACCAGGTTAAAGTTCAACAGGTTTAGACTTCTTACTTTTTGTAACAGGGCACTACTTACCTGAGTAATATTATCCTATTTCCATTTCTGAAAGGATCGAATATATAGATGTCTCCCAACTGTGCATCAATTTCCACTTCACCCAGTTTTTTCACAATATTTACTCTGATGGACTTTTGCCCGCATTATTCTTGAATCACTATCTCATTAAACAAATAACGTATTGACAACACAAACAAAAAATGGCGTGCATTCTAATGATTTGAAACTCTGTTTGTTTTGCTTATCGTGCAAATTCCAAAGCTGTAAAAACAATTAACCACAGGACACGGCTCTTATCATTTCAAATTCAAGCAACATGCTAAATGGAATGACTACCACTGTGTACAGTTTTGATCTCCTGAATGTATAATGTTGTGAGTTCTCTAAATCATTGACAAGGACTTCCAACGCAGGTAGTTTATTCCTGAGCTCAACAGCTATACACAACACTCGTGCTCTGTCCGCGTTCCCGGGGATAACTCTGTGCTCCTGCCACGTGGCCTCTTTTGTAGCCACATCATCACGTGACCACTCTACATCTTCCACACTCATGAGATGTAACAGTGTGTGCAATAGGAAACCATGTACAGGCATACAACTGAAGAAACTGCCAATGAATAATTATTTACAGTTATATATACTGAGGCACAGGTTAAGCTGTAGCAACTAGTGCGTAGCCCTTCAGGTCTCATTCTTCCTTTTTCTGTTGGAGAGAAATATTGAAAGTCAGTTCTAGGTTAAGTGGTAATAAAGTCCTGGAATCTTGTGCTTGGTCTGTTCAGGTGCCTTGAGCATGTGATTACACTGGTTGGTGGTCTTGTAGTCTTTCTGTCCTCACTGTTCACAACGCGAGAAGTTTCATCTGTATGTTTGTCACGTGCAGGGCTTACTGCATTGTCCTCTGTAGGAGTCTGCAAGTCCACTGGTGCAGGGGGCTGGTGCCATAGGCTGGATGACTGAAGTGCTGTGTTATCTGTTGCTGCTGGTTCTGATACTTGCAGGAGGAGAGGCGGTTGTGTACATAATGGGCACTGTCTGAGGCTACCACGCAACTGTTTGGTTTTGGGGCATTAGTTTTTACCACCACCAACTGGCCACGTGCAGTCTGAATCCTGACTGTCTAACCTGGTGTTAGAGGGTTGGGTCTGACCATCTCGATGGTAGTGCGTTTTGCTTCTCGATCTGCTTGGATGAGGGCACCATTGATGTTGCTTTCACATTTAGGCTGCAGCAGAGCTTTAGCAGTAGGAATCATGGTCCTTGTGCACCTGGAAAAGAGTCGCTGTGCTAACAAGGGCAGACCCCGTTGTGGTAGATCTCACAGGCCCCGTTGTGGTAGATCTCACAGGCCCCGTTGTGGTAGATCTCACAGGCCCCGTTGTGGTAGATCTCACAGGCCCCGTTGTGGTAGATCTCACAGGCCCCGTTGTGGTAGATCTCACAGGCCCCGTTGTGGTAGATCTCACAGGCCCCGTTGTGGTAGATCTCACAGGCCCCGTTGTGGTAGATCTCACAGGCCCCGTTGTGGTCGATCTCACAGGCCCCGTTGTGGTAGATCTCACAGGCCCCGTTGTGGTAGATCTCACAGACCCCGTTGTGGTCGATCTCACAGGCCCCGTTGTGGTAGATCTCACAGGCCCCGTTGTGGTAGATCTCACAGGCCCCGTTGTGGTCGATCTCACAGGCCCCGTTGTGGTAGATCTCACAGGCCCCGTTGTGGTAGATCTCACAGGCCCGGTTGTGGTAGATCTCAAAGGCTGAGGAGTGCAGCATTGTAGACTGTGTGATCCCATGTACATTTCTGTAGGAGGTGATTGGCTGAGTGAACCGCCCGTTCTGCCAAGCCATTTGTGACTATAGGAGGCTGCTTGTGATAGGCTCAATGTCCTACGTGTGTGCAAAGTTGTGAAAATCAGCAGAGATGATTTGGCAAGCGTGGTCTGTCATGCGTCTGTGTGGGATGCTGTGTGTGGCGAAATGATCTTCAAGTTACTCATAATGTCAAACCACACAAAATTTGAATCAACAAAGATTAAATCTTGTTTACCATTCCGTCGAAGATGTCAGCTGTTGAAAATGAGCATGGGAAGCCCGGGACCTCACGTTTGCTTGATGCGGCTTGAGTGCATTGCACTGTGCACAGCTGGAGATTTCTATTTTCACGTCGGCACACATGGAGGGCCAGTACAGTGATCCCTGTATCTGGACGCTTCCAACCCAGGATGTCCCTGGTGAAGTGTTGGGTGGAATACCTCCGGAGAGAGGTCGGGATGACGGATTCGTCTTGTACAGTTAGTTCGCCTCTGACGGTGAAGAATGTGTGGAGCTCGTGGGGAAGCTCCCTTGAGGATTCTGACCAGTCCCACATGATGACGTTGTGCAGTTGTCTGCATGTGGTATCCACCTGTAAGGCCTGTCCCAGGATTCTACCTCTATTGTCATGATGTTTATGTCTTCCTCATGATCTGCCTGATCTGTGGTGGATTGGAAGGCTCTGGAGAGGGCATCAGCCATGTTTGCTAGCGACGCTGAGATTGTAGAGTTGCAGTTTTAGCATTGTGCATTGTGGCCGTGCAGACACAGTGTGGAGAGGCTCCTTTAAGATAGTTATGAGTGGCTGATGAAGAGTTTCAACAGTTGCAGGATGAACATGAAGTCATGGAATTTCTGACAGGTAAAGTCTACAGTGAGGAGTTACTTCTCGATCTGAGCACAAGGGATTTTCCAGCCGCGCTCGCCCAAAACCAGAGAATCCTGCCCGAGGTCAACCAACATTCGCGTGGTGCATCCCCCGCCTGCGATGATTCCCATGGGGCGGGATGGGAAAATGCAAGTGAATGAGTCTCAGTGTCAGAGATGGCCCTTGAAGCAAAGGGCTGGTCTGCCATTCTGGATGTAGACTGTGCCAAGTACCTGCTGGGAGGCATCTGCTGATATGAGTATGGGTACTTGAACTTCAAAGTACTGTAACACTGGTGGGGCTGAGAGTGCCTGTTAGAGTCTGTTGAAGATCGCTGTGTGGCGCTCCTGCCAACACCATTCAACATCCTGATGGAGAACTTGACAAAGAGGTGGCACAGTGCTGCCTTAGGGTTCGATTCTGGCCTTGGGTGACTGTCCGTTTGGAGTTTGCACATTCTCTCCGTGTTTACGTGGGTTTCCTCCGGGTGCTCCGGTTTCCTCCTACACTCCAAAGACATGCGGGTTAGGTGGCTTGGCCATACTAAATTGTCCCTTAGTGTCAGGGGGATTAGCAGGGTAAATACGTGGGGTTACAGGGATAGGGCCTGGGTGGGATTGATAATGGTGCAGATTCAACGGGCTGAATGGCCTCTTTTAAAAAAAATTCAATCGTGGGACATGGGCGTCACTGGCTGGTCAGCATTTATTGTCCATCCCTAGTTGCCCCTTGAGAAGGTGGTGGTGAGCTGCCTTCTTGAATCGCTGCAGTCCATGTGCTGTGGGTTGACGCACAATGCCGTTAGGGAGGGAATTCCAGGATTTTGACCAACCGACTGCGAAGGAACGGCGAGATATTTCCAACTCAGGATGGTGAGTGGCTTGGAGGGGAACTTGCAGGTGGTGGTGGTGTTGCACTTGTCCTCCCAGATGGAAGTGGTCGTGGGTTTGGAAGATGCTGTCTAAGGATCTTTGGTGAATTGCTGTAGTGCATCTTGGAGGGAGTGGATGTTTGTAGATGTGGTGCCAATCAAGCAGACTGCTTTGTCCTGGATGATGTCAAGCTTCTTAAGTGTTGTTGGAGCTGCAACCATCCTGGCAAGTGGGGAGTATTCCATCACGCTCCTGACTTGTGCCTTATAGATGGTGAATAGGCTTTGGGGAGTTAGGCGGTGAGTTACTCGCTGCAGTATTCCTAGCCTCTGACCTGCTCTTGTAGCCACTGTGTTTATGTGGTGAGTCCAGTTGAGTTTCTGGTCAATGGTAACCCCAAGGATGTTGACAGTGGGAGATTCAGTGATGGTAACACCATTGAATGTCAAGGGGCGGTAGTTAGAGTGTCTCTTATTGGTGATGGTCATTGTCTGGCATTTGTATGGCATGAATGTTACTTGCCACTTGTCAGCCCAAGCCTGGATATTGTCCAGATCTTGTTGCATTTGAACATGGACTATTTCAGTATCTGAGGAGTTGCGAATGGTGCTGAACATTGTGCAATTATTGGCGAACATCCCCACTTCTGGCCTTATGACAGAGGGAAGGTCATTAATGAAGGAGCTGAAGATTGTTGGGCCTCGGACACTACCCTGAGGGACTCCTGCAGAGATGTCCTGGAGCTGAGATGACTGACCCTCCACAACCACAACCATCTTCCTATGTACCAGGTATGACTCCAACCAACGGAGAGTTTGCCCCCTGATACCCATTGTTTCCAGTTTCGTTAGGGCTCCTTGATGCCACACTCAGTCAAATGCGGCCTTGATGTCAAGGGCTGTCACTCTCACCTCACTTCTGGAATTCAGCTCTTTTGTCCATGTTTGAACTAAGGCTGTAATGAGGTCAGGAGCTGAGTGACCCTGGCAAAACCCAAACTGTGTGTCACTGAGCAGGTTATTGCTGAGCAGGTGCTGCTTGATAGCACTGTCGATAACCGCTTCCATCACTTTACTGATGATCGAGAGTAGACTGATTGGTCAGGTTGGATTTGTCCTGCCTTTTGTGTACAGGACCTACCTGGGCAATTTTACACATTGTCGGGTAGATGCCAGTGTTGTAACTGCACTGGAAGAGCTTGGCTAGGAGGGCAGCAAGTTGTGGAGCACAAGTCTTCAGTACTATTGCCAGAATGTTATCAGGGCCCATTGCCTTTGCAGTATCCAGTGCCTCCAACCGTTTCTTGATATCATGTGGAGTGAATCGAATTGGCTGAAGGCTGGCATCTGAGATGCTGGGGACCACTGGAGGAGGCCGAGATGGATCATCTTCTTGGCCCTTCTGGCTGAAGATTGCTGTGAATGCTTCAGCCTTATCTTTTGAACAGATGTGTTGGGCTCTTCCATCATTTAGGATGGAAATATTTGTGGAGCCTCTTCCTCCAATGAGTTGTTTACTTGTCCACCACCATTCACGACTGGATGTGGCAGGACTGCAAAGCTTAAATCTGATCCGTTGGTTGTGGGATCGCTTAGCTCTATCACTTTCTATTTTTGCTGCTTGGCATGTAAGTAGTCCTGTTTTGTAGCTTCACCAGGTTGACACCTCATGTTTAGGTGCTGCTCCTGACATGCCCTCCTGCACACTCCATTGAACCAGGGTTGATCCCCAGGCTCGATGGTAATGGTTGAGTGGGGGATATGCCGGGCCATGAGGTTACAGATTGTGCTGGAGTACAGTTCCGCTGCTGTTGATGGCCCACAGCGTCTCATGGATACCCAGTCGAGTTGCTAGATCGGTTTGAAGTCTGTCCCATTTAGCACGGTGATAGTGCCACACAACACGATGGAGGTTATTCTCAATATGAAGGCGGGACTTCGTCTCCACAAGGACTGTGTGGTGGTCACTCTTACCAATACTATCATGGACAGATGCATCTGCAGCCGGCAGATTGGAAAGGATGAGGTCAAGTATGTTATTTCCTCTTGTTGGTTCCTTCACCACCTGCTGCAGACCCAGTCCAGCAGTTACATCCTTTAGGACCCGACCAGCTCGATCAGTAGTGCTCTGTCGAGCCACTCTTGGTGGTGGACATTGAAATCCCCCATCCAGAGTACATTTTGCACCCTTGCCACCCTCAGTGCTTCCTCCAAGTGTTGTTCAACATGGAGGAGTCCTGATTCATCAGCCGAAGGAGGACGGTACGTGGTAATTAGTAAGAGGTTTCCTTGCCCATGTTTAGCCTGAAGCCATGAGCCTTATGGGGTCCGGAGTCGATGTTAAGGACTCCCAGGGCAACTCGCTCCTGACTGGCCCACTGTGCCACCACCTCTGCTGGGTCTGTCCTGCTGGTGGGACAGGACATATCCAGGGATGGTAATGGTGGTGTCTGGGGTGTTATCTGTAAGGTATGATTCTGTGAGAATGACTATGTCAGGCTGTTGCTTGACTAGTCTGTGAGACAGCTCTCCCAATTTTGGCACTAGCCCCCAGATGTTAGTAAGGAGGAATTTGCAGGGTCGACAGGGCTGTTTGTTTTGCCATTGTCTTTTCCGGTGTCTAGGTCAATGCCAGATGGTCCGTCCGGTTTCATTTCTTTGTAGCGATTGTTACAACTGAGTGGCTTACTAGGCCATTTCAAAGGGCAGTTGAGAGTCAACTACTTTCTGTGGCTCCGGAGTAACATGTAGGCCAGACCAAGTAAGGACGGCAGATTTCTTTCCCTAAAGGACATTAGTGAACTAGATGGGTTTTTCCGACGATCGACAATGGTCATCAGTAAATTCTTAATTCCAGATATTTTTTATTGAATTCCGATTCCACCATCTGCCGTGGGGGGGTTTCGAACCCGGGTCCCGAACCCGGGTCCCCAGAACATTAGCTGAGTTTCTGGATAAATAGTCTAGTGATAGTACCACGAGGCCATTGCCTAGTGTACAATTCTGGGCACCACATTATAGGAAGGATGTGAACATATTGCAGGAAGTGCAGAAGAGGCTTACAAGAATGGTTCCAAAGATGAGAAGCTTCAATTATGAGGACAGACTGGAGAGGTTGGGACTGTTTTCCTTGGAGAGTATGTGGTTGATAGGAAATTTGATAGAGATGTTCAAAATCATGAGGGGGCTGGACACAGAAGATAGGGAGAAACTGTTTTTTAAAAATACTTTTCCAATTCAATCAAATCAAGTCTAATTCAGAGTCTCAACAAGTTGAGACATTTCCGATCCAGGCTGGCAAGACAGGGCGAGCGACCATTTACCCTGTCCTGGGCCTGATCTACATGAACCAAGCTGATTGGAGGAGGGAAAGCAATTCCTCCTCCAAGACTTGAGCTCATTTGCATCTTAGCCAAAAGGCCGAGATACCGCTTTTAAAAATTGCTTCATATGAAACATATGAAGCTTCAATGTAACCTAATGACCTCAACCAAGTGCAGCATCCGCATAACTACACTTGATCTTAGCCAAAAGGCCGAGACTGTTCCCCCTTGTAAAAGGATCAAGAGCGAGAGCGCAGATTTAAAGCAATTTGCAAAAGAAGCAAAGATGTGAGAAAAAAGCTTCTTCACACTCCTGGTGGTTCGGGTCTGGAATGCACTGCCTGCAAGTGTGGTGGAGGCAGTTTCAATCGATGCATTCAAGAGGTCTGTGGATGATTGCTTGAATAGAAACAATATGTAGAGGTAAGGGTAAAAGGCAGAGGAATGGCACTAAGCTATAATACTCATTTTTACAGCAGACACATTGGGCCAAATGGCTTCCTGCTTCACTGTAAGAATTCTGTGAAGGTTCACTAGATAGATTCATGGGATGTGGGCTGTTTCACAAGGAGAGATCAAGTAGAATGGGCCTGTGCTCCCTGGCATTTAGAAGAATGAGAAGCGATCTCATTGATCCGTATAAAATTCTTAAAGGGTTTAATGGGGTAGATGTTGAGAGGATGTTTTGCCTGGAGTTAAGAACTAGGGTTTATGGGGGTCACCTATTTAAGATGGACAGCTTGGTGGCACAGTGGTTAGTACTGCTGCCTCGGTGCCAGGAACCTGGGTTCGATTCCCAGCTTGGGTCATTGTCTGTGCAGAGTCTGCACGTTCTCCTCATGTCTGCACGGGTTTCCTCCGGGTGCTCCGGTTTCCTTCCACAGTCCAAAAGTCGTGCTGCTTAGGTTCATTGGCCATGGTAAATTCTCCCTCAGTGTACCCGAACAGGCACCAGAGTGTGGTGACTGGTGGATTTTCACAGTAACTTCATTGCAGTGTTAATGTAAGCCTACTTGTGACACTAATAAATAAACTTTAAAAAACTTAAGACAGATGAGGAGAAATTTCTTTAGACGGATGATTGTGACAATTTGGAATTATCTATATTGGCGAGCTGTGAATGCTGTCATTGAGTATATTCAAGACCAAGACTGATAAGATTTTTTTGGATACAGAAGGAATTAAGGGAGATCGGCTCATGAACAACAGAGCAGATTTGAGGAGCTGTAAGGCCTACTCCTGTTGCTTATGTAATCTTGCAGCAAGGCGGGGCGGAGCAGGGCACAGCAGAGCACAGCAGAGCGGTCTTTGCCCTTTGTGAGCAGAGAGGATCTTGATCCCTTTTGTTATCTCAGCAAAATGAATAGAAATGCTGAATTCTTAAAAGTGGCAGCTTCTTAATTGGAGTTCCTTGAAATATGGCATGTGGCGTAAATCTGGTCACTTGTTCAATGTGGGCAAGAGAGGAACTCCACTGATAATGGATGTAACTACTTGGAGAGCAAGACATACAGTGCAGTAATGAATTGATGGCACTGAATGTGATAGGAACTATCTTTTGTCAGATTTTTTAACAATTGAGTGGATGAGCTAAGGGATCTCGATGTCACAGGCACAAGGTATTAAATATGGCAGTGGATAAATAGGCTGAACAGAATTCTTCACTTCATACCTGGAAGCAAAAAAGCAAAAGCAGAGAGTCAATGCTGAACTTGAGTAAGACCATTTTGGGGGTGCAGTTGGGAGCTTTTGAGGCACCCCCATTTCAGGAAGGATTTCAAAGCAAAATGAGAAAGTTGCGGAGCTGGAATGTTACCAGGTATAAGGGCTCACATTACTGAAAAAGAGATATTTGAACGTTTCCACACTAAAACCGAAAAGGGAAAAGTGGGAACTAAAGGTCTTCAAAAGGGTGAGGACAGAGTGACCACCACGAGCTCTGACAAAAGATCCTTGACACGAAACATTGGGGTGAATTTTACCGTCCCACCTGCCACGGGAATCGGAGCGGGCGAGGGGCGGACCATGCAAAGGTCCGTTGACCTTGGACGGGATTTTCCGGTTTCAGGGCGAGCGAGGCTGGAAAATTCCACCCATTAACTCTTTTTCTTTCCACAGATGGTGCCTGACCTGCAGAGCTTTTCCAGCATTTTCAGTCTTTACTTCAGTTTTCCAGCATTGCTGTATTTTGATTTTGTAAATAGCGAGAGGTTGTTGTTGCTAGTCAGGAGAAAAAAAAAGTTTATAGCAAAGAATGTGATCCTCTGAGAACATGCTGGAAAGAAAGATTTAATTTAAAAATAAATTTGCTTTTGAAATGTTAATTATTCACAATAACATGAAATGTCAAAAAGAAGCAAAGGTGTTCTTGATGATCTCTGGTCACTATCTGGTTTATTAATCCTGGAATTATGGTATTTCTGTAAAACATGATGTGTGATAACTTTCTTCCATTTGCAAAACACCCAAATAGAAAACAACCCACCACCAAAACACCAAACCCATACTGAAGTTGGGTTGTGTCTGGAGAGGTTTTCTAGCTGTGGAACATCAGGGTGGTTGGGGCAGGTCACCAGGGGCAGTTTAAAGGGTTGGATTGAAAACCAATATTGAAGAACGTAGTGATTGTAGTGTATGGTATAGTACAACTGAACATAACCCAGTGATGACCAACTGGCAGTGACTGTAACATTACCTGGATCAAAATTAATGTTACTGATATCAGCAACAGACCCACAGCATTTCTGGTCTTACCATATGGTTCACACATAGGTGTCAGTCAATGGTTTGAGCTAGTAAAGAATATAAATACTTTATAGCTCTCTCTCTCCTCACCCCCACATAAAAGGCAGGGCCACTTGGTCGAACCATACATTGACATTCACTAGGGAGAAACCAGATCAGCCTTGCAATCGGACCAAAGTTGTGTATATTGAGAGATCTCAATTTCCAATATTCAAATGAAGGCATTTAGTTCAATCTATCATTGCTATAGGCAGTACAAACAAACTTTGTAGAAATGAAAGTGCATGAATATTGCAGTAGACATTCCTGTCTGATCCTGACCCGGGATCTTGCATGCTGGAAGTAATAGTTCAGCTGGTCTCTTCCTTCACTTTGGGAGTCTGCGGAGTTCGTGGATCAACCAGAGTGCCAGGCTGAGCAGCACGAGGGATCCTGACTGATGTGTGACTGCCAGAGGAGTGGGGACGTAGAGCAGTAGGGTGCTGATTCCCAAAGCAGCCTATAACAGGAACAGAAAGACATACTCCTCAGTCAGTGCAATGTGATTTCACGATGCAGAACCACACATAATTACATGTCGTCGCGATTTTCATCCCCATTTTTTCTGTATCAAATTACTTCTGCTTAAAGGGTATGATAGCTCGCACCCGCTCAGAGTCGCGACTGGTTCACTGAATAACAGGGGAGTGGAAATTCTTGCCAATGCCTCTTCGAATCTACAGGAGCTGCGACCAAGTGGAAAAGAGTCATGAGCAAAGTGCAGGGGTGAAACCTGTGCTCCCAATAGCCTGGTTCCATAACAGACGGGCCACTATCTATAGTCATATAAAATATAACTGGCTTGATTAGTGAGTTTGCGGACGACACAAAGGTTGGTGGATTTGCAGATAGCAATGAGGACCATCAGAGGATGCAGCAGGATATAGGTCGGTTGGAGACTTGGGCAGAGAGATAGCAGAAGGAGTTTAATCCGGGAGACAGGGAGGTTTTGGTAGGTTACGTGAACCATGGTGCACGAAAGCTGTGCTGAACCTAGTCAAAAGGAAAAGGAAAGCGTACAATAGGTTCAGGGAGCTAGGCGATGATGGGGATCTAGATGAGTATACGGCTTGTAGGAAGGGACTTAAGAAGGAAATTAGGAGAGCCAGAAGGGGTCACGATAAGGCCTTGGCAGGTAAGATTAAGGAGAACCCTAAGGCGTTCTATAAATATGTGAAGAGTAAAAGGATGAGATGTGAAGGAATAGGACCTATAAAATGTGACGGTGAGAAAGTCTGCACGGAACCGGAAGAAATAGCAGAGGTGCTTAATGAATACTTTACCTCGGTATTCACGGTGGAAAAAGACCTGGGTGGTTGTACTACAGGACTGAGAAGATTGAGTTTGTCGACATTAAGAAAGAGGATGTGTTGGAAATTTTGAATAGCATCAAGATAGATAAGTCGCCGGGACCGGATGGGATGTACCCCAGGTTACTGTGGGAGGCGAGGGAAGAGATTGCAGAGCCTCTGGCGATGATCTTTGCATCGTCGATGGAGACGGGAGAGGTTCCGGAGGATTGCGAATGTGGTTCCTATATTCAAGAAAGGGAATAGGGATAGCCCAGGAAATTACCGACCGGTGAGTCTAACCTCAGTGGTTGGTAAGTTGATGGAGAAGATCCTGAGGGACAGGATTTATGAACATTTAGAGAAGTTTAGTATGCTCAAAAGTAGTCAGCACGGCTTTGTCAAAGGCAAATCGTGCCTTACAAGCCTGGTGGAGTTCTTTGAAAATGTGACTAAAATCATTGACGAAGGAAAAGCGGTAGATGTGGTTTACATGGACTTCAGCAAGGCGTTCGATAAGGTCCCCCATGCAAGACTTCTCGAGAAAGTGAGAGGGCATGGGATCCACTGGCTTGCCTGCAGAAGGCAGAGAGTGGTTGTAGATGGGTCTTTTTCTGAATGGAGGTCGGTCACCAGTGGAATGCCCCAGGGATCTGTTCTGGGACCCTTGCTGTTTGTCATTTTCATAAATGACCTGGATGAGGAAGTGGAGGGATGGGTTGGTAAGTTTGCCGATGACATGAAGGTTGGTGGTGTTGTGGATAGTTTGGAGGGATGTCAGAAGCTGCAGCGTGACATAGATAGGATGCAAGACTGGGCGGAGAAGTGGCAGATGGACTTCAACCCGGATAAATGTGTAGTGGTACATTTTGGCAGGTCAAATGGGATGAAGGAGTATAACATCAAGGGTAAGACTCTTAGCAGTGTAGAGGATCAGAAGGATCTTGGGGTCCGGGTCCATAGGACTCTTAAATCGGCCTCGCAGGTAGAGGAGGTGGTTAAGAAGGCGTATGGTGTGCTGGCCTTCATCAATCGAGGGATTGAGTTTAGGAGTCGGGAAATAATGATGCAGTTTTATAAGACCCTCGTCAGACCACTTGGAGTACTGTGCTCAGTTCTGGTCGCCTCATTACAGGAAGGATGTAGAAATTATTGAAAGGGTGCAGAGAAGATTTACAAGGATGTTGCCTGGATTGGTTGGCATGCCTTATGAGGATAGGTTGAGGGAGCTCGGTCTTTTCTCCTTGGAGAGACGAAGGATGAGAGGTGACCTGATAAGAGGTATACAAGATGTTGAGAGGTATAGATCGGGTGGATTCTCGGAGGCTTTTTCCCAGGGCTGAAATGGCTGCTACGAGAGGACACAGGTTTAAGGTGCTGGGGAGTAGGTACAGAGGAGATGTCAGGGGTAAGTTTTTCACTCAGAGGGTGGTGGGTGAGTGGAATCGGCTGCCGTCAATGGTGGTGGAGGCAAACTCGATAGGGTCTTTTAAGAGACTTCTGGATGAGTACATGGGACTTAATAGGATAGAGGGTTATAGGTAAGCCTATATATAGGCCTAGGTAGGTAGGGACATGACCGGTGCAACTTGTGGGCCGAAGGGCCTGTTTGTGCTGTAGTTTTTCTATGTTCTAAATGTGAGATAATACATTTTGGAAGGTCTAATACAGATAGGAAATATACAGTGAATGGCAGAACCCTTAAGAGTATTGATCTGGGTGTACAGGTTCACAGGTTACTGAAAGTGGTAACGCAGGTGGAGAAGGTAGTCAAGAAGGCATACGGCATGCTTGCCTTCATTGGCTGGGGCATTGAGTTTAAAAATTGGCAAGTCATGTTGCAGCTTTATAGAACCTTAGTTAGGCCGCACTTGGAATATAGTGTTCAATTCTGGTCGCCACACTACCAGAAAGATGTGGAGGCTTTGGAGAGGGTACAGAAAAGATTTACCAGGATGCTGCCTGGTATGGAGGGCATTAGCTATGAGGAGAGATTGGAGAAACTTGGTTTGTTCTCATTGGAACAACGGAGGTTGAGGGGCGACCTGATAGAAGTCTACAAGATTATGAGGGGCATGGACAGAGTGGACAGTCAGAAGCTTTTTCCCAAGGTGGAAGAGTCAATTACTAGGGGGCATAGGTTTAAGGTGCGAGGGGTAAAGTTTAAAGGAGATGTACGAGGCAAGTTTTTTTTTACAGAGTGGTGGGTGCCTGGAACTCACTGCCGGGGGAGGTAGTGGAAGGAGATACAGTAGTGACTTTTAAGGGGCGACTTGACAAATACATGAATAGGATGGGAATGGAGGGAAGGGTAGGGGGTTTTATTTCAGTCGGGCAGCATGGTCGGTGCAGGCTTGGAGGGCCGAAGGGCCTGTTCCTGTGCTGTAATTTTCTTTGTTTTTTGTTCGTTCTAGAAACTGCAGAGGGAATTGTTTTAAGTATCACATACTAGAATGTGGAGACCTACCACAACTATTGCTCTCCACACTCCAACAATGAGTTTGTTAATGGTAATAATAATTCAGAAATTGTGGGTGGAATTTTCCCATCCTGCCCACCAGGGGAATCGTAGCAGGTGGACACGGACCAAGTGAAGGTCTGTTGACCCCGGGTGGGATTTTCCAGTCTTGGGGGGAGCGCGGGAAAGTTCTGCCTTGTGAGTTCAGATCCCACTGTGGAGACTGGAAATTTTAAGTTATTTTTTTAAAAAATGCGGTTGATTAAAAAGCTGGTCTTCACTATGAAGACAGCAGATCGTTGTTCAATGATTAACTAGCTCACTACTCCCCTTTAGGAAAGTAAACCTGCCGTCTATACTCAGTCTGGCCAATGAGTGACTCCAATAATTGGCCCCTGAAGTAGCCCAGTGAGTAAGCCCAGTTGTGACAAGCAAGTCAATTAGGGATGGGCACTAAAGCCAGCCTTGCCAGCGATGAAGAATTTATTTTTAAAAAGTTAACCCTGAAACAGGTCACTTTCCTCATTACCTGCATGTAAACCATGGCGAGCAGGGATGATATTGCCATCTTAGTTCTCCGGGGCATAGGCATCCTGCGGGAAAGCGCGTAGAGGACGGTCACTGCCGTTACTGAGGCAATACCCTGGCAAGACACATGGGTAAATACAGTGTTAGGAAAGGGACAGTCAAAAGTGGAAGAATTGTCCGTCAGTAAAACCAGTGACTCAACGAACCAAAAATCCCACAGCAAATTATTTCAGACCAGGTTAAAAACCTGAAATTTAAACAGTGCAGGAGTATGTAGAAATCAGTTATAATATTCCAACATAAAACAAAGCACACTTCTATACAACGTTCCCGAAGATCACTGGCTTCCTCAGCACTCATTAGGGTGAGCTTGAGAGAATGGGATGCAGCTTGTGATATAGTTTGTGCTTTACCCAAAAACCTGCAGCACTTCGCAAACGTAAAAGTTCCAAAAGGCTTTCGTACCAAAAAGTATGAATATGTACCATTTATTAAGACGCAGGCCAGAAACTCCAAGGTATTTTGTGAAGTTAGCCCAGGCCCAAAGTTTTACATTTGATTTTGGCATTAGTGTGAGGATAAGATGTTTCACTCCAGGTATGATTCAAGTGACCCACTGGGAAGCTTTTATCAAACAAATTTTACTTAAGAACAGTTAAAATATAACAAGAAGAATTAGCATAACTTTAACCAATTGTAAGACTTAAACATGATACAGTATAAGTCTTAAACAGCTAGCTATCTCTGTTGTTCCAATTTAAAGAAATATCCCATGGACAATAACCCTTCTTCAGAATTAGTTAGCACAAGCACAAGTATGCCCACGTGATGCTGGATTTCCAGCTTTTTAACATTTCTGGACTGAAATCCCAACAGCAGTTTCTTAGAAGGATATATCCTCAAAACAGCAAAACTTCAGAAAGGTAAGCTTAGTCTCTGGTAGCTCCCAGTCTCCAGAGAGGGGAAGAGAGAGAGAGACTGCTCTCCCTTAACTCAAAACCTGCATCTAAAACAACAACACTTAGACAGCAAAATCTCCAACTCCAGAGAGGGGGGAAAAAACACTGCTGTCCCTCTCAGTTCCAAGCAGCTTCTGAAAAACAAAATTAAAACGGGATTTCTCTGTGAAAACATATCACATGACCTGACCTGTCAATCACCCTCAGACAAGCTCTACTCTGCCATCCCAGGGGAACACTAAAATAAAGAACACTTCATTAGTTCAGATTAAAACCAACATGATGTAAATTATACTGCTTCAGTAACAATGAATGACACTGGCTGCAGACAACACGGCACTGACACATCCCAGGGACTGCTAAAATATCCTGCAGAGAAACATGATTAAAATACATTTCCTAAAGACATAATATCATCACACATTTCACTTTCATGATGTGTGCCAGTGGCAAAATACTTGTTTAGGGCATTTTGTTTTTTTAAATAGTTACAGCTTTAATGATTTTGAACATTCTCCTTGGGAGTGTTTGATAATTATGCACCTTTTAGATGAAGCGGAGATGCCCAACATTTCCATCCAGTCTGCACATATTGCAAGTGTCATGGTCAAGATGTGATGCTACTTTATAAAGCCAATTTTTCTGCTTTTCAAAATGGACAATTGCAGTGCTGGCAAGATGCCTTCCAGGTTAAAGTCCAAGGTTTATTTGGTTGAGCTTTAAGCTGTTCGTATTTTATCCTGTTGGAATTTAACCTGTTGGATCAGCTTTAACCTGTTGGATCCTTTAACCTGTTGGATCAGCTTTAACCTGTTGGATCCTTTAACCTGTTGGATCAGCTTTAACCTGTTGGATCCTTTAACCTGTTGGATCAGCTTTAACTTGTTGGTACTTTATCCTGTTGTACTTTAACCTGGTGTTGTGAGACTTCTTACTGTGCTTACCCCAGTCCAATGCCGGCATCTCCACATCAAAGATGCCTTCCAGCAGTTTCATAGTTAAGAAACACCTCAAACATTTGGAATGTTACAGTTCTTGCATTGCAATTACATTCCAGCCCGGTGAACACAATGGCCCAGCAGACAAGTCTGTCTGTTCCAGCCAATTTCAGTACAAAGTCTCACAATACCAGGTTAAAGTCCAACAGGTTTATTTGGTAGCAAATACCATAAGCTTTCGGAGCGCTGCCCCTTCGTCAGATGGAGTGAAAATCTGTTCTCCAACAGTGCACAGAGACACAGAAATCAAGTTACAGAATACTAATTAGAATGCAAATCTCTACAGCCAGCCAGGTCTTAAAGGTACAGATAATGTGGGTGGAGGGAACATTAAACACAGGTTAAAGAGATGTGTATTGTCTCCAGACAGAACAGCTAGTAAGATTCTGCAAGATCAGGGGGAAAGCTGTGGGGGTTACTGATAATGTGACATAAATCCAACATCCC
Source organism: Mustelus asterias (assembly GCF_964213995.1). NCBI lineage: Eukaryota > Metazoa > Chordata > Chondrichthyes > Carcharhiniformes > Triakidae > Mustelus > Mustelus asterias. The sequence continues at coordinate 5,079,411 of NC_135811.1, read as the reverse complement.
GGTTTAGGCCGTCCTCATGTGTGCGGAACTTGGCTATCAGTTTCTGCTCAGCGACTCTGCGCTGTCGAGTGTCGTGAAGGCCGCCTTCGAGAACGCTTACCTGAAGATCCAAGGCTGAATGCCCGTGACTGCTGAAGTGCTCCCCCACAGGAAGAGAACAGTCTTGCCTGGTGATTGTCGAGCGGTGTTCATTCATCCGTTGTCGTAGCGTCTGCATGGTCCCCCCAATGTACCATGCCTCGGGACATCCTTTCCTGCAGCGTATCAGGTAGACAACGTTGGCCGAGTTGCAAGATTATGTACCGTGTACCTGGTAGATGGTGTTCTTATGTGAGATGATGGCATCCGTGTCGATGATCCGGCACGTCTTGCAGAGGTTGCTGTGGCAGGGTTGTGTGGTGTCATGGTCACTGTTCTCCTGAAGGCTGGGTAGTTTGCTGCGGACAATGGTCTGTTTGAGGTTGCGTGGTTGTTTGAAGGCAAGAAGTGGGGGTGTGGGGATGGCCTTGGCGAGATGTTCGTCTTCATCAATGACATGTTGAAGGCTCCGGAGGAGATGCCGTAGCTTCTCCGCTCCGGGGAAGTACTGGACGACGAAGGGTACTCTGTCCATCGTGAACAAAGACAACTGTTCACACATCCTACTCTCCAATAATGGTGTTAATCACCTAAGCACTGTGATGTTGCAAGGGGTTGGGTAACGATATAGATGGGGCTCCGAGACATAACATCGCTGCCCAGAAGTCCAAGTCAATCAATAAACAATTTATTAATTAATCCACATGAGGGCAGGTAGCCAAGTTCATAGTCATGAAAACAGAAAAGGTTCTAGTTACTGAGGTGGTTCTCATCGAGTTTAGTCAAATTCCAAACTAGGTTTGTTGTCCACAAGGCACACGGTGAATTTGCACAAAGCTGGTAATGAACACAAGTCCAACATCTTTCTAGCTTTCACCCTCAGGCCCTCTGTTGTGGCAGGACTCAGCACTCTAGGCTGCACAGCTGATCCTTACACTGATTCCTTATCAGTCTGTCATGTGACTTCCTGTGGCCATCTTAGCAGGCGGGGCTGTACTCAGCAACCATGTTGAATGAGGGGTGGATATGATCTGGAAAATGGAGGGGCGAGTGTCAGAAATACCACCCCTCCAGCATCCAGCCCCCAGTTACATCACAGCATTAACGGTTCTTACACAATGGTTTCAACCAGGGGGCCTCATTTAACAACCTGAAACCAGTGGCTCCAAGAACAAAATGAATCCTAACTCCAAGTAAACACCTCAAGATTCCAGCCAACGGAATATACCTCCACGGTCCAACATTGAGGAGTGGTATGTCAAATGACCTCTCCTAACTGCAATTGTTTCTGGTGAAACTGAACTCAGGCAGTTACTGTTTTGATCTCCACGGGAACAGAACTCCAGGCAACAGCCTGTGCTGCCTACCATCGAGCCGATGGCAGCAGAAAGAACTCCGGGTCTCACCAACAATTGCAGGAACCTTGGAACTTATACTTTCAGACTAACTCAAACTACGTGCCTTCTCCCATCGTTGATGTCTTGCTGTGGAAAAACTGATCACCCGAAAATCAGTCAACCTCCCATTGGAAGAAACTTTTCATTAGATTTCTGATCGTGGACATACGTAAAATTCTTTTATTGTGGTTATGCCCTGAACCCTCTTCCTTTTTCCTTTATTTCCCCCATTCATTGCTGCGAGTGCGAAAGGGGTGGACGTTGTGAAATCCCTCTCGTGCATGTGTGTGGTGTCAAAGTTAACGGATCCTTCTTTTTAAAATCTGACCTTGAGCTTGCTGTGCAAATTATTTATAGAGGATTGGAACACCCCAAAGTTAAGGATTGGGGAAAATATGTCATCGTTTATAAAGAGGGAAATCAGAATAAAAAAGAACTTTTGTTTATGGGTGAGTAATGAGCAGGGAAATCAGGGCAGTTTAAATTGACGCCTCTCCTGTCCGTGACACAAAGTCACATTACAGAGCAACATCAGAAACAAAGGGTTAATCTTTATACTGATGAGAGCACGCAAATCAGAAATGTAATTTTTATTTAAAGAAATCTCCCCTTGGTTAAAGCCCTGGAGAGTATTATTTGAGCCAATTCTGTCCACAAGTGCTCAATGGACAGAGATCTGGAGCAAGATCCATGGTGGGCTAGTCTCTCTCCACCCTGCCACCAAAGCCAATTGTAGTGCCTTATACAGTCAGCTGGTCAGGAACAGATCCAAGAAACCATCTGCAGAGCTGGAGATTGGATAACTTGAGAAGGCATTGAGTCATATTGTCCTACTGGAACCAAATTTGTTATGTAATTGATTCCAAATTTCCACTGAGTGCGAGTGAATCAGCAATGGAAGAATTTGATGCCAAGCTTTAAAATAATTACCAGGATTCTGTGGTCAAACTGAACCGTGGTTGGGTTCTCAAAGAAATTTCGGAGAGCTGGAGAAAATGCTAAAAGGTCGTCAGGCACCCAGCGCTCTCCCATCTTGGGGAAAGAATTATAGACAAGCCCAGCATCCAGTCCAGCAACAAAGGCACCTGCAGAGAGATTGAGGAGAAAAAACAGTTAATCAGCCAACCATCAATCAAGTCTTTCTGTAAGGCTTCACACAAGGCTCCCACTTTATTCAGTGTTTCACACCCTCAGCATTATTTTCAGAACTAAAGGCGTTGACAATGTTAGAAGACCAGCATTTAGCACCCGTCCATCATGGCCATTTGGGAAGGTGATGGTGCTGACACCTCCTTGATAACAGAATGGCTTGCGAGGCCATTTTGATTGCTGTGGGTCTGGAATCACAGACTGGATATGGGAGGGTGATGGCTTCGGGGTATTACCGCTAGACTATTAATCCAGAAACTCAAATCCCGCCACGGCAGATGGTGAATTTGAATTCAATAAAAAAAATCTGGAATTAAGAATCTACTGATGACCATGAAACCATTGTCGGAAAAACCCATCTGGTTCGCTAATGTCCTTTAGGGAAGGAAATCTGCCGTCCTTACCTGGTCTGGCCTACGTGACTACTCCAGAGCCACAGCAATGCAGTTGACTCTCAACTGCCCTCCAAGGGTAACTAGGGATGGGCAATAAATGCTGGCCAGCCAGCGACGCCCATGTCCCATGAATGAATAAATGAAAATGAGGCGGCAGATTTTCTTCCCTAAACTATTGAATGGCATCAAGGTTGGTAAGTCGCCGGGATCGGATGGGATGTACCCCAGGTTACTGTGGGAGGCGAGGGAGGAGATTGCGGAGCCTTTGGCGATGATCTTTGCATCGTCGATGGAGACGGGAGAGGTTCCGGAGGATTGGAGGATTGCAGATGTGGTCCCTATATTCAAGAAAGGGAACAGGGACAGCCCGGGAAATTACCGACCGGTGAGTCTAACCTCAGTGCTTGGTAAGTTGATGGAGAGGATCCTGAGAGACAGGATTTATGATCATCTAGAGAAGTTTAGTATGATCAAAAGTAGTCAGCACGGCTTTGTCAAGGGCAGGTCGTGCCTTACGAGCCTGGTTGAGTTCTTTGAAAATGTGACCAAACACATTGACGAAGGAAGAGCGGTGGATGTGGTCTATATGGACTTCAGCAAGGCGTTCGATAAGGTCCCCCATGCAAGACTTCTTGAGAAAGTGAGAGGGCATGGGATCCAAGGGGCTGTTGCCTTGTGGATCCAGAACTGGCTTGCCTGCAGAAGGCAGAGAGTGGCTGTGGAGGGGTCTTTCTCTGCATGGAGGTCAGTGACCAGTGGAGTGCCCCAGGGATCTGTTCTGGGACCCTTGCTGTTTGTCATTTTCATAAATGACCTGGATGAGGAAGTGGAGGGATGGGTTGGTAAGTTTGCTGACGACACCAAGGTAGGTGGTGTTGTGGATAGTTTGGAGGGATGTCAGAAGTTGCAGCGAGACATAGATAGAATGCAAGACTGGGCGGAGAAGTGGCAGATGGACTTCAACCCGGATAAGTGTGTGGTGATCCATTTTGGCAGATCCAATGGGATGAAGCAGCAGTATAATATGAAGGGTACCATTCTTAGCAGTGTAGAGGATCAGAAGGACCTTGGGGTCCGGGTCCATAGGACTCTTAAATCGGCCTCGCAGGTGGAGGATGCGGTCAAGAAGGCGTACGGCGTACTGGCCTTCATTAATCGAGGGATTGAGTTTAGGAGTCGGGAGATAATGCTGCAGCTTTATAGGACCCTGGTTAGACCCCACTTGGAGTACTGCGCGCAGTTCTGGTCACCTCATTACAGGAAAGATGTTGAAGCCATTGAAAGGGTGCAGAGGAGATTTACAAGGATGTTGCCTGGATTGGGGGGCATGCCTTATGAGGATAGGTTGAGGGAGCTTGGTCTTTTCTCCCTGGAGAGACGCAGGATGAGAGGTGACCTGATAGAGGTTTACAAGATGTTGAGAGGTCTGGATAGGGTAGACTCTCAGAGGCTATTTCCAAGGGCTGAAATGGTTGCTACGAGAGGACACAGGTTTAAGGTGCTGGGGGGGTAGGTACAGAGGTGATGTCAGGGGTAAGTTTTTCACTCAGAGGGTGGTGGGTGAGTGGAATCGTCTGACGTCGGTGGTGGTGGAGGCAAACTCGTTGGGGTCTTTTAAGAGACTTCTGGATGAGTACATGGGATTTAATGGGATTGAGGGCTATAGATAGGCCTAGAGGTAGGGATATGATCGGCGCAACTTGTGGGCCGAAGGGCCTGTTTGTGCTGTGGCTTTCTATGTTCTATGTTCTAAACTGGATGCGTTCTAATTGAAAATGCAGTAGTCACCAATACTGATATTAGCTTTTTTTTATAGATGTATTAATTATCAAATTTAAATTTCCCAGTTGTCATGGTGGGATTTGGACTTTTGTCTCTGGATCATTAACCCCAGGCCTCTAGATTACAGCCTCAGTAACATAACCTCTACATCACCATAACATATGGACGGCAATAAGGAGCCGAGGAAATCTGGCAGAAATGGAGGTGAATGGGATCTCCTCCCGTGGCTGAGCCACTGAAAAGAACGGTTAGGGTCGTTGGGCAGCGAGTGGTCACAGCCCCAGAATATCACTGCAGGAATTCCTCAGGACACTGTCCCCAGTTCAGCCATCACCAAAGACCTCCTCTCCATCAGAAACCACTTGCTGATAATTCTAATGCACAGCTCCATTCATAAAATGGAGCAGCCCACGGCAGCGCAATACCCAGGTCTGGACTGACAAATGGCAAGTGATATTTCTTCCACAGCCATCAACAGGCTTGCAGTCGAGTGGCAGGTTGCATTGATCAAAACGTTTATCTGGAATGATCTTTTCAACACTTCATGCAATAGCAGGTCAAAGACTGGGTACTCTGATGAGGGTCTCACCTCCTGATTCTCTCCAAGCCTCTTTCTTCACCATTTGCAAGGCTTGAATCAGTAGTTGTATACAACTTTCCTGTTATAAGCTGGGCATTTTTGTATAGCAACAGCTGGCTGCTGTTCATGTATTTTCTTTTTGTTAAAGTAGCCTTGGGTTTGTTTGTTTAGCGCATTTTCAGACCCACACTGTATTTATCACCTTTGAGTTAATAGTGGAGGAAGTGCTGGAAGGATTTCCGAGCTGATTATGAGCCAGTTGAACTGTGTTGAACGCTCCTTCCCTCACCAACAACTGCTGGTGTTGGACTTGAACCCAGAACTTCTGATCCAGTGGTAGGGGCACTACCATTGCGCCACAAAATCTCCTGAGTGTGATAGAAAACTCACCATTCCCCCGTACAATTGCAGCCACAAGACAACCATCTACACTCACTTACTGAGAAGGATGGATTTGGTCAGGTCCAAGGGGATAGTTTGGACCTATTATCCTGGGGGGGGGATTCAGCATTTTGAGCAGGGATTGACTGGTGGGGGGAAGGAAACCACATGAAACCATCCTTGCAGTTCTTGATCCCACCAACACAAAAGTGAATACCTTCAAAATCAAAAGTTGGGATGCTTCGTGTATTTAGTGCTTTATTGCTGCCTTGTCTTTAATTATCATAATAAGCAGCGAAAGCAAATACTCCAGTGTTTGTTCAAGAGCAGATTCCCTCCCCTGAATTTAACTGGCTTTCAGTGGGAAAGATCCGATTATTTTCTGAAGTTTTCTGTGGAAGGCACCAATCCTAACTGGCTCATTGAAACAGCAAGATGCCCTTCAGCTCGAGCCTGCTGCACCCTTCAATGTGATCATAGCCGATCTGCAACCTAATTGTGTACAGCTACCTCTGAGCTTTGACAAAGGGTCATCTGGACTCGAAACGTCAGCTCTTTTCTCTCCTTACAGATGCTGCCAGACCTGCTGAGATTTTCCAGCATTTTCTCTTTTGGTTTCAGATTCCAGCATCCGCAGTAATTTCCTTGTTCCTACCTTTCCCCCATATCCCTTAATATCTTTAATCAACAAAAATCTCAGTCTAGGATCTAAAACTAACAACCAGTCGAGCATTAAGAGCCATTCACAGAAGAGAATTCCAAACTCCTATCACCTTGTGTGCGTAGAAGCGTTTTTTAATTTCACCCCGAAATCTTTAGGCTCTGCCTCCTAGTCAAAGACTCTCCCCAACCTGTGGAAAAACTTTTCCTTACCTACCCTGTAGTTCTATGAAACTTTACGCACTATGTTGCTTTTTTACACGTGGCTGCATTTAGTCAGTGTTAGCAAACACCCGGAAGCCCAGTTTTGGGATACTTCCCATTCACACACCTGCACTTTCATCCTCCACTAATTCACAGATCCCGGTGAGGGTAGCCCCTCAGCCCATTCAATATCATCTTACCGAGACACCAACCCTATCGATTCTCTTTATGGCATTCAAAAGTGTGTTAACCAGGGTTCAGGGTAAGCACATTCCTCTTCGAGTGAAGGGCAAGGCTGGCAGAAGTAGGGAACCCTGGATGACTTGGGATATTGAGGCCCTGGTTGAGAAGAAGAAACACATGACATGCATAGGCAGCTGGGATCAAGTGAATCCCTTGAAGAGTATAAGCGGTGTAGGAATAGAATTGAGAGAGAAATCAAGAGGGCAAAAAGGGGATATGAGTTTGTTTTGGCAGATAAGGCAAAGGAGAATCCAAAGAGCTTCTACAAATACATAAAGGGCAAACGAGTAACAAGGGAGAGAGTAGGGCCTCTTAAGGATCAACAAGGTCATCTACATGTGGATCCACAAGAGATGGGTGAGATCCTAAATGAATATTTCTCATCAGTATTTACTGTTGAGAAAAGCATGGATGTTAGGGAACTTGGGGAAATAAATAGTGATAGCTTGAGGAGTGTACATATTACAGAGAGAGAGGTGCTGGAAGTCTTAAAACTTATCCATTTAGCTACCTCATCCTGGATCCTGTGAGATTTAACCTTATGCAACAACCTACCATGCGGTACCTTGTCAAAGGCCTTGCTAAAGTCCATGTAGACAACATCAACTGTACTTAAAACGCATCAAGGTAGATAAATCCCCGGGACCTGATGAAGTGTATCCCAGGACATTGTGGGAAGCTAGGGAGGAAATTGCGGGTCCCCTAGCCGAGATATTTGAATCATTGATTGTCACGGGTGAGGTGCCTGAAGATTGGAGAGTGGCAAATGTTGCGCCTTTGTTTAAAAAGGGCTGCAGGGAAAAGCCTGGGAACTACAGGCCAGTGAGCCTCACATCTGTGGTGGGTAAGTTGTTGGAAGGTATTTTGAGAGACAGGATCTACAGGCATTTAGAGATGCACGGACTGATTAGGGACAGTCAGCATGGCTTTGTGAGTGGAAAATCATGTCTCACAAATTTGATTGAGTTTTTTGAAGGGATAACCAAGAAGGTAGATGAGGGCAGTGCAGTTGATATTGTCTACATGGACTTTAGCAAGGTCTTTGACAAGGTACCGCATAGTAGGTTATTGCATAAGGTTAAATCTCACGGGATCCAGGATGAGGTATCTAAATGGATACAAAATTGGCTTCTTGAGAGAAGCCAGAGGGTGGTTGTAGAGGGTTGTTTTACAAACTGGAGGCCTGTGACCAGCAGTGTGCCTCAGGGATCAGTGCTGGGTCCATTGTTATTTGTCATTTGTATTAATGATTTGGATGAGAACATTGGAGGCATAGTTAGTAAGTTTTCAGATGACACCAAGATTGGTGATATAGTGGACAGTGAAGAAAGTTATCTTCGATTGCATCGGGATCTTGATCAATTGGGCCAGTGGGCTGACAAATGGCAGATGGAGTTTAATTTAGATAAATGCGAGGTGATGCATTTTGGTAGATTGAACCAGGACAGGACTTACTCAGTTAATAGTAGGGCATTGGGGAGAGTTATAGAACAAAAAGATCTAGGGATACATGTTCATAGCTCCTTGAAAGTGGAGTCACAGGTGGACAGAGTGGTGGAGAAGGCATTCAACATGTTTGGTTTCATTGGTCAGAATATTGAATACAGGAGTTGGGACGTCTTGTTGAAGTTGTACAAGACATTGGTAAGGCCACACTTGGAATACTGTGTACAGTTCTGGTCACCCTATTATAGAAAGGATATTATTAAACTAGAAAGAGTGCAGAAGAGATTTACAAGGATGCTACCGGGACTTGATGGTTTGAGTTATAAAGAGAGGCTGGATAGACTGGGACTTTTTTCTCTGGAGCGTAGGATGCTGAGGGGTGATCTTATAGAGGTCTATAAAATAATGAGGGGCACGGATCAGCTAGATAGTCAATATCCTTTCCCAAAGGTAGGGGAGTCTAAAACTAGAGGGCATAGGTTTAAGGTGAGAGGGGAGAGATACAAAAGGGTCCAGAGGGGCATTTTGTTCACACAGAGGGTGGTGAGTGTCTGGAACAAGCTGCCAGAGGTAGTAGTAGAAGCGGGTACAATTTTGTCTTTTAAAAAGCATTTAGACAGTTACATGGGTACGGTGGGTATAGAGGGATATGGGCCAAATGCAGGCAATTGGGATTAGCTTATGGGGTTTAAAAAAAAAGGCGGCATGGACAAGTTGGGCCGAAGGGCCTGTTTCCATGCTGTAAACCTCTATGACTCTGTGAACAGTCATTAGTACAGACAGCTTTACCTGACAGTGCTGTAATGAATACCAAGCCTCCAGTCCCACGAGCAAACCTTCTCAATAGCAGCATCCGACCAGTATTGGGCATCTGCGTTAACAAAAAACTTGAATTAAACGCAATGCATGTGCACCTGATAGTAACACGTTTCAGCTAAATCCAGACATCTAAGTTCACCCTGTGATGAAGTTCGAATTGCCAGTTTCACTGAGAAGCCATAACTACAGCATAAAAGATAGAAAAGCCACAATGGTGAAGCATAGGTTGTGCTTCTGAGATTGGGACAAAGGTTCATTGATGGGACATCTAGAACATTGTGTCATTTAGTCATTAGCTTCATTCCTGACAATCTGGTCCACAAATCTGGACCTACCTTGCATTAAGTTGATCTTTCTCTACACCCTAGCTATGACCGTAACACTACATTCTGCACCCTCTCCTTCCCTTCTCTATGAACGGTATGCTTTGTCTGTATAGAGTGCAAGAAACAATACTTTTCACTGTATACTGATACATGTGACAATAATAAATCAAATCAAATCAGAGACCAGTCTACTCAGTTTAGACCTGTGCTGATATCACAAACTCACTGCTCTGTCCTGTATGAAATGCCACATTTCTGAAGGGTTGCAAAGGCATTTGATCAGTTCTGTTCAACACATTTCTAAATCACGCCTGCAGCCAGAAAAGCAAATTAATGGAGACGTGGATTTAAAGTTTAAATATGGGTGCAGATCTGTACAGTACAACAAATAACTGGGATGTATTCCTGCTTTTCCTCTTTCACCTTCCGTCTGTGATGTTGCTGACCTCATTTCTCCCATGAACTAAATCTGTAGAATGTTTAAATATAAAGAGATTAAAATTTAATCAACTCAAAACATACACATACAATCTCACAACTCTAGGTATGTTTTGTTTTTAAAAACATGAACAAATTTGTCCTCTCTCTGGGAGCAAGCCCCAATATCACGGAATTAAAGTAACGGGCAGCTTATACCATCACTCTGCCAATCAATCAGTTAAATACTGTAGTTACAAGAGCAGGTCAGAGGCTGGGAATCCTGCGGTGAGTAACTCACCTCCCAAATCCCCAAAGGATGTCCGCCATCAGCAAGGCACAGGTCAGGTCTGATGGAATATTCTCCACTTGCTTGGATGAGTGCGGTTCCAACAACAGTCAAGAAGCTCGACACCATCCAGGACAAAGCAATCCCACTTGATTGAAAACCCACCCACCATCTTGAACATTAATTCCCTCCACCACCGATGCACAGTGGCAGCAGTGTGTACCATCTACAAGATGCACTGCAGCGACTCAACAAGATTCCTTTGACAGCAGCTTCTAAACCTGTAACTTCTACCAAGAGTGACACAGGCAGGAGATGTGTGTGAGTACCACATTCCTCCATGTCTCACACTTACCCCAACTTGGAAATTCATTGGCTGTTTCTTCACTCTTGCTGAGTCTCCATGTTGGAACTCTCTCCCTTACAGCACTGTGGCTGTACCTTCACAACATGGCTGCAGCATTTCAAGAAGATGGCTCACAATTACCTTCACAAGGGCATTTGGGGATGGACAATAAGTGCTGGCCTGGCCAGTGGCATCGACATCCACAGAATTAATTTCATGGAATATTCTCGTTTCACTTGCTCCAAAAATACTAAAGCATGAGTACAATATAAAGGGAGAGACTCTTAGTACTGTAGAGGATCAGAAGGACCTTGGGGTCCGGGTCCATAGGACTCTAAAATCGCCCCCGTAGGTGGAGGAGGTGGTTAAGAAGGTGTATGGTGTGCTGGCCTTTATCAATCGAGGGATTGAGTTTCGGAGTCCGGGGATAATGATGCAGCTATATAAGACCCTCGTCAGACCCCACTTGGAGTACTGTGCTCAGTTCTGGTCGCCTCATTACAGGAAGGATGTGGAAAAGATTGAAAGGGTGCAGAGGAGATTTACAAGGATGTTGCCTGGATTGAGTGGCATGCCTTATGAGGATAGGCTGAGGGAGCTCGGTCTTTTCTCCTTGGAGAGACGTAGGATGAGAGGAGACCTAATAGAGGTATATAAGATGTTAAGAGGCATAGATCGGGTGGACTCTCAGAGGCTTTTTCCCAGGGTGGAAATAGCTGCTACGAGAGGACACAGGTTTAAGGTGCTGGGGGGTAGGTACAGGGGAAATGTTAGGGGTAAGTTTTTCACAGAGGGTGGTGGGCAAGTGGAATCGGCTGCCGTCAGTGGTGGTGGAGGCAAACTCAATAGGGTCTTTTAAGAGACTCCTGGATGAGTACATGGGACTTAATAGGATGGAGGGTTATAGGTAGGCCTAAAAGGTAGGGATATGTTCGGCACAACTTGTGGGGCCGAAGGGCCTGTTTTGTGCTGTAGTTTTTCTATGTTTCTATGATTTTTGATCATATTTTATTTTACAATTGTAACTTGGAAAGAAATAAGATTGGGGATTGGATGGAGGAGTGGTACCTGTTTTGGGGGTAGGAGCAGAGACAGGCCAGTCCACAGACTGGCACAGTACAGTACTAGTGCGGATCCAAGATGCGCAGCCAAGCGATACTGGCTGACCCGGGGGATGTCGTGCGAATCTTTCTTCTCCTCCAAACCGCTCTTCACCATGTACCAGCCCAGCAAACCCTGAGGAGGAACAACAAGGGGCGGAGATAAAACACCAAGAGATCACAGGGCTGTGAAAATGAAAACATCATTCTAGGATTAGAGCAGGGAAGATGGCGGGGATGCAAAGCAGGTCTGTCAGCACCCAGAACTAGGGAGGAGAGGAGAACAAAACTCTGGTACACATTAACATGCATATTTGGTGTTTGGATCCTGAGTGACCCGTACTGCAGTTTTCTGCCCTAGTTTCAGATTCCCAGCTACTTTTCATATCTGCATCATGCCCTGGCTCATTCATTCATGTCACAAACAAATCCTTTTCGTCACCAGGTCACATTTGATTCTGTTGGTACAGGACAGTTTATCCTCCTGTGCTTCCCCAAGTGTCGTCAAACATTGGGTCCTTAGAGATTTAAAAAAATCTCTGCACTTTTATCCCACATATTCCTAACGTTTGCAACACGTTCTCAGCAAGCTGCAAAGCCAGCAGCAAAACTCAAACCTCATGTTCTCCCCCTTATCCATCTCTCAGTTCCTCCGTGTCACAGCTACCCCGTCTTGACTGAGTACAGAAAACTAGGAAAACAGCAACAGTGCGCAAACAGCAATGAGGTGAATGAGCAGCTGTTTTTAATGCAATACCCTGACAAAGAATGTTGGTCAGAACATAGGAATAGAATTCATTGCTCTTCTATAAAGAAAATAAATAAGCCAGGCTGGTTTTGAGGATGCTTCTCATTGCAGGGAGAATCTAGAACCAGGCAGCACAGTGTTAAAATAAGAGGTCTAATTTAAAGATGGACCTGAGGAGGAATTTCTTCTCCCAGGGAGTCATTATTCTTTAGAATTCTCTGCCACAGAGAGAAGAGGAGCCTGATCACTGAATATATTCAAGGTCGAGTTAGGCAGATTTTCAATCAACAAAAGAGCTGAGATTCATTGTCATAGCGTCATGGAGCAATACAGCACGGAAAAGGCCCTTCGGCCCAGCCAGTCCATGCTGCCCTCCCAGCTAGTTCCAATTGCCCACATTTGGCCCATATCCCTCTAATCCTTTCCCATCCATGTACCTATCCAAATGCTTTTTAAATGTTACTCTTGTACCTACCTCTGGCAGCTCATTCCATACACGCACCACCCTCTGCATGAAGAAGTTGCCCCTCGGGTTCCTTTTAAATCTTTCCCCTCTCATTTAAACCTATGCCCTCTAGTTTTTAATTCCCCTACCCTGGGAAAAAGACTGTGTGTTCATCCTATCTCTATGCCCCTCATGATTTGATACACCTCAATAAGATTGTTCTCATTCTCCTAGGTTCCGAGGAATAAAGCCCTAGCCTGGCCAACCTCTCCCTATAACTCTGGCCCACCAGTCCTGGTAACATCCTTGTAAATCTTCTTTGCACTCTTTCCGTTTTGTAAGTGTCTTTCCTATAACAGGGTGACCAAAACTGTACACAATACTCCAAGTGCGGCCTCATCAACAACCTATACAACTGTAACATAATGTCCTAACGCCTATACTCAATGCCCTGACTGATGAAGGCCAGTGCCCTAAATGCCTTCTTCACTACCCTGTCTACCTGTAACGTCTCTTTCAATGAACTATGTACTTGTACTCCTAGGTCTCTCTGTTCCTCAACACTTCCCAAGGCCCTACCATTCACTGTACAAGTCCTACCCTGGTTTGACTTTCCAAAATGCAACAGCTCACACTTATCTGTATTGAAATCCATTTCCCAATCTTCGGCCCAATACCCTCACTGATTAAGATCCCCCTATAATTTTTGATAAAACTTCTTTGTAGATGATACATAACTTTTTTGAAGGGGTAACCAAGAAGGTAGATGAGGGCAGTGCAGTTGATGTTGTCTACATGGACGTTAGCAAGGCCTTTGACAAGGTACCGCATGGTAGGTTGTTGCATAAGGTTAAATCTCACGGGATTCAGGGTGAGGTATCTAAACGGATACAAAATTGGCTTCTTGACAGAAGCCCGAGGGTGGTTGTAGAGAGTTGTTTTTCAAACTGGAGGCCTGTGACCAGCAGTGTGCCTCAGGGATCAGTGCTGGGTCCACTGTTATTTGTCATTCATATTAATGATTTGGATGAGAATATAGGAGGCATGGTTAGTAAGTTTGCAGATGATACTAAGATTGGTGGCATAGTGGACAGTGAAGAAAGTTATTTCCAATTGCAACGGGATCTTGATCAATTGGGCCAGTGGGCTGACAAATGGCAGATGGAGTTTAATTTAGACAAATGCGAGGTGATGCATTTTGGTAGACTGAACCAGGGCAGGACTTTCTCAGTTAATGGTAGGGCATTGGGGAGAGATACAGAACAAAGAGATCTAGGGGTACATGTTCATAGCTCCTTGAAAGTGGAGTCACAGGTGGACAGAGTGGTGAAGAAGGCATTCGGCATGCTTGGTTTCATCGGTCAGAACATTGAATACAGGAGTTGGGACGTCTTGTTGAAGTTGTACAAGACATTGGTAAGGCCACACTTGGAATACTGTGTGCAATTTTGGTCACCCTATTATAGAAAGGATATTATTAAACTAGAAAGAGTGTAGAAAAGATTTACTAGGATGCCATCGGGACTTGATAGATGGAGTTATAAGGAGAGGCTGGATAGACTGGGACTTTTTCCCTGGAGTGTAGAAGGCTGAGGGGTGATCTTATAGAGGTCTATAAAATAATGAGGGGCACAGATCAGCTAGATAGTCAATGTCTTTTCCCAAAGGTGGGGGAGTCTAAAACTAGAGGGCACAGGTTTAAGGTGAGAGGGGAGAGATACAAACGTGTCCAGAGGGGCAATTCTTTCATACAGAGGGTGGTGAGTGTCTGGGACAAGCTGCCAGAGGTAGTAGTAGAGGCGGGTACAATTTTGTCTTTTAAAAAGCATTTAGATAGTTGCATGGGTACGATGGGTATAGAGGGATATGGGCCAAATGCCCATTAAACTAGGGGTTTTAAAAAAAAAGGGCGGCATGGACAAGTTGGGCCAATGGGCCTGTTTCCATGCTGTAAACCTCTATGACTCTGACAAAGATAGGTGGAGGGACAGGGAGTATTGAAAAGGTGGGGAGACTGCAGAAGGACTTGGACAGGATAGGAGAGTGGGTAAAGAAATGGCAGATGGAATACAATGTGGGAAAGTGTGAGGCTATGCACTTTGGTAGGAAGAATAGAGGTGTAGATTATTTTGTAAATGTTTAGTTTAAACTAATGTGGAGAAAGTTCAGAAATTGGAAGCGCAAAGGAACTTGGGAGTCTTCGTTCAGGATTCTCTTAAGGTTAACTTGCAGGTTGAGTTGGTAGTTAGGAAAGCAAATCCAATGTTAGCATTCATTTCAAGAGGACTAGAATACAAAACAGGGATGTACTGCTGAGACTTTAGAAGGCTCTGGTCAGACTCCATTTAGAATATTGCGAGCAATTTTGGGCCCCGTATCTAAGGATGGATGTGCTGTCACAGGAATTCCCGGGGATTAAAAGCTTGATGTATGAGGAATGTCTGAGGACTCTGGGTTTGTACTCGATGAAGCACAGAAGGCCGAGGGGAAATCTCATTGAAACTTACAGGATACTGAAAGGCATGGATAGAGTGGACATGGGGAAGATGTTTCCATTAGTGGGAGAGACTCGGATCTGAGGGCACAGCCTCAGAGTAAAGGGACCCTTTAGAACTGAGTTGAGGAGGAATTTCTTCAGCCAGACGGTGGTGAATCTATGGAATTTATTGCCAAAAGGCTAAGGAGGCCAGGTCATTGAGTGCATTTAAGACAGAGATAGATTGGTATGGGGATCAAAGATTACAGGGAAAAAGCGGAAGAATGGGGTAGAGAAACTTAGTAAGAAGTTTAACAACACCAGGTTAAAGTCCAACAGGTTTATTTGGTAGCAAAAGCCACACAAGCTTTCGGAGCTCCAAGCCCCTTCTTCAGGTGAGTGGGAATTCTGTTCACAAACAGAGCATATAAAGACACAAACTCAATTTACATGTCTTTATATGCTCTGTGAACAGAATTCCCACTCACCTGAAGAAGGGGCTTGGAGCTCCGAAAGCTTGTGTGGCTTTTGCTACCAAATAAACCTGTTGGACTTTAACCTGGTGTTGTTAAACTTCTTACTGTGTTTACCCCAGTCCAACGCCGGCATCTCCACATCATGACAACCATTTGAGACACAGACGCAGCAAGGGAACAGCAGGAGCTCGCTTGTCTCTCTCTCTGTCTCCCTGTTTCAGTCTCTCCCTTTCCCTCTGTCTTTCTTACTCCATCTCTCATTCTTTCTGTCTCTCTCCCTCTCTTTCTGTCTCTCTTTCTCTCCGGCCCTCTTTCTGTGTCTCTCACTCTCTCTTTGTATATCTATCTCTCCATTTCTGTCTCGCTTGCTCTGCCTTTCACAATATCTCTCACATTGCCTCTTGCTCCCCCTCTCTCTCTGCCCCTTCCTTTTGCTCTCTCTCTGCCCATCTTGCTTTCTGCCCCCCCCTCTCTCTCTCTGCCTCTCTCTCCCAATATGTCCTTCTCTTTATATCAAAAAATCCACTGAAATGAGAGAGACCGTGTGTGTGTGTGAGAGAGACAGACAGCGAATGTGACAGTAAGAGTGAGTGTGTGTGTTTGTGAGTGTGTGTTTCTGTATGTTTGAGTGTCTGTGTTTGTGTGCGAGTATGAATGTGTGTGTGTGCATGTGCGTATGAGTGTACGCATGAGTGTGCGCGTGCATGAGTGTGCGTGTGAATGTATGTCTGCTCACTCGCTGTGGCTGAAGGTTGGGGGGGGGATTGAGGGAGACAGGAGCCTCTCAGATCCTGAATGAACTGATCTTGGTCTGATAGTTTCAGGAGACTGGAAATGGAGGTGAACTGTCATCTGGAGTTGGGAGACAGCAGAGTCAGGAGGCCACAGCTTAAACTGCTGGAAGGTATCCCTTTACTTGTCGGGGTGTCTGCAAAAGTTCCAGGCTAAACCAGATGACATGCTGATCGCCACCTATCCTAAAGCAGTTAGTAGCTCAGAGAAAGGGCAGCACAATGGAGGGGGGTCCCATGGTGGAGGAAGAGGAGCCCACGCTGGAGGGACACTGGTCCCATGGTGGAGGGGGTCCCTCCGCGGTGGAGGGAGGAGGGTCCCCCCGCGGTGAAGGGAGAGGGACTCCCGCCCGCGGTGGAGGGAGAGGGACTCCATGGTTGAGGGAGAGAAACTGTTTGGGGGAGTTTTGCTGCCTTGAAGCATTTAAAAGCGAACAGCATTCTCACTCTCCCACCCATCTCTTGATCTTTCTCTTTGTCTCTCTCTCTCTTCTGTTTTTCTTTCTCACTATCGCTCACTCTGTGTATCTCTCCCTGCTGCCTGGTCTCCCCCTGCCGCCCGGTCTCCCCCTGCCCCCCGGTCTCCCCCTGTCGCTCGGTCTCCCTCTGTCGCTCGGTCTCCCTCTGTCGCTCTCTCGCTCGGTCTCCCTCTGTCGCTCTCTCGCTCTGTCTCCCTCTGTCAGGATTAGGGTCATAATTTTCCGCACTTTGTATTTTCGGGAAGGAATGTGTTTTTTAAATATCAGCTGCTCCGCAGCTTTGAGTTGTTTTTAACCATCCCTGGATTTGCAAGTGTTCAAAGTGTCCAGTCTCACCTAGCTGGACACGATCAGCGCCTCCTGCTGGGCAGTCTTGGCGTCCATGTTCACTTCCCGCGACAGAAATGGCTTCTGCCGGAGTTTCCCGACATTCTGGTTTGCTTGGGGTTGGGAACCGCTGCCCGCCTGGCCTATCTGATCTAGCCACGATGTGGAGATGCCGACGTTGGACTGGGGTAAACACAGTAAGAGTTTTAACAACACCAGGTTAAAGTCCAACAGGTTTATTTGGTAGCAAATGCCATTAGCTTTCGGAGCGCTGCTCCTTCGTCAGAACTGATGAAGGAGCTGCACTCCGAAAGCTAATGGTATTTGCTACCAAATAAACCTGTTGGACTTTAACCTGCTGTTGTTAAAACTCTTACCTATCTGATCTACTCAGCTATCTGAAGTCTGAGGGTTGCCAGGAATAATAGCCCCACGAAAGGGTCGGAACTCGCCCCTGCCTCGTACACCGGAACACTTAATCCAACGCAAGATCATCTTTGATCTGGTCACAGTCGGAGGATTTTTCATCCTGAACACACAGGAATATTTTCCTATTATTTCATTGGATGTGGATGTCATTGACTAGCCCAGAAGATACTGCCCATCACTAATTGCCCCCCTGAGGTGGTGGGTGGGCCGCCATTTTGACCTGTTGCAGCCCCGTACGGTGTAGGTACACCCACAGTGCTGTTAGGGATGGAGGTCCAGGATTTTGACCCCAGCGACAGTGAAGGAATGGCAATATATTTCCAAGTCACCCCCAGCTCCGCCTTGTCCTTCTAGGTGGTAGAGGTGGTGGGTTTGGAAGGTGCTGCCGAAGGAGCCTTGGCGAGTCGTTGCGGTGCATCTGGTAGATGGTACACACGGCTGCCGCTGTGCGTCAGTGGTGGAGGCAGTGAATGTCGAAGGTTGTGGTTAGCGTATTGATCAAGCAAGGGTCTGCTTTATAATGATGTCAAGCTTCTCGAGTGTTGTTGGGAGCTGAGATGATTGACCTTCAACCTCCACCACTAAATTCCTTTGTTCCAGGTATGACTCCAACCAGCAGAGAGTTTTCCCACTGTTTTCCAGTAACCTTAGCTTTGCTCAGGATCCTTGATGCCACACTCAGTCAAATGCTGCCTGTGTGACCAGGGATTAGCTTGTCTTTGAGTGCTTTGCATCTGCAGGAAGTAGTAGGCGATATAGGTCGCACCTTGCCTTCAGAGAATGTCATCTGCTATAGGACCTACTGCATAGAGCAACATATTTACCTGCAACTTTACCTGAGGGCCATAGGAGGCAGAGAGGAAAGTGGAGTTGAGGTCACAGTCAGATCAGCCATGACCTTATGGAATGGGTCAGCAGGCTCGAGGGCCAAATGGCCGTATTTCATTTGTCCCTAGCTAGCTGGAGCTCCTGTTCCAAATTTCACATTCAGAGGGCTAGTTTTGCCATTCAACCCTTTTGGTTCTTTTGCAGAATTATTCATTTTCTTTTAATAAAAAGGCCCCTTAATCCAGAGTACCCACTTCCAGCAAAGGTACAGGGGAGCCAGGTGAAAATCAGGAGAGGGAATCCTGGCTAACTTTCCCCCTCCTAATTAGTCTGCCTGTGCCAGTAACAGCACCATCCCATTGTTCCCGACACTGTCGCGATTCGGCTATCTCAGCATAGGCCCCAGAACTGAAACTGGGACTTTCCTCCGTTGCATACACCAATGGGCAGTGCACTTGCCAGCGGAATGACCGCAGAGGAGGCTACCCATTCACCAAGGGTGTCAAAGGAAACTCCACCATTCTGTAATACAGACTGACTCTCCAGTTAATCAGGTCAGAAATGCCACAACCTGAACATCAACCTCTGAGGTGGATGCAGGAAATCGGAACTAAAGACAGAAAATGCTGGGAACACTCAGTGGGTTACTCATGGTCCGTGGAACAAGAGTAAAACAGAGTTAACTTCAGGCCCATGATCTATCATCAGAGTTCTAGCAAAAGATCACAAACAAAATATTAACTTATGAGGAAAGGTTGAGGGAGCTAGGGCTGTTCTCTCTGGAGCAGAGGAGGCTGAGGGGAGACTTAATAGAGGTTTATAAAATGATGAAGGGGATAGATAGAGTGAACGTTCAAAGACTATTTCCTCGGGTGGATGGAGCTATTACAAGGGGACAAAACTATAGGGTTGATGGTGGGAGATACAGGAAGGATATCAGAGGTAGGTTCTTTACGCAGAGAGTGGTTGGGGTGTGAAATGGACTGCCTGCAGTGATAGTGGAGTCAGACACTTTAGGAACATTTAAGCGGTTATTGGATAGGCACATGGAGCACACCAGGATGATAGGGAGTGGGATAGCTTGATCTTGGTTTCAGATAAAGCTCAGCACAACATCGTGGGCCGAAGGGCCTGTTCTGTGCTGTACTGTTCTATGTTCTATTTATTTTACTCTCCACAGACGCTGCCCGACTTGCTAAGTGTCACCAGCATTCTTGGTGTTTACCTCTGTCATTTGTTGATCTACCAGGTTGTCTTTTTCAATGGTAACCGGTCTTCCACTCAGACATGGTGGAAGGTCCTTCACTCACCTGGAAGCACACAAATCCGCAGAGGCCCACCACCCGCAGCTTCAAGCTCTTGGAGAACCAGCCCTTCCTCCAGAAGTAGATGGCAGGCAGGATGTAGGCCAGTCCCACTGCCCTACCCCACATCCGGTGGGAATACTCCATGTGCCAGATGAACTTGAACTCATTTAAAGTCATGTCGTGATTTAATCTGAGGGAAGGAACACGGATCCAGTTGAGGGTGAGGAAACATAGACCAATGGTTGAAGACTATAGCTAGAATGAGTAATAATAACCATTCACTAATTCAGGCCTCAGACAGAATATCAGAGCACCGCCCCACATCATTACTCTGCAAGCCTCCCAGGCCTTTCTCTTCCCCATTCAGAAACAGAAGGAAAAGTCAAGCTCCATAATAAAGACCATGTTGAAAAATTATACCCCCAAAGCACATAATGGAACTTACTGGACAACAGAGCAGTCCAAAAATTAAACTCCTAATCACTGCTCTAAACAGGTACAAAGCTGGGAATTACAGTAAGATTTATGGTAATTGGCAGAAGAGCCACAAGATACATGACAAGTTATAATGATATGGAAAGCTTGGTCTGAAAGAATGGTGGGATTTAGAAAGGAATTGGATATATACTTTAAGAACTAATTGGCCTCCAGTGCCTTTTGATGATACTAGATGTTTGTGATTAATTATTCATTTTTACGGGACGTGGGCATCGCTGGCTGGGCCCAGCATTTATCAACCCATCCCTAACTGCCCTCCATTTCAGCGGACATTTGAGAGTCAACCACACTGATGGGGCTCTGGGATCACATGTAGGCCAGACTAGGTAAGGACGGCAGATTTCCTTCTCTCGAGGACATTAGTGAACCAGATGGGTTTTTCCGACAATGGAAATCGGTTTCATGGTCATCAGTAGATTCTTAATTCCAGATACTTTTATTGAATTCAAATTCCACCATCGGCCGTGGCGGGATTCGAACCCGGGTCCCCAGAACTTTAGCTGAGTTTCTGGATTAAAAGCCTGGCGATAATACCACTAGGCCATCGCCTCCCCATATAGTGACATATAACCACAATCATTCCATTGAAAATCAGGTTCTTTATGGAGGCCTACGGGCGATTTGAACCTGTATCCTAGATCACTATAGCCAAGTTCACTGATGATCCAGTTTACTGCCAGCAAAAACACGGACCTGCACTTTTATTGTCATGCAATGGGGGAGGGAGTGGTATCGTCACTGAACTAGTAATCCAGAGACCCAGGGTAATCATCTGGGGACCCAGGTTCGAATCCCACCACAGCAGGTAGTGAAATTTGAATTCAACAAACATCTGGAATTAAAAGTCTAGTGATGACTGTGAAACCATTGGGTTCACTGCTGTCCCTTAGGGAAGGAAATCTGCCATCTTATACAGTCTGACCTACATGTGACTCCAGATCCACAACAATATGGTTGACTCCTAAATGGCCTAGCTAACCCCTCTGTTCAAAGGCATTTAGGAATGGGCAAGAGCAGCTGGTGACACCCACGTCCCATAAACAAATAAAAAAAACACAGTTCTAAGCACTGCAATTGTGACTCGGTGATGAAGGAGCAGAGTTAGATGCACATGGAATCATGGCAAGTTTCTTCAGGCTGACAGTTAGGCATTGAGACTTCAGGGATCCTCATTCATACCATCCAAGGCTGATGCTGCGAATGTTTCACCAGTCTGGGGCCTATACAGATCTGTGTGTGAAATCAGAACTGTACTCTCTCAACCTAGATCACAGTAGGCAAGAATAGCATGGCAACAAAAACTGCCCACAATGCCACTCAAGAGGCGACAGACATGACTGCTTGGGGAAGTAAAACATCACACTGGTAATAAATAATAAAACTTGGTTTCAGTGGTACCCTTCATATCCTTAGGACCTCTCAAAGGGCTTTACAGTGAGTGAATTACTGTTGAAGTGTGGTCACTGTTGTAATATAGGAAAACACAGTAAGAAGTTTAACAACACCAGGTTAAAGTCCAACAGGTTTATTTGGTGGCAAAAGCCACAAGCTTTCGGAGCCTTAAGTCCCTTCCTCAGGTGAGGGAGGAACTTATGGCTCACCTGAGGAAGGGGCTTAAGGCTCCGAAAACTAGTGGCTTTTGCTACCAAATAAACCTGTTGGACTTTAACCTGGTGTTGTTAAACTTCTTACTGTGTTTACCCCAGTCCAACGCCGGCATCTCCACATCGTAATATAGGAAACGCAGCAAGGTCCCACAAACAGCAATGTAATAATGACCAGATAATGTTAATTGAGGGATAAATGGTGGCCTGGATACCAGGAATAACTCCTCTGATCTTGTTCAAAATAGTGCTATGGGATTTTATGAATCCACCCCAAAGGGCAGAGAGGGGCTTTGGGTCATTATCTCATCTGAAAGACTGCACCTCCTACAGTGCAGCACTCCTTTGGTACTGCACTGGGGCTGTCAGCTTGGAATAAGCACTCAAATTCCTGGACTGGTGAGTGAACCCACAACCGTCTGACTCAGAGACGAGGTGCCAGAGGGGAACACGTGTGATCTACAAAGCACTGCAGACAAGCATTGCGAATGATAGGAGCTGCCACCATAATAACTTACATTTTAAATTCTGGGAACTGCTGGTACTTCTGAAACTCGGCTTCCCACTCTGCCTGAGTGCTTGGGGGCTTCATCTCCTTGATGAGGTGCCAGTCCACCATCGATAAGCCAGACTCTGTCAGCCTGTGGAAAAGAAAGAAAAATTCTTGCAGTTCTCCCAGTGCTCAGCAAGCATACCATCATCGCATCCTCCTCGGAGACCGGTAATACAAGCTTTAATCAGCACAGAATTGCAAAACAATCGTCTGCAAAATCAACACTTTGCCACATAATGATCTTCACCTCATCTTCGCAAATTATTCACAACGCCAGGGACGTAAATTTGGGGTGGCACGGTGGTTAGCACTGCTGCCTCTCAGCGCCAGGGATCCGGGTTCAATTCCCGGCTCGGGTCACTGTCTGTGCGGAGTCTGCACGTTCTCCCCGTGTCTGCGTGGGTTTCCTCCGGGTGCTCCGGTTTCCTCCCACAGTGCAAAGATCTGCGGGTTAGGTTGATTGGCTATGCTAAAATTGCCCCTTTGTGTTAGGGGGACTAGTTAGGGTAAATATGTGGGGATAGAGGGATAAGGGCCTGGGTGGGATTGTGGTCGGTGCAGACTCGATGGGCCGAATGGCCTCTTTCTGCACTGTAGGATTCTATGTGTACAGCAGAACTACACTCAATGCTATACCACTCAAAACATTTGCCAAATGCAGTGCTGTTCTGGAAGTGCTGCATCTTTGGTTGAATATGTTTCTCACACTCAAGGTTACACATGCTCCTGAAATCAGACATTTGAAAGGTTTATTCCTCTAGATGCTGCTCAGTCACTGATGCAGAAAGCTAAAATACTTGTCTTGTTTCAGCAGCCCGGCATTTATTTATTTTTAATGGGATGTGGGCGTCACTGGCTAAGCCAGCATTTGTTGCCCATCCTTAATTTCCCTGGGGGAGGCGATGTTGAGCTGTCTTCTTGAACCACTGCAGTCCTGTAGTGCAGGTACACCCACAGTGATATAGAATCCTACAGTGCAGAAGGAGGCCATTCGGCCCATTGAGTCTGCGCCACCCACAATCCCACCCAGGCCCTATCCCTATAACCCCATGCATATACCTTAGCTAGTCCCCCCCCCGACACTAAGGGGCAATTTAGCATGGCCAATCCACCTAACCCGCACATCTTTGGACTGTGGAAGGAAACTGGGGCACCCGGGGGAAACCCACACAGACACGGGGAGAACATGCAAATTCCACACAGTGACCCAAACCGGGAATTGAGCCCGGGTCCCTGGCGCTGTGAGGCAGCAATCCTGACCACTGAGTTCCAGAATTTTAATATCAATATTCACAAATAATGGGATGGAATAAATCATGCTGGGAAACATTCAAAGCTGCTGGAAAACAATCACTTAACTGCAAATGTAGAACAGAAAGGACGCTTTACTGCTTGTCTGTCAGTGCTCCAACTACCACTCCTCCTCTCCCACCTCAAGGCAAAATGAGATTCTCCTGTCTAAAAGATACCGCTGAGGGCAATGAACTACCAGAGTGATCTTTGGGACCAGCTTCTATCGGCTAGAGGGTGGGGATGATGAGATAGAAACAGCCCAGATTCTGTTTCCCCAAATTGGCCTGGGTTTTTAATCTGGCTTTTCACCTTTCCCAAGCATAAGTCTCACAAAGGTGAGGGGAGTTTATATTGTGTGTGGGAAAACCATATTGTACTTTTAAAATGTGGAAGAACACTGCATTATTTGGACACTTGGAATGTTTTTAAAATGGTCATAAGTTCACCTTGAACTATCAACAAGCATGCCTTTTTTTCAGGAAATCACATGATTTCAATTACCTGATGACCCTTGAAGGGGGATTTCTTTTGATACCAATCAAGTAAACGAACTCAAATTAACTTAGGGACAAAGTAAAAGGGGCAGCTCCCCAAAAGGAAGGGGGGAACAGCCCGAACCAAAAACAAAGTCGAAAGGAAACTTAAAACGTCAAACCAAAAGGTGATTATCGGGGTCGATAATACACCCCAGCCCCTGCGGCGCCCAGCGGTCGACCCTTGAAGGGGGAAGAGTTGCTTTTTTGATTGAACTGCAATTATTTTAATTGATGGGGGCGGGGAACTGGTTCAAAGGCAAAAACCTCCGATTTACTGGAAACACTTGACAGAGGAGCTTTAACTTTTGCACTTGCTGTTTTGAGCTCGGTTTTGGGGGATTAGCTGAGAAACAAGGCTGCCTGCCCCAACTCGCTCTCTCCCTGCCTTGCTTTAAATTTCATGTTTGGTTATCAACCTCCAAACGGGAGAATCTTCATCTGATTGTCTGCAGTAGGAAACCTGCAAAACTGAGACAAGAATTTATCCTGTTTGATAATCTCCAATTCAAAGCTCCATTGGCAAGAACCTCCAGACATCAACTGGAACCAGCGGCCAGTCTTCACACAAGGGGGCTCCAGATTGACAATGTCAAAACCCTGCAAACTTTATCCTTTATTTTGTAAAGCCTATCCTGCAAAACCCATCTCTACAGAGACTATATCTGTTTGTGTGTGCGTTGGAATATTTTTAATGGATAGTTATACTTCCAGAATACAACTGTGAGGCAACTAGTTCTTCCAACTTATTTTAAAACAAGAAGTTTGATTTTATAATGAATCAATCATTGAGCTTATTGAAAGAAGCCTGGTTAAAGTCTCATGTATTCGGGGTCGAACTGCAGCAAAGGTAAATCATTGGCCATTTTGGTGAGTGAGTTAAACTTTTAAAACTAATGGCGAGATCTGCAGAGCAGTGGGACTAGATAAACTGTGCACTCCTCTCATCACAGTCATAACTATTGGGATACACAAGGGATGAAAATGGTGTGAGACAGGGTGGATGAACTAGAATGTCTTCACTGGTTGTTCATATCAGCCCGAAATCACAATTGGCAAATGAGGAAGAATAATTTTCCACCAGTTAGGACAGAAAAAGTAACATAAGGACACGGCAATCTTTTACATTCACAGGCTCAGTGAATGTATGGTCCAGATTCATACTGAGCTAGGGAGGATCCATTTTGAAGAATCTATCTAGAGAGGCCATTTTGACCATTGCTGAATGAGTTTAGACTGAAGGAACACTGACTGCATGACAAGTAGCTAAACTGATATTCCTGCTGATTGGTTCATGCATGTAAAGGAACCACTGGAACAAGATGTTGGAATGAGAACACGTTTTGAGAGGCAGCGTAGATATAACTTCTTTCCCCAGTTACTACATATGGAGTCTGCGGAACTGTCACTGGAAAATCCCAAGCAGAGGCCAAATGCTTCCTAAATACTGGTGGCAGATCCGGGGAATAAATTTGAATGATCGTTCAGCTCCACCTAGCTGTGGATTATGGACTTTGCCCAGATAGCGACTTGGGGCCAAATCAAACCCCACAACCACTAAAGCCACATGTCTAGCACAAGTCTTCACAATCGTAATTGGCTGCAGATGCAAAATGATCGGGAGAGAGAGGGAGAGAAAAAGTTGCTCGGTCACTGAAGTCTGAAATTTACGAGCAACTTGCTGACCCATTTCTTACAATTTGCACTCATTAATTTCCCAGAGGAAGTAGTTAATTATAGAATCAGACATCACAGATCATTCGGCCCACTGTGTTTGCGCTTTGAAAGAACTATACTGGTAACCCAACCTCACTCTCTCCCTATAGCCCTTCAAATTTTATTTTATCTGTAAAAACAAAGCAGAGGGATTAAGGCAGCTAAATACCATAACTAGTCTTTTTCTCATTCTGTTCAGCAACACCATGGGCAATCCACGTGTAAACTTTAAAAAATGACAGAAACAATTTAAATCCCAGAGCTTGATCTACTTAATTCACATCCATCCACTATGTTAGACATTCACTGCCACCGGCAAACAGTGGCAGCAGTATGTACAATCTCCAAGATGCACTGCAGCAATTTACCAAGGCTCCTTTGACAGCACCTCCCAAACCTGCGATTTCTACCACCGAGAAGGGACAGGCAGCAGATGCATGAAAACACACAACCTGCAAGTTCCCCTCCAAGCCACTCACCATCCTGACTTGGAAATATATTGCCATTTCTTTACTGTGGCTGGGGCAAAATCCTGGAACTCCCTCCCCAACAACACTAGGGGGGAATACCTACACCACATGGACTGCAGCGGTTCGAGACGGCTGAAGGTCAAAGAGCTATTTGGCTTACTCCTGCTCCTACTTCCTGCTCACCATTACTCTCTCAAGGGCAAAGATTGGCCTTGCCAAACATTCCCACAGGCCATAAATAAATAAAGCAAATATGACTCGGGGCAGGACCTATTATACAGTCAATTTGGTTTTGTGAAAGGAAAATCATGTTGAACTAACTTATTGGAGTTCTTTGAAGGAGTCACATGTGTTGTGGATGAATGGAAACTGGTGGATGTACTGTACTTAGGCATTTGATAAGGTGCCACAGCAAAGGTTATGTATAAAATTAAAGCTCAGGGTGTAAGGGCTAACGTGTTGGCATAGATTGAAGATTGGCTAGCTAACAGGAAACAGTTGGCATAATGGTCGCCTCATTACAGGAAGGATGTGGAAAAGATTGAAAGGGTGCAGAGGCGATTTACAAGGATGTTGCCTGGATTGAGTGGCATGCCTTATGAGGATAGGCTGAGGGAGTTCGGTCTTTTCTCCTTGGAGAGACGTAGGATGAGAGGAGACCTAATAGAGGTGTATAAGATGTTGAGAGGCATAGATCGGGTGGACTCTCGGAGGCTTTTTCCCAGGGTGGAAATGGCTGCTACGAGAGGACACAGGTTTAAGGTTCTGGGGGGTAGGTACAGGGGAAATGTTAAGGGGAAGTTTTTAACACAGAGGATGGTGGGCGAGTGGAATCGGCTGCCGTCAGTGGTAGTGGGGGCAAACTCAATAGGGTCTTTTAAGAGACTCCTGGATGAGTACATGGGACTTAATAGGATGGAGGGTTATAGGTAGGCCTAAAAGGTAGGGATATGTTTGGCACAACTTGTGGGGCCGAAGGGCCTGTTTTGTGCTGTAGTTTTCTATGTTTCTATAAATGTATTTTTCTAGTGAGCAGAATGTGACAAGTGGTGTCGGTGCTGGGGCCTCTCTACCTTTTACGATTTGTATAACTGACTTGGATGAAGGGACTGAAGGTGCGGTTGCTAAATTTGGTGCCGAAACAAAAATAGGTAAAACAAAATACATTGTGAAGAGAACGTAAGGAAACTACGAATAGATACATAGAATTAATTGAGTCGGCAAAAATCTGGCAAATGGAATATGATGTGGGAAAATGTGAAATTGTCCATTCTGTCAGGAAGAATAAAAAAGAAACATATTATCCAAATCGTGAGAGGTTGTAAAGCTCTTGGCGCCTTAGTGCATGAATCACAAAAGGTTAGTATGCAGGTACAGCAAATAATTAGGAAAGCTAATGGAATGTTATCGCTTATTGTAAGGGGAATTAAATACAAAAGTAGGGAGATTATGTTTCAGTTATACAGGGCATTGATGAGACCACATCTGGAGTACTGTGTACAGTATTGGCTTCCTTATTTAAGGAATGACGTAAATGCGTCCTAAGCAGTTCAGAGAAGGTTTGCTGCATTAATACCAGGAATGGGCGGGTTTTTTTATGAGGAAAGGTTGGACAGGCTGGGCTTGCATCCATTAGCAGTTAGAAGAATAAGAGGCAACATGATCAAAACCTTTAAGATCCTGGGGCAGCACAGTAGCACAGTGGTTAGCACTGCTGCTTCACAGCTCCAGGGACCTGGGTTCGATTCCCGGCTTGGGTCACTGTCTGTGTGGAGTTTGCACATTCTCCTTGTGTCTACGTGGGTTTCCTCCGGGTGCTCCGGTTTCCTCCCACAGTCCAACGATGTGCGGGTTAGGTTGATTGGCCATGCTAAAATTGCCCCTTAGTGGCCTGAGATGCGTAGGTTAGAGGGATTAGCGGGAAAATATGTAGGGATATGGGGGTAGGGCCTGGGTGGGATTGTGGTCAGTGCAGACTCGATGGGCCGAATGGCCTCTTTCTGTACTGTAGGGATTCTATGATTCTGAGGGCAACTGACAGAGTGGATGTGAAAAGGATGTTTTCTCCTGTTGGAGAATCTAGAACTGGGGGTCACTGCTTAAAAATAAGGGGTCGCTCATTTCAGACAGAGATGAGGAGAATTTTTTTCTCAGAGGGTTGAGAGACTCTGGAACTGTCTTTCATAAAAGGCAGTGGAAGCAGAGTCTTTGAATATTTTTAAGGCAGAGCTACAAGAATTCTGGATTAAGAAGGGGGTGAAAAGTTATTGGAGATAGGCAGGAATGTGGGGTTGAAATGACAATCTGATTAGCCATGATCTTATTGAATGGCAGAGCAGGCTCAAGGATGTCAAGTGGCCTTACTCCTGCTCCTAATTCGTGCAACCACAGAAGACTTTCACTCACCTGGTTACTCCACCAAGGACCACAGCTCCCACAACCGTCCCGCTGCACACAATCATCCATTTTCCCACGATTCGGTCAGTGGCAGCATTTGGTACATGGGTTGCCCCGACTTTAGTAACAACAGAACTCATTCCCTTTCTTGCTCCCCATTGTTTCCACCAGCGAGTTAACTGAGAAAAAGAACAAACAAAACATTATGACTAACTCCCTTGTCAGCACAATCTGATGAAAATCGCAGTGGTTCTAAAATCTTACCACAAGGGAGACCATTCACCCATCATGCCTGTGCCAGCTCTCTAAAAAAGCTATCCAATTGGACCCACCCCAGGCCCCCCTTTCCCCACAGCCCTGCAAAATTTACCTTTTCCAGTAAATTACTGCTGAATCTGCTTCCACCACCCTTTCAGGAAATGCTTTCCAGATCACAACTCACCTAATCCTCTGGTTTGTTTGCCCTGCTTAATATTTTTGACAGGACCCCGCATGGGAGACAGATCAAGGAGGTTAAGAGCTCTTGGGTTCCAGGGCAATTTGGCAACTTGGATCGGTG
Organism: Mustelus asterias; assembly: GCF_964213995.1. Classification (NCBI taxonomy): domain Eukaryota; kingdom Metazoa; phylum Chordata; class Chondrichthyes; order Carcharhiniformes; family Triakidae; genus Mustelus; species Mustelus asterias. The sequence goes on along the minus strand of NC_135811.1, from coordinate 5,049,870 downwards.
TCAGGAAGCAGAAGGTGATGGTTGAAGGTTTGTTTTTGGAAGCTTGTGAGATGTACCAAATTGAATCGGGTGCCGAAAGAGCTACCAAATTGAATCGGTGCTGGGCCCCTTGCTGTTTATAGAGTATATTCATAGCATGGTGAGTAGTTTTGCAGCAGACATGAAAATTGGCAGTGTGGTAAATAGTGAGGAGGCAAGCTTTGGATTATAGGATATGGATGAGTGCTGGTCAGATGGGTAGAACAGTGGCAAATGGAATTTAACCCTGTAAAACTTGAGGTGATGTGTTTAGGGAGGACCAACAAGGCTAGGGAATACAACCTCTAGTGTCCTACTGTTTATTGTGTATGTCCAAAGATAAGGTGAGTAAGGTGGCATATGGGATACTAATGGGGTGGCACGGTGGCACACTGGTTAGCACTGCTGCCTCACAGTGCCAAGGACCCAGCTTGGGTCACTGTCTGTGTGGAGTTTGCACATTCTTCCCGTGTCTGCGTGGGTTTCCTCCCACAGTCCAAAGATGTGCGGGTTAGGTGAAGCGGCTATGCTCAATTGCCCCTTAATGTCCTGGGATGCATAGGTTAGAGGGATTAGCAGGATAAATATGTGGGACTATGGGGATAGAGCCTGGGTGGGATTATTGTCGGTGCAGATTCAATTGGCTGAATGGCCTCCTTCTGCACTGTAGGGTTTCTGTGACTTGCCTTTATTAGCTGAGGCATAGCTGAGGTTATGGCGAATTTGTATAAAACGCTCATTAGGCCACAGCTGGAGTAGTGTGTGCCGTTCCGGTCACCATCCTCTAGCAAAGATGTGTTTGCACTAGAGTGTAGAGGAGATTCACCAGGATACTGCCTGGGCTGGAGCATTTCAGCTATGATGAGAAGCTGGTTTTGCTGGGGTTGCGTGGGCGGCATGGTGGCACAGTGGTTAGCACTGCCGCCTCACAGCGCCAGGGACCCGGGTTCAATTCCAGCCTCGGGTGACAGTCTGTGTGGAGTTTGTACATTCTCCCCGTGTCTGCTTGGGTTTCCTCCAGGTGCCCCAGTTTCCTCCCAATGGTCCAAAGATGTGCGGGTTAAGTTGATTGGCCAGGATAAATTGCCCCTTAGTGTCAGGGGGATTAGGAGGGTAAATATGTGTGGATACGGGGATAGGACAGGAGCTGGGTGGGATTGTTGTCGGTGCAGGCTCGATGGGCCAAATGCACTGTAGATTCTATGGTTCTTCGAGAAGGCTGAGAGGGACCTGGTCGAGTGTACAACATGGACATAGTTAGAACATTACACTTTCCGTCCTATGTTAGGGGTTGTGGGTTTTACCCATGCACACATGGGTTTGAATCCCATCCTCGTTGCCAATTTTCTTTTTATAATGTCCTAATTAAGTTAGGGGTTGTGGGTTTTAAGTAAAAATTGATGTGGTTTGCACATGTAGATTCAAACTAACAACACATTTATTGAAAGAGATGTTCAGTATAAACTGAAACAAAGAGCAGCCTGTGCAACACCCTAATGACATCACCTTCAAAACATGTGATCAGCCCTTAAAGCAATCATACAATATATAACAGAAAGTAAGAAACTTTTCCTCTTAGTAGAGGTCAATAATCAGGGGACATAAATGTAAGGTAAGGGGCGGGAGATTTAGTGGGGACTTCAGGAAACACTTTTTCACCCAGAGGGTGGTGGGGATCTGGAACTCACTGCCTGAAAGAATGGTTGAGGCAGGAACCCACACAACATTTAATAAGCATTTAGATGAGCACTTGAAATACCAGAGCACACAAGGCTAGGGATGAGGTGATGGAAAATGGGTTTAGGATAAGTGTTTGGTGCAGACACAATGGGCCAAAGGACCGAGAACACAAGACCCAGGAGGAGGCAATTCAGTCCTTTGGGCCTGCTTCACCACGGCTGATCTAATCCCGGCCTCATCTCCATCATCCCTCCCCCTCCCCATAAACCTTCATCCCGCTATTAATTAAGAACCAATCTATCTCAAATTTGTTTAATATTCCACTGCTCTCTGGGATACAGAATTCCACAGATTCGCGATCCTTTGAGTTAAGTAATTGCTCCTTATTTCTGTTTTAAACCCGCCTCCCCTGCTGGAACAGAGCAAACTCAAACCCTATCCAACTGGGCGCCAGAGCATTGCTGCCTCAGAGCCCAGGGACCTGGATTCAATTCTGGCCTTGGGTGACTGTCTGTGTGGAGATTACACATTCTCCCCGTGTCTGCGTGGGTTTTCTCTGGGTGCTCTGGTTTCCTCCCACGGTCCAACAATGTGCAGGTCAGGTGGTTTGACGAAGCTAAATTAGAGTTCCCAAGATGTGCTGTGCGGGATCTTGCTGTGCACAAACAGGCTGGTGCGAAAAAGTATTTCCTCGGCCACGGAGCTCTCTCAGCTATCCGGGTGGAAGGGGCTATACAAATGCAGCAACTCCACACCCCCCAGAGGCTCAGCCCTCACCAAGCGCCCGGGCCTGGGGTGAAATATCCCATTCCCCGCGCCCACTCCCCCCCCCACAGCTCACTCTCCAACCCCCTCCCAGACTTGCCCCCTCCGCCCGGTCCTACCCTCGACCAGCCCCCTCTTGCCCCCAGTCCCGGGTCTCTCCGTCCCTGCTCCCGCTCCAAGTCCCCTCCCTCACTCCCCCCGATCGCAGTCCTGTCACCCCGCTCTCTCCCCCGGGTCTCTCTCCCTTTCCCCCCCCCCGGGTCTCTCTCTCTCTCTCCCCCCCCCCGGGTCTCTCTCTCTCTCTCTCTCTCTCACCCCGGGGCCTCGGCGGCACAGGCCTGACAGCAGCATCTCCCGCTCGGTTGCAGCAACAAATCAGAGCGCTGCTTACTACCGGGTGCCGCAAGGGAGCTCGGCCCAAATGTACAGAAACCCCGCCCCCACCGCGCGCTAACCCCGCCCCGCCCCCTGACCCCGCGCTAACCCCGCCCCCACCGTCCCGTCCGCGCGCTAACTCCGCCCCGCCCCCTGACCCCGCGCTAACCCCGCCCCGCCCCCTGACCCCGCGCTAACCCCGCCCCGCCCCCTGACCCCGCGCTAACCCCGCCCCCACCGTCCCGTCCGCGCGCTAACTCCGCCCCGCCCCCTGACCCCGCCCCCACCGTCCCGTCCGCGCGCTAACTCCGCCCCGCCCCCTGACCCCGCCCCCACCGTCCCGTCCGCGCGCTAACTCCGCCCCGCCCCCTGACCCCGCGCTAACCCCGCTCCCACCGTCCCGTCCGCGCGCTAACTCCGCCCCCGCCCTGTCCCCGCCTCCTGACCCCGCGCTGACCCCGCGGCCTGCACTAACATGAGTTAGTCAGAAAGGTCAGGCCGCGCTGACGGTGAGACAGTTGATGCTGTGAAGTAACCAATGAGCCAAAGCTGACGCTAAATGGACAGCTGGCAACAAGTGCGGGCTCCTCCGGGATTTGAACCCCGGACCTCGCTGCACGTTCATTCAGTGAAAAGTCCCGAAGCCAGAATAAACCACCAGGACCCCGCCCTGCTCCGCCCCCTGACCCCGCGCGGACCCCGCCCTGTCCCCGCCCCCGCGCTGATCCCGCCCCCTGACCCCGCGCTGACCCCGCCCCCTGATCCCGCCCTGTCCCCGCCCCCTGACCCTGACCCCGCGATGTCCCCGCCCCCTGACCCCGCGCTGACCACGCGGCCTGAGGAGGGTGATTCTGAGTTGTTGCTGGGTCAGGTGAGGCGGGCCTGTTGAGCCTGAGGGCGGGGAGTCAGTGAATTAAACACAGTTTCACTCAGATTCCGGCACCGCAGCCTCTCAAATCACAGCAATGATTCCATTATTGTCACCGAGTGGCATTGCCCATCCCTGGTTACCATGGAGACAGTGCCATCCTCGCCCAGAGCCACCCTGGGCATCAATGGCTTCATCCACTGACCGCCTGGCACAGCGCGCATACCCCTGCCCACCTGGCACAGCGCGCATTACCCCTGCCCACCTGGCACAGCGCGCATTACCCCTGCCCACCTGGCACAGCACGTTTACCCCTGACCGCCTGGCACAGCGTGAATTACCCCTGACCCCCTGGCACAGCGCACTTTACCCTGTCCGCCTGGCACAACGCGCATTACCCCTGTCCGCCTGGCACAACGCGCATTACCCCTGACCGCCTGGCACAGCGCGCTTACCCCTGACCGCCTGGCACAGCACGCATTACCCCTGACCGCCTGGCACAACGCGCATTACCCCTGACCGCCTGGCACAACGCGCATTACCCCTGACCACCTGCACAGCGCACTTTACCCCTGACCGCCTGGCACAACGCGCATTACCCCTGTCCGCCTGGCACAACGCGCATTACCCCTGTCCGCCTGGCACAACGCGCATTACCCCTGACCGCCTGGCACAACGCACATTACCCCTGTCCACCTGGCACAGCGCGCATTACCCCTGACCGCCTGGCACAACGCGCATTACCCTGACCACCTGGCACAGCACACTTTACCCCTGACCGCCTGGCACAACGCGCATTTACCCCTGTCCGCCTGGCACAACGCGCATTACCCCTGACCGCCTGGCACAGCACGTTTACCCCTGACCACCTGGCATGGCGCGCTTTACCCCTGACCGCCTGGCACAGCGTGCATTACCCCTGCCCACCTGGCATGGCGCGCTTTACCCCTGACCGCCTGGCACAGCATGCATTACCCCTGCCCACCTGGCATGGCGCGCTTTACCCCTGACAGCCTGGCACAGCCGCTTTACCCTGACCGCCCGGCACAGCACGCATTACCCCTGACAGCCTGGCACAACACGCATTACCCCTGACAGCCTGGCACAGCGCGCATTACCCCTGACCGCCTGGCATGGCGCGCTTTACCCCTGACTGCCTGGCATGGCGCGCATTACCCCTGACCGCCTGGCACAGCGCGCTTTACCCCTGACCGCCTGGCATGGCGTGCATTACCCCTGACCGCCTGGCACAGCGTGCATTACCCCTGTCCGCCTGGCACAACGCGCATTACCCCTGACCGCCTGGCATGGCGTGCATTACCCCTGACCGCCTGGCACAGCGTGCATTACCCCTGACCGCCTGGCGCAACGCGCATTACCCCTGACCGCCTGGCACAACGCGCATTACCCCTGTCCGCCTGGCACAGCGTGCATTACCCCTGACCGCCTGGCACAACGCGCTTTACCCCTGACCGCCTGGCATGGCGCACTTTACCCCTGACCGCCTGGCATGGCGCACTTTACCCCTGACCGCCTGGCATGGCACACTTTACCCCTGACTGCCTGGCATGGCGCACTTTACCCCTGACCACCTGGCATGGCGCGCTTTACCCCTGCCCGCCTGGCATGGCGCACTTTACCCCTGACCGCCTGGCATGGCACACTTTACCCCTGACTGCCTGGCACAACGCGCATTACCCTGACCGCCTGGCACAGCGCGCTTTACCCTGACCGCCTGGCACAACGTGCATTACCCCTGACTGCCTGGCACAACGCACATTACCCCTGACCGCCTGGCACAGCACGTTTACCCCTGACAGCCTGGCACAGCGCACATTACCCTGACCGCCTGGCACAGCGCACTTTATCCCAGACCACCTGGCGCAGCACGCTTTACCTCGAGCGCCCTGAGCATCTGGCATGGCGCGTTTTATCCCTGAGTGCATGGCGCAGCGCACTTGACCCAAGTGCCTGGCATGGTGCACTTTACCCCTGACCGCCTGGCACTGTGTGCTTTACACCTGAGCGCCTGGCGCGGCACCCTTTACCCCAAGCGCCCTGAGTGCGTGGCGCAGCACACTTGACCCAAGTGCCTGGCATGGCGCACTTTACCCCTGACCGCCTGGCACTGTGTGCTTTACCCCTGAGCACCTGGCGCAGCGCACTTTACCCAAACACATTGCATGGTGCCCTTTACCCCTGACCGCCTGGCATGGCACACTTTAACCCCGAGTGCCTGGCAGGATTTACCCCTGACAGCTGGTGTTTTGGATGCAGCATAGAGTCATTAGGTGGGCTATATATTGTTAGGATATTGAATGGTCGCTAATTGTACAAGCTTGTTTGACTCAGTGGGTAGCAGCCTCACCTCTGAGTCAAGTTTCTGGATTCAAGCTCACACTCCAGGAATTCGAGCACAAAGTCCTGGCTGGCACTCCCAGGGCAGCACTGATAGAGTGCTGCACTGCCCGTGGTGCCGCCTTTTGGCTGAGACATTAAACTGCCCTTTCAGGCTAAAGTAAAAGATCCCAAGGCCCCACTGTGAAGCAGAGCAGGTGGGTTCTGCTGGGAGTTTGGGACAATACTGTCGGCTTACTCTTTAATTTGAAGCTGGGGTTTCTTTCCCTCATCACATGATCAGAATGGCTGCAGTCACATTGACTTCAGTCCAATTCCTGTTTCTATTCGCTGTACAGGAGCCACTCCAGGACTCTGATACTCGAGCAGTAAGGGTGACTGTTCAAGCAGGATTTCCACACTGACAGGTAACTCTCGCCCCAGCAGCCTTTTGAGAACTTTTCATCCCAAGCGCAGGCATTTAAGAAGGAACTTGTGTTGCTGTCGGGTCTTTCCCGACTGCAGAATGTTCTAAAGTGCTTTTCACAACCCAGTGAACGATGCTTTTTGAGATAAGGTCGCTGCTGCAGTTGCAGGAAAACACGGCAGCCGATTTGTGCCCACTAAGCTCGCACACACAGCTAATCTGCTTTTAACACCATTAATTGAGGCGTTTAGGAAGCAGCTTGTCTGGAGTGTGAATGTAACTGCAAACCCTGGC